>NC_043019.1:18739331-18854331 GCF_006345805.1 Octopus sinensis | reverse complement strand
TATCTGTCTGTCTGTCCCAGTGTGTGTGTGTGTGTCCATTTGTCCTATCTCTCTGTTGGCCTATCTGTCCATGTGTCTGTCCATGTGTCTGTCTACAGTGGAGGAGTATGGCTTAGTGGTTAGGGTGTTGGACTCATGATCGTAAGATTGTGGTTTCAATTCCTGGACCGGGCAATGCATTGTGTCCTTGAGCAAAACACTTCATTTCCCATTGCTCCAGTCCACTCAGATGGCAATTGTGAGTGGTCCTGCGACTGACTGGCATTCCACCCATCCACAGAATCCAAGAAACTGGCCTTATGAGTTTTATATGACTTGGGAATGAGCTTTATCCCTTTATTTTTATCAGTCTACCAGTGTCTCTACTTACCTATCTATCTACCTAACTGTCCATCTATCCATCCGTCCATCCATCCTTCCATCTCTGTCCTCCTCTCAGTTGAAGCTGTATAGGAGCCCGTAGAAGAAACCTGACCATTACAATTCATATATCTATCAGCTCTGTTGCTGTCCAAACCAGAACTTGATCCATACTACACCCTCTCTGCCAGACACTATTCGATAATATTTCATAAGTGAAGGGGACAAACATTAAAACCCATCAAATGAAAGTAATATTAGCCCCTACCTCCACCCCCCGCCCCTGACCCCTTCATGTCATAAAACAAAAATCCTTTCAGTGGATAACTTATATTATTTTAGCCCTGAATAGATTCTGTACAGCCAGAGTGTCACAGTTGCTTCACTCTGTGGGCCTGGCTGGAGCATAAACTAGATTTTGTAGGCTGGGTAGCAATGGTTATTTCTAAAAACACTATTTATAATGTAGGCCAAAATAAATGGCCGACATTATAAAAGAATATGAGCAAAATTTGGGCGAAGAGATTTAAGGGAAAAACTCTATTAAGTCCTTAGAGGGAGAATGAAGATGGAAATTATCTAAATGATTCTATATAGTTCTTGAAAAGCTTAATACTTGATAGAAAGCTTGCACAGTTTCAGCTGTAAAACTCTCAATATTATTCTTATCACTAGAATCCATTTAAATGAAATACAGGCATAAATTTACATTATTTACATTTGACCAATATTTGTCCTCATCTTGTTTGTTGTTAACACGTTTCAGATGATACACCCTCCAGCCTTCATCAGGTGTCTTGGGGAAATTTCGAACCTGGGTTCTCATTCCTAAGGTGTTTTTCGATGTTATTATTATTATTATTATTATTATTATTATTATTATTATTCAGGTTACTGCTTTAAATTGAAGTCAGAATCTTGGGGTTAGCAGCCTGTGCTCTTAACCACTATGCCATATGCCCATGGGCAATTATGGAGTAAATTTTAGGGCTTATAAATCTAATATTTTCCTATCCTTTCTTAATACCAGTAAGGCATACATTTAATTTTAAGAAAATTCCTTCCACTTGGCTCAGCATGTAAAGATAAAGTGAAGGGAAAATAGGTCGCATGTTTTAGTTTATAGATTCAAAAGCCTCTTTTTACTTGGTTAAGATAACATAAGATTCCTTAGTGTTCCACTAATTCCAACTACTGTTAATCATGGAAATAGTCAGGCTCTGACTATGTTCTTGCAAAATACGTTTTTACAGAATATTTTTTAAAATATTCAAATGTTGCTGAGTGGATAAGAAGTTTGTTTCTCAACTATGCAGTCTTGGGTTCATTCCCGAATGTCATCTATTATAGCCCTAGGTCAACCAAAACCTTGTGAGGGGATTTAGAAACTGTGTTGAAGCCAATTATATATGTATGTGTGTGTTTGTAACCACCCCTCTCCTTCTTGACAACTGGTATTGGTTTATTTATACCATCATAACTTAGCAGGTCATCAAAAGTGAATGGTAAAATAAATTCTTGACTTAACAATTAAGTACTGGGGTTGATTTGTTCAACTAAACCCTTCGACACAGTGCCCCAGCATGGTCACAGTTGAATGACTGAAACAAGTAACAATAAAAGCTAACACATACCTCCATTTGCCTGTTTGACAAAGCACCATAGAACCACTTAGCAACCAATAAAAGGCCCTACACCCAACTTGTGTTCCTTTTTTGTTGCTCATTTTGCTCTTTCCTTATATTTGAAGTCACATGACTTTGTGGTTTGGCGTATTTGGCTCTTCCTGGTGGCACGTTGTGTCCTTGAGCAAGACACTTCACTTCATGATGCTCCACTCCACTCAGCAGGTAGAAATGAGTTGTACCTGTATTTCAAAGGGGCCAGCCTTGTCACACTCAGTGTGAAACTGAATCTCCCTGAGAACTACATTAAGGGTCCACGTGTCTGTGGAGCACTCAGCCACTTGTGCATTAACTTCATGAGCAGCAGGCTGTTCCGTTGGTCAGATCACCCCTGGACCACTCCCTGTCCTAACTGACGGAGTAGTGCCAGTTGTAAATTTGTCTCGGCCTTTGAATCCCTGAAATCCTTGAATAATTAATGATTCTGTTAATGACAGCTCATTCCAGACATTTAGACATTTGTCCACTGCTCCTTCCTCTTCTGTTGCTCTTCTCAGCTGCTCTACACAATCACAGGTTTTGTCTTTTAGCCATCACTTGTTTCAATCATTGGACTGCGACCATGCTGGTGCATACCCCTTGAATGGTTTAGTCTAACAAATTGACCCTAGTACTTATTTTTAAGTCTGGCATTTATTCTATCAGTCTCTTTTTTTATTGAACTGCAAATTTACAGGGATGTAAACAAACCAACACCAGTTGTCAAGCATTGGTGGGTGACAAACACAAACAAAAAGACACATATAGATGTATGTATATGATAGACTTATCCATTTATCAAGTTTCACCCACAAGGCATTGGTCAATCTCAGGTGGTAAAAGACATCTACCTGAAAGAGGCAAATGGATGATGAGTGCTGGTGGAGACGGGGAATAAACCCCTCGTGTGTGTGTGTGTGTGTGCTGTCAGTGGAAGGTAGTTGTGACAGATGAAGACCAAGTGCAGACATGGGAAGTGAGATTAGATCTCTGGATGTTGGACTTCAAATTTGAGATGCAAGTTGACACAGGACTGGGATATGTGGAAAGCTCCCTTCCACTCCATATCTTACTTCCATTGACAACACACACGCATGGGGGTTTATTTCTTGCCACCCCCACCTCCCGCCAGCACTCACCCATTTATATGACTGAACCAAGCCCTTTGATATTTACAAGAAGAAAAACAACCAAAAATTGATTCTAATGAAGCTGATGAGGATGATGTAGGCAGCTTTATGGTAAAAGGCATTCCTACTTTGGCACCCCTGTTTTTTTAAGGTATATTGGTCAGACTTTTGTGGACAGATTTATAACTAAAGAGACATTCCAACTGTGACCTTCCCATCATTAGCACCAGTGTAATACAGTGTAGCATCTATTACAATTTTGCAATGTGTCCTTCCATTTTTAACATGGTTAGATCTGATTTGAATGAGATTTAGTTTTTTTTCTTTTTGGGTGGGTCATTGAGCAACCACATTTCATACGGCTGTCTTGTCAATTTGCTGTTCTTATCGTTGTTGTAGACGTTATTGTGCCCAAGTGCTATTGTTAATCTTCTTGTTGTTTTACGCCCATCCACCCTCACACCCACACAAACTATTCACTGTTGCCATACATGACTTGTTCTGTTTACAGTTGCTGTTCACTCAAGGACGCTCGTTGCGTGGCTGGGCGAATGCACAGCATTTCAACGACATGCACAAACTTATTGCCAGAGTCAGCTCTTATGGTTTGTCATTGATTTCTTGTTGAGCTTGCTTAGGTGTATAAATATATATACATACATATGTGTGTGTATATATATATATGTATATGTATGTATTATATTGCTTGTTGTAGTAGTTGGTGTTGTTGTTGTGATAGTTGTAACAGTGGCTGTTGATGCAGTATTTGTTGTAGTTGTGGTAGTTGTAGTAAGTACCAGTCATGTACTGGGGATGAGGGTCAATGGACTAATAATTTCCCTTCAAAACTGCTGGCCTTGCGCTTATATTAGAAAAATTATCATTGTTGTTGTTGTTGTTGGTGCATTAGACAAAACACCTTCCTGTAATTCTTTTTCGTTTTGGCTCTTTATATTCTGAGTTCAAATCCTGCTGAGGTCAACTTTGCCTTTGATCCATTTGGGCATCAATAAAATAATGTCCCAATCAAATACTTGGGTTGATGTAATCAATTGTTCCTTTCCCCCCACAAATTTCAGACCATGTACATATGTTCAAACTTTGTCTTTCTTTTCCCCAGTGTGGGAAAATAAACAATAGTCAAGGATGTGGGTTGATAAATTCAAGGATTCCCTTCACCCTAAACTTTTGGCCTTATCTAGTATAGGGAGACAATAGGGTAATGCCATTAGAGGAGAGAAGTTGGGAAGGTGAAAGGGGAGAGTGAAACATCAGAAAAAACACGGGACAGACACTCAGCCTTGTGTCTAAATTTCAAACCATTATTAAGACAGTGGCTTGCCTCAATATGCCGACAAGTGCTTAGTGCTTAGTTTCTTCAAATTTTATATTCCGAGTTCAGATTCTACTTCACTGTGTGTGTGTGTGTGTGTGTGTGTGTGTACATGGGTGGCTGTGTTTTTGATTATGTTTGCACTTTTCTAAAATTCCCTGAGCAACAAAGGAACTCACTGTTCCTGGGATTGATGGAATCCACTAGCTTCCGCCCCCAAATCTCATATTATTATTATTGTTGTTGTTATTTTATTGTCTTTGCACAACTTCAACGCTGGAGATATACTATGGTGCCAGCTGTTCACTACCAGTGAACTAAGGTAACACCCCTTATTTTTCGAGCATCATCCGCAGTATTCAAGCAGTTCCAAGCAGTGCTCCACCCTTACTGCAGCCCCTATTTGTTCCATGTACTTCTCAAGATTTTTACTCACTGTTCCCAGGGCTCCGACAATTATTGCTACTACTACCACCTTTTCCGTCGGCTACTGCTGCTTAATCTCCCAAGCCAGCCTCTTATATCTATAGACTTTTCTTTCTTCCTTATCACATACTTTGTTGTCAGCTGAGCATGCTATATCTATGATCCAGCATTGTTTGCTTTATTATCATTATTATTATTATTATTATTATTATTATTATTATTATTATTATGTTTTTTCCTTCTTTCTTCAAATTTTCTTCCATTTCCCGCCGAGTGTTTTCCATACACCTAGGGTAGAGAAGGGCATTGTATGCATTCCCAGATTACACGCACAAATTCACAGATAAAATATGTATTTAAAAATTAATAAATAAATAAATTCATGGATGGATGTTGTTTTCACAGTGATAATGCTCTTCTCAGTACATGAGCCGTTCCAGTTAATACGAATTTTTGCACTTCCTGTAGGGATGGTAAGCCTGGTATCATTTTCAAATAGGTTTCAGTACCTTTTTTTTTTATCATTCCTAGAGATCCTACAATCACTGGTACTGTAGTCGCCTTGAGATGCCACATTTTTTTCAATTTCTATTAGCAAGTCTTTATATTTACTGATCTTGTCAAATTCTTTCGCCGCTATATATTGTGATCGCAAGGAATACTCATGTCAATTAATAAACACACCTTTTTTGTCTGATCTTTTATAATAATATCAAGTTTATTATTATTATTATTATTATTATTATTATTATTATTATTATTATTATTATTATTATTATTATTATTATTATTATTATTATTATTATTATTATTATTATTGAGTGAAAGAGCAGTGCATGCCATCAAAGTGACACTGGGGTAAAATATACGAAGCCCAATATACCCATCATGACTACCCGTCTGATAAAGGTACACCAGGCACATGCATCACAACCATATGTGCGCGACATGGTGATCTCATATCAAGATAAACAGCACATGACCTTGCAGGTGGGGCCCAGTTAGAATTTTCTTCAGGTTGAGTAGCCCATCCCGCTCAAAAGGTCCCTGAATAAGGGTTGTTTAAGGATGTTGAAAGAACCACCCATGTTTCCAGAGGTGAATTATTCAAACCCCAAAGAATCCCTCTCAACACATGGCTATGATGCTCCCCCACTACTTCTGCTCGTGATCAGAGATGCACATATCGTCAGCCACTAAGGGACATGCTCAACTGGTTAAGGTCAAACAACTGACCTTATTATTATTATTATTATTATTATTATTATTATTATTATTATTATTATTATTAAGGCAGCAAACTGACAGAATCATTTGCAGACCAGACAAAACGCTTCATGGCATTTTATCAGTCTTTACATTCTGAGTTCAAATTCCACCATGGTCGCCTTTGCTTTTCATCCTTTCTGGGTCAATGAATTTAGTACCAGTTGAGCACTGGGGATAGTCAAGGTAATCGACTTACTTCTTCCCTTGAAATTACTGGCCTTGTGCCAAAATTTTACCCCTCCCCCACATAGTTGTTGTTGTTGTTGGTGGTGGTGGTGGTGGTAGTAGTAGCAGTAGAAGTAGTAGCAGCAGCAATTGTGGTAGTAATAGCTGTTTCGCTTATTGTATTCTTTATATGGTTGCAGAGGGGAGTACAATGGTGTCATACATAGCTCTGCTCTTTAGAAGTAGTAATGGTGGTGGTAGGTGGTAGGTGGTGGTGGTGGTGGTGGCGGTGGTGGCGGCGGCGGCGGCGGCGGCGGCAGTGGTTGTGGTGGCTGTAGTAATGGTGGTGGTGGTAGTAGTAGTAGTAATGGTGGTGGTGGTAGTAGTAGTAGTAGTGGTTGTAATAGGTGTAGAAGTTGTAGTAGTGACATTGTGTCGGTTGTAAGAGTACCTAACGTAGCATTCATGATTCTTGTTGCAAATGTTGTTTGCTTCTTTTACTTAGATTTGAACCCAGAATTTTTTCAGCTCATTCTCAAAATAAATATTTACATGTTTTGAATGACATTTTGTGCCTTCAATGGTTTCACTTCAACCAAAAGGTTTCTTGCAGTAGTTTCATATATTTGTTGTTGTTGTTGTTGTTAATCCCTGCAACTAGGTCAGTCCTGATCATGCAGACCTAAAATCAAAAGGCTTTCCAACTATGGCCATCCTATCATCTTGGATGATAGGGAGAGGGAGAACCGGCTGCTATTTTTAGCAGACAGAGCTACTCACTTGATGGCTTCATTTTCCTCTTCGGCTCAGACTCTTGGCTGCCTCTGAGCAGCAGCAGCAGCAGCAGCAGTTGTTGTTGTTGATGGTGGTTGTTGTGGGATAAAAAACTTACCTTTCATAGACTCATCACATCAATGAAAGATGTTGAAACACTCATTCCCTTTCGGGGTTAAACCGTTTCACTACTTTCTCCCTTCATGGACATCAATTCAAATCTCTCCTACTTCCAACACATCTAACTCTGCTGACAAAGTCAGAGGTGTTCATACTTAAAACTTCTGTTATCCGCTGGATGTGTAATGTCAGTGTGCATGCATGACAGAGTGTAGGCACCCTGAGAGAAATGTTGGACATAAGAAGCATCGGGTGTGGTGTGCAAGAGAGCCGTTTGCACTGGTATGGTCATGTACTACGGATGAATGTGGAGAGATGTGTGAAGAAGTGCCACTCCCTAACAGTTGAAGGAATCCGGGGGAGAGGTAGACCCAGGAAGACATGGGATGAGGTAGTCAATCATGACCTTCGAATGTTGGGCCTCAGAGAGGCAATGACGAAGGACCAAGATCTCTGGAGATATGCTGTGACTGCAAAGACCCGACAAATAATGTGAGTTCATGGCTGTTTCCTGCACCAGTTTCGCATAGCAGCCCCAGCCCGTCCAAAGTACCTTGGATTTCAGAACGACCTTCTGTGCTTACCTTGGATCGTAGAGTGACCTGCTGTGCTTCAGGAGACCTATTGAGTCAAGTACATCAACATCAAAATAAATATCAAAGGGAAATTGTAGTTGTGATACCTGTGCCGGTGGCACGTAAATAGCATCATCCGAACATGGCCGATGCCAGTGCCGCCTTGACCGACTTGTGCTGGTGGCACATAAAAAGCACCAACCGATCATGGTCACTGCCAGCCTCCCCTGGCACCTGTGCTGGTGGCACGTAAAAAGCACCCACTACACTCACGGAGTGGTTGGCGTTAGGAAGGGCATCCAGCTGTAGAAACACTGCCAGATCAGATTGGAGCCTACTGCAGCCTCCGGGCTTCCCAGACCCTGGTTGAACCGTCCAACACATGCTAGCATGGAAAACGGACGTTAAACGATGATGATGATGATGATGATGATGATGATGATGATGTCATTATTAAACTGATGTAGGGAAGCGAGATGGTAGAATTGTTTGCTGCTGGTCAAAATGCTTAGCAACATTTTGTCTGTTTTCATGTTTTGAGTTGGAATTTTGCCTGTCATCCTTTTGGGGTCAATAAAATAAATGCCAGCTGAGCCCTGGGGTCCGTATAATCGACTGTCCCCCCTCTCCTACTTTGAACTTGCTGGCCTTGTCACAAAATTTGAAACCGTTATTTGGCTGGTAAATTAAACATAAATTGATGGGAAACATTGATGGAAGGTTTTAAGCTTAAATCACTTTAAAATGTGAACTTGTCTCAAGGATCCAGTAGAGATCTCTCACAGCATCAAGGTTTGAGAGGTGAGGGCTAGCAACCAGATTTCCTTTAAGACACACCCTACCACCTTGAGGAATGAATTACAGTGGTTCCTCGTGTCTTCATTTTAATCTCCATTTTCCCAAATCAATCAAATGCATTTTTGAGTTGTTGTCTTGTGGTTGGATGCCCTTCTCTTCTCTAAACCTTACCTCTGTTTCCAAGTAAAGGTTATTTCCTATTCCACACATTTCCAAAGATGGAAACCCAGCAGATGATTTATCATCATTTCCATGACAACATCATTGCTTGTGACTCAGAGAATTTTAGAGAAGTACAAATGGAATCAAAAGCACAGGCATGCATGTACATGAACACACACACATACATACATACATGCATACATACGTACATACACACATACATACATACATACACACATACATACATACACATAAATATACACACACATGCATATATACACATATATGCAATGTCTTTTGCACAGTTTCTGTTTACTAAATTCACTCACAAGACAATGGTTGACCAAGAAGACACTTGATCAAGGTGCCATGCAATGGGACTGAACCCCAAATCACATGGTTACAAAGTAAGCTACTGAACCACACATGCCTGAATAGAAGGTCGTTTAACTCTTTAGCAGATATTCTACCTGTCCAGATGTTCAATTGGCCAGATCCTGCCTCTCATACCTACCCTACAATATTATTCTAAAAATGAACCATTACATCATTGAAATCTCAAAACTACAAGATAATGCATGATTAATTGAAGACAGCATTAATTAATAAACATTACAACTGACTGAGTAATCTGAATGCTAAGGGGTTAATCCCGAGTAATCTGAATGCTAAGGGGTTAATCCCGAGTAATCTGAATGCTAAGGGGTTAATCTGTTGCTAAATCTTTTCTTCTTAAATTCTTTTACTAGTTTCAGTCATGAAACTGCCGCCATGCTGGGGCAACTCTCCAAGGCCTTTTGTCAATCTCTTATACTTCTTAACCACACAGCCATGTCTGCATCTGAATCACTAAAAACCCTTTTTCACAAAGAATGCCTCACTTCTCTCCCCCCTCGCCACCCCATATTTGTTTTGATTCAAGTTGGCAACATTCCATCGTACACTCCACCATGACTAAACATTGACTACTCTTAAGTCAATGAGCAAGGAACAACAAAAGGACTTAAAGAACCTGTTAATTACAAAGCAGTGGAAACATTTTCTTTTTTATAAATAACCTTTAATTACAGGTGTGTTTTAGTGAAAAGGTATTTGTTAGCTTGGCTTTCTTTCTAGAAAGTCAAGTTTCTGTCGTCATAAGCAATATGTTATGGTGTCAAGGTGCAGGGATTTTAGCTGTTCATCTCTGGCGACAAATTTATTTGGGTTAGTATATGATCATTCTTTTGCTCTTTAAAATATGAAATTTATGTTTTCCACTAGTTTTCCTTCTTTGTTTCTATTTATATAAAGGGTTTGCTCGTCATCATTAGCTGTTGATGACAGGGGATCTGCCCCAGGTAACTCTTTTATGGGAGTGGCATTTTTGCACCTAGATATCCATTATTCTTTTCACACACCCGCTCTTGAGTGGAGAGGAAACCCAAAGGCTGTTATTTTTCCCTGTTCCCTTTTTTTTTCTTCCTTCTCCCCAGTTTGATCCCTGCTGCTCTCCAGCTCTGCCTCAGTATCTCACCTCATATATTTCCTTGTGGAAAGACCTTTTTCTCTCATGTTTTGTTGGTTTTGAATTCGATGCTTCTGTAATTTTGAATTTTTTTAGGTCCAATGCAAACCCATTATTACCCTTAGGAAGAGGTGGTCCTTATTAGTCTAGCCTTTGACCTGTCCAACATGAGAGGCCCAGCCAGGATCTTGCACTCTGCTGGCATAGCTCTCAGGGTTATTGAGGCATACAAGCCACCACACTGCAACAAAGACTGCACCTTGTGGTGTAATTACACCATACCACACAGACATCCTGGATCACATCCAGAGAAGGGCCAAGTGATAAACTGGTATTTTCATCTGTAATGGAAATACCCCAGCCTCTGGCTTTCAGGAATGCTGTCTCCTCTCTCTCTCTCTATGTCTTTCCTGTTGCTACTATAATGGACCCTAATCCTCAAAATTATTTGGTCCTATGCCTCCACTGCTCAGGCATTCCCAACCCACTTATCATTCCTGCACCAACAACTGTAGACAGTCCTAAATTTGCAAGAAATTGGAGTTTAAAAAATATCAATAAACTTGAGAAATCGAAATTATCCCTTTCGTTACTATATTTCTGACCAAAATACACCCCTTATGTGTTTCGATTAATTTCTAACGTAATCATAAATTTAGTTTGGTTTCATTAAACAACTATAACTTTTTTATTTATCAATATATTAACGTGAATTTTGGAAGATAATTTAATGAAATGTTCTCAACCAATTCTATACTATAATTTTTGTCACAAAGTGACTCTAATTGCAGGTAGATACAGGTAAATTCAACAAAATATAAAATTATTAAAATTTTGTTCAAACATCGCTATAGAAAATGGGTTATTAGCTAATATTCAGTTGGGTATACAACAAAATTTTACAATAGAATTTGTTATTCTGGGTAACTTTCTGATACCCATAATAATACTTATGGCAAAATAGGCCTTAATTTCATTTAAGGTTGTGGGAAACCACTAACTATCCTTTCTTTTGCTTTGTTTACATTTAGCGTAACGGTTCGTTTCCGCCGTAATGATTTCAAATAGGCTCATTCGAAAAAGTAAAAATAAATAGTCTAAGGCTTTACTCTCCTGGGAAAGTCTGTGGCTTGGTCCAGTTTCTTCAGAAAAATCACCGAAAAAAACAGTTTTTAAATTTTCACTCCATTCAGGTGCTAATTCATTTTCTTTATCGCTGTCGGAGCTCTCGGATTCACTGTTTTCACTTTCGGAAAATGAAACATCAGATTCATTATCAAATACCACGTGCTTTTTTTTTTCAGTCATAGAGTTAGATTTATGAAGGTCTTCAGTAGAAAATCCTTCGAATTCTGACTCACTGCTTGATATAATGAAATTCGTATCCATTTTTTGTCAGAATTACAAATTTTGAAAACACAATAGGAACAAATTTCAAAAAAATCTCCCAAAATTCACGGAATTAAAATTACACTTCGATTGTTGTACAAAACTGTAGTTGAACTGTTTACGAAGTATAATACGTATTTTCACGAATGTACTAAAGAGATTTGCTCTGATATTCTCATTTAAATATGAATAGGTAAATTCGGGCGGCTTTGGGCGGTTTGGTCACATTAACCAAAATTTTTTTCGGGCGGTTTTGGGCAATTTGGTATCGAAAGGGTTATAGGAAATTTCTTGAAACATGAATTTATAGAAATATTTCCAGACGGTCAACCCTTTAATAATTGCTTTCTTTTAGTACTCTTAGTAATTGTTACATACCTAATTAGTAAGCAGCTTTCTCCATTATAGTATAGATGCAAACATATCTGTGTGTGCGACATTGTGTTCCCCCATCCCACCCTGCCACTTGACAACCAGTCTTGGTGGATTTATTTCCCCATAACTTAGCGGTTTGGCAAAAGAGATCGGCAGAACAAGTACCAGGCTTTAAAAAGAAAATAAGTACAGCTGGGGGTGGGGGGGTGGAATCCATTCGGCTAAAATTCTTGAAGGCAGTGCCCCAGCATGGTCAGAGTCTATTGA
Organism: Octopus sinensis; assembly: GCF_006345805.1. NCBI lineage: Eukaryota > Metazoa > Mollusca > Cephalopoda > Octopoda > Octopodidae > Octopus > Octopus sinensis. The sequence goes on along the minus strand of NC_043019.1, from coordinate 18,842,017 downwards.
TTAGAACACAAGTTAAAGATATATACATACGAGTATATATATATATGAAGCCAGTGCAGCCTCGACTGGCTTCCATGCCGGTGGCACGTAAAATGCACCAATCCAACCTTGGCCGTTGCCAGCCTCGCCTGGCACCTGTGCGGGTGACACGTAAAAAGCACCCACTACACTCACGGAGTGGTTGGCGTTAGGAAGGGCATCCAACCGTAGAAACATTGCCAGATAAGACCGGACCCTGGTGCAGCCTTCTGGCTTCCCAGATCCCCGGTCGAACCGTCCAACCCATGCTAGCATGGAGAACGGACGTTAAACGATGATGATGATGATGATATATATATATATATATATATGTGTGTGTACAGCAAAAATTTAGATTCAGATGAATATGGTACTTAAGTTAAAGGCACCAGAATTTGGTATGGTATTATCCATATAATTTAAAATGGGGTGATTATAATCAAAATAAGCAACAAGGATATCCAAGGTATTGTAGTACAATCGTTTCATGCTACTTCATTTAATTAAACAATGTAAGTATTACATCAGTTTTTAAAATGTAAAGCAATCTTCAGCCACATATGTAATCTTTTAATTAAATTGACAATGTTCCTTTTTATACATATTCCATTTGCCAACATTACAAAGAGGGTAGGTATATAGACAGAGAGGTGAATTTCATCAGTAAAAACATGGTAGTAAAAGATCTTTACTCATGGGTAGATTTCTTATTACTGAATTTACTTTATGTATGTATATATACACACACACACACACACACACACATACACACACACACACATACACACACACACACATATATATGTATATATGTGTGTGTATATCATTTGCTGGTGCCACATAAAAACCACCCAGTACACTGTGTAAAAGGGTTGACATTAGGAAGGGCACCCAACTGCCAAAAACAGGGTATGGAACCTAACGTGAAATGATGATGATGGTTATGATGATGATACATGTCTGACCAGGGAGAGATAAACTATTTCTATTTCTTTTGGTTAGGAAAGAAAAGCAGTGCTTTTGTCCCTTTACAGGGCTTCTGGGGGTGGAGGGATCTGAAGCTATCCCCAAACCAAAGATCTTGTAACAGAGTGGACTCCACTAAAGGCATCTGAAGATGCCAAGTGTTCAATGAGGCAATGGATTCACACACCATAATACACATTATATATTACACATTACATATCATATATTATATTATATATCACCCTTCATAGTATTGTTATACTGTACGACTATACATACTACACTTTTCTATATGAAGCGTGAGCTAGAAATAGCAGGTAAATCTTTCATAAATCATACTCTATTGACTTTATGATACACACACACACACACACACACACACACACACACACACACACACACACAAACTTACATTTACTGTGTGTGTATGTATATATATAATATAATATGAATAATATATATGCATATATACATACTTACATCTATACGTGTATATATATATATGCATATGTGGGCAGAAGATGTCATGAAATGTGTACAATAAAAAAGTATGAAGCATACATGGAACATGATCTATATATATGTGTGTGTGTGTGTATGTGTGTACATATAGACGTATGTGAGTGAGAGAGTGTGTGTGTGTGTATGGTCTTGTGAGTGCATTTGGTAGATGGAAACTGAAAGAAGCCCATCATAATCAGGTGCAGTTATGGGTATTCAGTTATAGTCAGTTGTTCTGTATATACAGTGAGTATACTACTTTTATACAGAGAACATTCTAGTTAATCAGTCAGGCATTATAATAATGGCTCATCTGATTTCAATAATGTTTTATTATTTTTATGTTTATTTTTAGAAACTCATTAGCCGGGAAGTCAGTGACGTTTGTCCCAAATATTGTTGTAGACTACATTTATGCATGTGTGTGTGTATGAATTATGTATAATGATGTACGATATGCATTCCAGAAGTTTGCAGACCTTTTCAGGTGGGGCAGTTATGGACCGTCTTAAGTTGTTGTGATTTTAGTAGATCATAGCCTAAACATCTAATAAGCTGACCTGCCAACTTTTGTTATCGCAGATTGAAGGAGGAGATGTCTGTAGCAGCACTTTGACCACATGCTACAAAGCACTGCTTGTCGCAGCCAATTAGTTTGCAGAATGTAGTGGAGACATTCGGCAGCTTGCTATGCAAGTTTTGTGTTGAACTGGGCAAAAATGCCAGAGAAACTTATGAAATGTTCCAGACTGGCTATGGATCCAAGAGGTCCAAAGATGGTAGAGAGGAGGTGAAAGACAATGAGAGGTTGTAGGAGGGAGAGGGAGGTCAGAACTTTGGAGCTGGTTGAGAAAATGAGCAATTTTCAGGATGGAGACTGTTGTGTGCCTGTAAAGAATAAGCATACAGTTGGAGTTGGTGTGGCAAATGTATACAGAAGTCTCCGTGAAGATCTGAAGATGCACAGAATTGGTAGAAAGTTGGTTGCTAGGATTCTCAGTGATGGGCATCCTGATTAACCAACCACCTGACAAAGATGGGCGTCAAAACTATTGCTCACCTGTCCTATAGTCCAGACCTTATTCCCTCTATCTTTTGGTTGTTCCCCAAACTGAAGGAAAACATCATGGGTTTTGAAGACATTGAGGTGATGGAGGCTGTGACAAGGATACCTGGGCACCTTCACTTTGGAGGTCTTTCATGAGGGCCTTTATGAAGTGGCTGGAGCACCACAAGTGCAAGGGACCTGGATACCTTCACTTTAAAGGCCTTTCATGAGGACCTTTATGAAGTGGTTGGAGTACTACAAGTGCATTGGAAGAGTTGGGTTTTGTACTTCTCCTGAAAGTGTGAAAACTTGTGTGTGTGTGTATGTATGTATATATACACACACACAAATACAGGTAGATGAAACATCATACAACATGGATTCCTGATTTATTAAAATTATCTCCACCTGAAGAGGATGTGCCATAACTACCAAATGACAATAAAAATCAACTCCACTCAAGGAGAGGAGAAAATCTAAACAATGAAGAATTTCTCCAAAACTGAATTACCATTAAATAACAAGACAAGTTTATTGTCTACGGACAAAAGGACAGTTGTGGACATCTGTTTCTGCCTCAATAGGCATCATCAGCACAACAATTGACCAGCCTTATCTCCTGCAGCGAAAGGACTTAGACTTATACAAAAGAAGTTGAACACATGTTTGGACTAAGCAAAAATGAGGAGAAATGAGTAAGAGGAGATAACTCAGAGTGACTAGTGACGTGTATGTGTGTAAATATATATATATCATCATGATCATCATCATCATAGTTTAATGTCCACTTTCCATGCTGGCATGGGTTGAATGATTTGACTGAGGACTGGTAAGCCAGGAGGCTGCACCAAGCTCCAATCTGATTTGGCCAGGTTTCTACAGTTGGATGCCTTTCCTAAAGCCAACCACTCCAAGACTGCAGTGGGTGCTTTTTACAGCACAGGGGTCAGTCAGGATATAATATATATATATATATAATATTCCCTAATATTTTATTATATATATATATATCAACATCATCTTCATCATTTAACGTCTGTCTTCTATGCATGCTTGGGTAAGATAGTTGACAAGGGGCCGGCCAGGTAGATGACTACCCCATCTGTTTTGGCTGGGTTTTTATTGCTGAATGCTCTGCAGAGTGAGTTCAGTGCTTTTTACAAGGTGCTGGCACAGGCGAGATTAGTTTTGGCATGATTTTTACGGCTGGCTGCCCTTCCAAATGTCGACCACTCTATGGTGTGGACTGGATGCTTCTTATGTGGCACACACACACACACACACACACACACACACACGTATACCCACATACATAAATAAACATACATACATAGATTGTTTAACTAAGACATTTGCAGTTAATTGATTGCCCTCCTGGCCATTGAGTGCTTTTAGCTCATACCATTGTGTTGCTTGCATTTGAGCTAGATCTATCATCATCATCATCAGTGTCGTTTAACGTCTGCTTTACATGCTGGCATGGGTTGGACGGTTTGACTGAGGGCTGCACCAGGCTCCCATCCGATCTGGAAAAGTTTCTACAGCTGGATGCCCTTCCTTATGCCAACCACTCCAAGAGTGCAGTGAGTACTTTTTATGTGCCACCGGCATGAGGGTCAGTCAGGTGGCACTAGCAATGACCACACTAGAATGTGTGGATTATATCCTACTTTCTTTTGACCCCTGCAAGAGCTGCCCTTTCTCCCCTAAGACATTAAAAAAGTCACATTTGCAAAGTTTAAGTCAAATATTAATCAAGTATTGATCAGGTGTTGATTAGATTTTGCGTAAAACCTTAATTATGTATTAGTGAAATACTGGTCAGTGTCTGATTAAAAAGTAGTTTCAAATTTTGGTACAAGGCCAGCAATTTTGGGGAGGGGTAAGTCAAATACATCGACCTCAGTGCGTAACTGGTATTTATTTTATTGACCCTGAAAATATGAAAAGTAAAGTCAACTTCAGCAGAACTTGAACTCACAACATGAAGATGGACAAAGTACCGCCAAGCATTTTGCTTGCTGTGGTAACAATTCTGCCAAATTGTTGTCTTAGACTCTGATTAAATATTTTTATCAGATCTTGCTTGAGTATTGGTAAGTATTGATCAAGTATTAGTCAGATATTGGATTCATTTTGATAATGCATTGAAATATTTATCAATTGTTGGTCAAGTATTAACAAACTTTCAATCAAAGATTGGTAAAATATTGGGAAATCTTAATCAGGTATTGGTCCTATTCCATTCCCTGTCCGGTTCCCGTTTGAATTACAAATACACGGTGATGTGGGATAGATTTATGAATAGTGGCAAATAATACAGTTGGATCATAAAATTGATTGATTGTAATGGTAAGGTAAGGTCAAAGTTGAATTGGTGGATGGTTGGAAGGATGAGGGGATTGACAATGTGTAACTACGAAAGAATCGATTAATGGTTGATTATTATCAATTTTGAGAGTCTTCTCTGTTGCTGTCACATTGGGAAATTTTTAAATTACATCAAAATTTTCAAATTTGGTTTATTGAAATAATTTTCCACATTAAATCTGATTTTGTTATTTATTTGTTTGAGAAAAATTGCAGTAAAATGTTACTGAGGTTTAAATGTTAATCAGTTTTACCTAATCAGAAAACAGGATTTGGAAGCTGGCATTTTCTGCCGTCTCTCATGAAATGAAAGCAAAACCATTAGGAAGAGGAATTTTTATTAAACAAACGAAAGCAAAGCATTACGTGGGCCAAAGTTGTGAGAACTTCTGAAGTTTTTTTAATAAGTTTTTATGAATAAAGTCATGTGAAATGATCGAACAAACATCTAAATAATTTAAAAAGGAGAAAGATTGTCACAGAATCTTTTTGCAAAAAATTGCACAAATCTGTCCTGATCAAGAGGCCTATCAGTCGGGGAAGGTATGGTCTGACATGGAATAAACAAAAATTTATATAAGACATTCTGTTGTAAAAATTCCCTGTCTCCTCCCCTTCCTTGATATTAGCCACCCTCATTATGCCACCACATTTTCCTCAACCTAACACTCTTTGCACCCTTCTCATTTTATCATATAATATCCCAACCCCCATAGGGGGGGGGCATTATTGATTTTATTGAAATTCGATTAGCCTATAATTGAACTGGATGTTAGTTTAACATGTATACAAAGTTTTGTGAAGATTGGTTCACTGGTATGGGCAGCAAGATGGTGACAGACAGACAGAAATTGCCATTTATATATAAGATATATATATATACATATATATGTATATTAAAATTAAAGTGTGCTGAGGCTAAGCAGCTCATTATGCCAGAGATTATCCTGGGTCCCATAGCATTTAAGCAAATGGCAGTGGTGCAAATGCGTCCCTCCCTTGAACAGGATGCCAACCTGCCACAGAATAAGTTTGCCAGCTGTTGCTAAAACTCGTTTTCAGGTGATATGGCTGAAGTAACGTTAATGGAGAACATGTGTTGCCTTATTGGAAAATCAAAGTCACAACCTGACAATCCCCAAACTGTAGGTTGCATGCCATCACTACGTATATATATGTATATACATAGGTTTGTGTGCGTGTGTGTGTGTATTTATTGATATATTTATTATTATACTTTACATAATTATAGAATAACCCACCAAATTAATGTAGAATTATTTTTATCATAACTGAATATAAAAACAAACATATATTGTGTACACACATGTCTATATCTCTCTCTTTCTCTCTCTCTCTCTCTCTCTCTCTATATATATATATATATATATATATATATATATATATATATATATATATATATATATATATATGAGATCTAGGATCATCCAGTAATTTTTTACTAGTTTCATCTTGTCTCTTTGTCTTCACTCCGTGTTGCTTTATGGAAAATTAAGGTGGTTTTAGAGTAAGATCATGGCTGCTATTTTCAGCATGGTGGTATCTCATAGATACCCTAATTTATAATTTTAATAATTATTACCTTTGAAGGTTATTTTTTCCATGCTGACCACTTGATAAGTTCGTTATTTTATTTTAAATTAACGATCTTATCCTTATTTGTATATATATATACTAGCAGTATCGCCCAGCGTTGCAGTTTGTTTAGACCCTTTAGAATTGGAATTTTTGAAAAGTAAAAATTTGGCAGTATGTAGCTTGTTATTCTCTTTAAGTGAAATACACCGAAAAATGGCGACACAGCAGTCAAAACATCGTAAAAAATAGGGATTTTCATAGAAAAAAGCCACCTTTTTTAAGTAAATAAATTTTGGTGTTAACATGGTCCGATTTGAATTTTTTCTTCTACGGAAGGAAGAGTTAGCCTTCTTCTATCATACTCTCATATATATATATGTATATATATATATATATATATATATATATATATATATATATATATATATATATATATATATATATATATATATATATATATATATATATATATATGTATATATATATATATACATACATATATATATGATGATATCTATATATATATATAACTCAACTTGTGTGTCTGTGTGTGTATCTGTGTGTGTCATCTCCTCCTGGCCAACAAATCGTAGAACCACCAAAAATGGGTCACTTAAAGTTTAGGCGAATGAAAATTGAACTGCGCTATTTTTGTTCCGAAATTCATCTCGCAAGTGCAAAAATCGATAATGTGTTTGTTTAGGCCTTATCCCTTGCATTGAATAGTGAACTTTACTCAGTCAGCTGTTTGACGTGAACTGTGTTCACCATGCGTGCAAACATGCGTAAATTGCATGAAAAATAAAAAATAAAGATATAAAAACGAATCGCCGTAAACATTGTAGAAATTCGGCAAAGAAATGAAATAGCACAGTTCAATTTTCATTCGCCTAAACTTTAAGTGACCCATTTTTGGTGGTTCTACAATTTGTTGGCTAGGAGGAGATGTGCTGGGAAGTTAAACACATAGACACACACACAGATACACACACACAAACACACAAGTTGAGTTTATATATATATATATATATATATATATATGTGAGTGTGTGTGTGTGTATAAACATTACTTTCAGAATATAGTTTTTCTGAGTTGGGTAGGTCTTCTTGGAAACTGCACATCACCAGCCATCCTAGACCTTTGTCATCTCCCCTGTGAGGCTCAAGCTCCTAATGTCATCCCATGTCTTCTTGAGTCACTTTGTTTTGCAATCTCCATCCATTATACTCCACACTAGTGCAGTCTTCTTTCTTGCTCACTTCATCTGATTCCTCTTTATGCACAAGTTTATTTATCCTATGCTGTCCACGCACATTTACATTGTACATGCAATGGCACATGTCTTTCCAGCCTTCTCATGCCCTCTGCATTCAAGGCCCACATCTCATGCCATGCAGCATCACAGTTGTAACACAAGCATCCTACAATCTGCCCTTCACTCTGAGGCAGAAGACCTTTATTGCTAGCATTGGTTGCCTCTCTTTCAACCTGTTCCCCCCCCCTGCCTGCTATGGTTTTTTTATGTAACCCCCCTCCCCCAACTGCTAATTATATCTCCTAGGTGACAAAACTTATTGACCACTTCTAGTGAGCCATCTGGATATTTAAGATGGTCTGTTATATATGTGTGTGTGTGTGAGAGAGAGAGAGAGAGAGAGAGAGCATATGTATATTTATACAAATATACCATTTTACACTCTTGCACACACATACATGCTCACATGCATACATACACTGCCCCCCCCCACTCAATACTTTTTCCTCAACCACTCCCTCCTCCACACCTTACCTCAAACCTATTCGTTTTAGAATCAATATAAATTAATCAATTTCTAGAATGCTCTGTTTGGTTTTAGTTTTGATTTTTTTTATCATTTTTCTTTCTGTTTTTCTTTTTCAATTCTTATTGTTTTGTATCCATTTTCATTGAACAATTTTAACGTGACAAAACGACCAGGCTGGAGATTGGAGTTTTTTCCTTTCCTAGCCATTGTCTCTTCCTGCCCTGGATTAACCCCTGACCAACACATTCATGCATAGTGGTCATCGGCTACCAAATGGTCCACAATTTTAACTCTTTTGTATCAAAGCTAGCCTATCGATGCTTCTGTACTAAAGAACATGGAATTATTTCTACCAATCACAAAACTAAAAGAACATAAAAGCTGTTATTTGAAAAAGGAAAAATATGAAGAAATTGTCTTTATCGGGACCATTTATACAAGATGAAAAATATCAGATCTAAACAAAACAAGAAGACTGTCTGAATCCCTATAGGGAGAGAGAAAGAGAAGTGTGTGGATATTTCAGAGATGTGCTCGTTTGGAGAATAATTTCATCTTAGATCAAGTGTTGAAACTAAAACAATTACAACGTGGAAAACTCATTTGAAGCCATTCAAAAACTGTTAACTTTATTTAAACAATGTGGCCTGGTCACAGTTGGTGTGACAAAAATTTCAACACCAAATAATAAATGTTTAAATATATTTTTTGAATAGAGTGGGTCTTTATTTTCCTTTATGAGGGCGACAATCTTAATCTATCACATGCAATCGCCAATAATCATCTGCCCCTTGGGTGTGTTTAGTGGACTCACATTTAGTAACCTCTCCCTCGAACAATGCGGATAACAAAAGTTTGTACAAGTTGAAAAAACAAAACATGCCAGTTATAATATAAAAAACTTTATAAAAAAGATTTCCAAATTTCAAAAGACAAAGAAAAGAATGAAGGATATATTCTGGAAGAGATTAACATTTTCTTCTTTATAGCATAAAGGTCAGTGATTCAATAGTTGGGTACCTGTTGCCCTTATAAGAGTTTAATATTTGATTTAAAGCTTGCCCCTTGTGTCTGTTCCCTTGCCTGTAGTTTTTATTATGTAGATTGATATGGGATATTTGGGTTAGGGAGGTGAGCGAGTATAAAGAAGCAGAAAAGGTGGAAAACCCTTCGAGTCAATGTTGAGGGAATTGATGTTGAAGTCTGCAGCAGAAATGTCATCTGATGACAGCGAGAATGATGGACCCAGCATTGGTAAATATCATAAAATAACCTGTTGATTTCTTCTTCTAAATGTATGTGCGTGCGTCTGTGTGTGTGTGTGTGTGTGTGTGTACATACGTGTCTGACTATCTTCCTTATCTCTCTTATATATATATTGGTACTACTTAAGAACAGTGGTCCTGGTGCGTACACTTGCGTACTCGCGCTAGCTAGTCATGACTAGTCGATCTTTTGTGTTTTTGTGTTTTATTTACTTTGTGTAAAAATACTTATTTGGATCCTTTCGGTTTGAACGGCAGTTTTTAAAAAATAATTTCCATGTAACTAAACACTTTTAAACTTCGTATTCTGGTAGAATGTGTTTATAAAACATCTTTTTCTCTTGGCTTTATTGAGAAAATTCTATAGTTTGTAAGATATTTGTTGTTGTTTTTCTTCAATTTCTGCAATTTCAACCAATCAATGACGTCTATTGAGGTGAAAACATTCTGTGCCGTATGAATATGTCCCTCGTTTAAGAAACAGATTGGGTTTATTTACATTTGTGAAGAAAAAAGATACCTTCCCCCCCACCCCCACCCCTAACCCTAACCCTAGCTAACCCTAAATCTAAAATAGATTGAAATGCAATAGATCGATATTAGGGTCATAATTATGGGTAACAATTTCATATGACACCGCTAGAAAAACTGCCGTTCAAACCGAAAAGATCCATTTATTTATTTTGTGTTTTATTTACTTTGCTAGGTAGACATTGTAGGATCGACTGGTCACAACTAGCTAGCGCGAGTGCGCACACCGGGACCACTGTTTTTAAGTGGTACCATATATATATATATACATACCATCTAACAATCAATCTGTTAGTCTATCTATCCATCTATCAATCTATCACTTTATTTCTTTTGCTTTCTCTCTCTCTCTCTCACACACACACACTGTCTGTCTGGTTACAATCATCTGTCTCCTTGTCTCTATGTCTATCTCTCTGTCCCTCTGCCTGTCTATACGACTATCCACATATATTTATCTGTCTGGTTACCCATCTATCTAATATCGTGTCTGTCCCAGTATTAAACTGTTCTCCTTCAAATAGTTTTCTAGTTCAGCTTCGGTAAATGACTTATTTCATCAATGAAGCTACACCCCTTGGAATATACATTTTATACACACACTTTGATTATACATACTCTCTTTCCTTATACATACATTATAAGCATATTGCCTCAAACCTGCAGATGCATGAATACAAGACTCTTACTCCGTCCTTACTGATATCTTTAAGTTTACATATCCAGCGATCAAACCGTTGGTGTTTGTCTACCAAATCCATTAACAAGGCTTTGGTTGGTCTGAGGACACTGGCCCAAGGGGCTCTGCAGTGGGACTGAACCTGAAACCTTGTGGGCGGGAAGCAAAGCACAGAGCCATGTCTGCTGATACATACATACATACACACACACACACACACACACACACACACACACACGCACACATATATAAAGCACCATCCGAACATGATTATTGCCAGGCCCGTGTTACTGGTTCCGAATCTTTTCGGTTTGAACGGTAGTTTTTCTAGCGGTGTCATATGAAATTGTCACCCATAATTATGACCCTAGTATCGATCTATTGCATCTCAATCTGTTTTAGGGTTAGGGTTGGGGTGGGGGGAAAGGTATCTTTTTTTTTTTCACAAATGTAAATAAACCCAATCTGTTTCTTAAGCGAGGAGCATATTCATACGGCACAGAATGTTTTTTACCTCAATAGACGTCACTGATTGGTTGAAATTGCAGAAATTGAAGAGAAAAAACAACAAATATCTTACAAACTATAGAATTTTCTCAATAAAGCCAAGAGAAAAAGATATTTTATAAACACATTCTACCAGTATACGATGTTTAAAATTTTTTAGTTACCTAGAAATTATGTTAAAAACCGCCGTTCTAACCAAAAAGATCCCTGGTTCCTGTGTCGATGGCACATAAAAAGAACCCACTACACACTTGGAGTGGTTGGCGTTAGGAAGGGTATCCAGCTGTAGAAACACCAGATCAGATTGGAGCCTGGTGCAGCCACTGGCTCTCCAGCCTTCAGTCAAACCGTCCAACCCATGCCAGCATGGAAAATGGATGTTAATCGACGATGATGATGATGATATATATGTATATATATTTAACTAAGGAAGGCCATTTTATGGGGTTACTCTGGGTTTCCCGTCCATAAAGTGTTTAACTTTATGGTGTATCGTCAGACACCAAAGCCTGTTGGCCTATGGTCATAGACCAACAGGTCTGGGGTCTGAAGATATGCCATAAAAATTAAACTGTTTATGGACAGAAAACCCAGGGAAACCCCATAAACTGGTCTTCCCCAATAAAAAAAAACATAGACTGCTCTACTTCTCAGAGTGTGCTTCTCTGGATTTATGTTTTCTGAAAAAAAAAAAAAAAAGGATCATATATATATAAAGACGAGAATGTGTGTGTGTGTCTGTCTGTCTGCCTCTGTATGTGTGTCTGTCTGACTGTGTGAATCCTTAAAACTCGAGAACTATTCAACCAATTTCATTCACATTTTACACATGCCTTACTTACATGCAACATCATGGGCCAAAAAAATTTTCAACTTCTTGCCTAATGCAAGCCCACAGTAATCTCTTATCTCTTACACTATTTCAGTATTACATGTCAAATGTGAAACAATGATATCTCTATTGTAATGTGAGATAATACTTTCAGTTTAATACTTTCACTATTAAAGTGAATATATTACCTCACATATATACATGCATACATACATATTCGTCATAAACACTCTACCACTGCTACTAATAACTGTTGGGAACCCTTTCAGACCTGCCTTACATCTCCAACCGGAATCTCAGCAACATTGTACCCTTAAATCACATTCTCATTTCATACCCACGACAGGGAAATAAAACTTACTTCTCACTACGGAACAATGGAAGATGGTAACAGACATTAACTACATACTACCTTATATATATATATGTGTGTGTGTGTGTGTGTGTATATATATATGTATGTATATATATATACTTATATATATACATCTGTATGTATATATATATATATATATATATATATACAGACGCCATGATAGATCATTAGCTACTACACACATTTTTTTTCTCTCCTTGTTTTTTCTGTGTACCTTTCTGTAGAAGAGCGTAGGCTCGAAACGTAAAAGACTTTTTCTATTCCTGAGTGCTATACTAATACATCTGTTTGTACACCACCTGCCTTCGTCTTTTGTTTATTTTGTAAACTTTCCCTTTATATATATATATATATATATTTATATATATATAGTGGTTGCATACTGTCAACTTAACGTGACAGTCCCGTAAAGGGAATCACACCACCGCTATTTAGCCCTAGGAAGCATCGACGCTTCCTGTCAGCTTTGACGCATTTCCTGTGTCCTGCGAAGGGGAGGCAAGCACCCCCTCCAGCTAGGATTGGCACCTGGAGACATGTTTCTGGGTCTTGCCCATCATCAGTCCAGGGTAGTAAGTCTTGCTAGCTGGAATCTTTATTATAGGCACAATGGCCTGAATGAAGAGGGGACATAACAATACAATACAGGACACGGGGTACATAGAAAGGAGGATATGAAATGAAATATTAACAATGAATTCAATGAAATGGCTTATGAGCCCCCCAAAGCTCACAGTTTCATTTACAATTACAATTATACTATCTGGGGTGTTCGTCAGTAATGTAAACGAGTAATTCATCCTGCTCTATAACGCCGGGCAAACTGTCATATCGAACGTAGTGTGCAATGCACACAGCTGTACTTGAAAACAAATTTAATTACCTTCTCTCGTTATCTAAAATTGCAGCCTTTATTTCCTTATCGTATAACCTCAGCTTCAATTTCACTCTCGTTAGATTTTTCATTATCGCTAATTTTTTCTCAATTTCTTTATCTTTTCGGTGCAACATTACAGCTCTGAAATTTCTTCCTTTCTGTTTTCCTCCTTCCTTGCATGTTTTCAGACATTCTTCCACTTTTGTTGACCATTTTTCCATTTCCTCCCATTTTGGACCTTCACTCACTTTAGTTATTTTATTTTTCCTTTCATGTGTTCGATCCTCTGTCTCGTCGGCAGACTTCTTTCTAGCTTATTTTCTTTTTTTGGTCTTAGGGTGGTGATTCCACCTGTGTTTGCTTTCTATCCTCTTTTTCTTCTCTTCTCTCCCTTCTCCTTCTCTAGCTCGTCACCACTTTCTATATTATCTGTTGTCATGATCTCTTCTTCCACTTGTAGTTCTACATTCTCTCTTTCTAACTCCTCTGTCAAAGCTTTTATTCCTTCCTCCAGGGTTATCGTCTTCTCTTGTATTTCTCTTTGAGGACACACATCTTTCATGTGCCCTCTGGTCTTAGATTTATAACACACTGGAGGTCTCCCCTCCACCATGACTCTCAGTCGTGTCTCATCGGGAAACACCAACTCCTCCGGGATGTTGTACAAATCTGGCATTGTTATGTGGATTAGGGTTTTCCACCGCTTAACCCCACCAGTTTATTTTATTCGACCTTTCCACCTTGAGTATGTTCACATCCTCCTTGCAGTTGTAAATTATTGCAGCTACTATTCTTTCGGTATCAAGTTCCGGTGGAATTTTGCTTATTCGCACCCTCGCCGCTCTTCTACCGCAATAAGTAGGAAGTTATGCCCACTTTTCTGATCTCAATGCTGTCGTTGCATTCCTTTTTGCTTCATCTTCATTTTCAAAGCGTACTTCTACTGTTGCGTATTTTCTACCTCTATTGTAGAAGGTAGTTCTTCCTTTCATTTCTTGTAAACATTTTTCAATCTCTTCTACTTCTGCCACTTCTATTCTTTTTGAGACCATATTCCATGTTCTGTATGTTATGGTTTTTTTCTCTGCTTTTTTAACTTCGTCTTCTTGTGTTGCAATCCTCAGACAGTCTCCTTCCTTTTTGAAGCTGTCATAGTATCTCCTCAGGTTTTCTTTCTCACTAATTACTTCTTTTAACTGTATTGCATCCACAGACAGGCTTTTGCATAAGTCTGGGCTTACATACCCAACAAAGAATTCAACAATTATAACGTTCAACACAAAGCAACTGTTTTCAACAACAATAATCAACAAAATTCAACTCACAACCGCAAATCCGAAAAACCGACACAAACACTCCCACGTGATGTTACCATCTAGGGTAGCAAGTCTCGCTTGCTGAGATGACTGCAACCTCTTCGCAAATATATCCTATTTTCAGTAAAATTTATTTACTGATCACCAAAATTAGAAATATTGAATTTCTAAATGTCTCAGAGACACATGAGAGGTGGTGGAGCGACATAGTGGTCGTATGCTGTCAACTCAATTTGACAGTCCTGTAGGAAACATCGACGTTTCCTGTCGGCTTTGACACATTTTCTGTGTCCTTATATTTGCAAAGGGGAGGCAATCACCTCCGCAAGCCGGGACAAGGCACCTGAAGACATATGCCAGTAGCAATCCAAAAACCTTCTTTGCCCATGTCCAGCGGAATTCCCGCTTGAACAACCAGATTGCAACGTTGGTAGACTCAACAGGCGTATCGATTGAGGATCCTTATCAACAGAGTCAATTATTTGCCGAGGCTTTTTCAACTATTTTCAAACAAGATGATGGTCGTGAACCCCCTCCATTTGATAGATCAGTACCTCCAATTCTTCGATTGGTCATCATGCGGGACGAAGTCAAACGTGTTATTCAAGGCCTCGATGTCAACAAGGGTCATGGCCCTGACGGCATACACCCACGGGTTATCAAAGTGTTGGCTCCGGTCATCTGCTGGGCCCTTAACACGACTATTCAATATGTCATTGGCGACGGGTGTTATACCTGCAGACTGGAGAACAGCGATAATCTGCCCAATCTTCAAGAAAGGGAGCCGCGAAGACCCGCTTAACTACCGACCGGTTTCCCTTACATCAATAATCAGCAAGATGTTTGAAACCATCCTTAAGAAAAGTATGATGCTCCACCTCCTAAACACAGCCTCTATCTCTGATTCCCAACACGGCTTCGTGCCGAAGAGATCATGCTTGACCAACTTACTAGTAATGGAAGAATTGGTGATGCGCATCCTCGATGATAGTGATGCTGTTGACATCGTTTTATTGGACTTTGCCAAAGCTTTTGACTCAGTAAACCACCGCCTATTACTTGTCAAGCTTCAAGCATATAGTTTCCATCCGGATATCGTACGATGGGTTGGTGCCTTCCTCTCAGATCGCTCCTTCCAAGTTCAAGTTAATGGTTCGCGGTCCGACGTCTCCAATGCGAGCAGTGGCGTGCCTCAAGGTTCAGTGCTTGGGCCCTTGTTGTTCTTAGTCTTCATAAATGACTTGCCCGACGACCTCACGCAACACACCCTTCTATTTGCCAACGATATCAAACTGGTCGCTCCTCGCGGTAATATAGAGGATCTTCATCGATGCCTCCACCAAATTTGGAAGTGGTCTAACGATTGGGACCTGTGTCTGAACGTGTCAAAGTGCTGTCATCTGCCTGTCGGCTCTACTCCTGCAACTCAACTTGATTTCGAGCTGGGTCGTCTTCTGCTGGAGAGGACCGATCAGGTAAAGGACCTGGGTATCTTGGTGGATTCCTCCTTTTCGCCTTCGGCCCAGTGCGTCCATGCTGCCAACAAAGCACGCGGAATTCTGTTCTTGATTCGACGGTCATTCGGAATGCTCACTGCAGCCATATTCCTACCACTCTATGTCACGCTGGTGAGACCCATATTGGAGTACGGGATTCAAGCCTCTTCTCCTTATCTCCTCAAAGACATACAGCATCTCGAAAGTGTCCAGAAGCTGGCTACCCGCATGGTTCATGGTCTCAAAAATTTGTCCTACGAAGAAAGGCTAAGGACGCTCGACCTTTATTCTCTTGAAAAACGCCGCCGCCGTGGTGATCTCATTCTTGCCCACAACATCATAAGCGGAAAGTGCAACCTCTCGAAAGAGCTGTTCTTCACTCCTGCTCCAGAGCGTCGGCTGTGGGGTCATTCTGAAAAGCTCTACCTGCAACGATTTCATCTCAATCGAAGGAGAGGAGCTTTCTCCGTCCGGGTTGCGGATCCGTGGAACAAGCTGCCAGACGAGATGGTGAAGATGCCGACGACCGCTTTGTTCAAAGCCTCCCTGGACCTCAAGTGGCCTGAACTCTTTACATGAACACCACCCTGTACTTAACTCCATGTCCCCCTACATGGCCTTGCTATTTGCTTTTGAGCCAAATTAACTAACTAACTAACTAACATATGTTTCTGAGTCTATTGCTCGCCGTCAGTCCAGGGTAGTCAGTCTCGCTCACTGAGATGACTGCAACCTCTTTGCAAATATATCCTATTTTCAGTAAAATTTATTTACTGATTATTTAAGGACACAGAAAATGTGTCAAAGCCGACAGGAAACGTCGATGCTTCCTAGGGCTAAATGGCGGTGATGTAATTCCCTTACGGGACTGTCACATTGAGTTGACAGCATACGACCGCTCATGTGTCTCTGAGACATTTATAAATTCAGTATTTCTAATATATATAAGAAAATGGAGAGATTCAATGGATATAGATTAATTTATTAACATAAAATGTTAATAGATTAATTTATATCCATTGAATCGCTCCCTTTTCTTACTTGATAAAATTTGGTATTTACAATTTACCTATTTTTATATTGAAGAAATATTTCTCAACAATATATTAAACCAGTATAGCTTGGATGAAGCCATCCTCATAAGAGGTTTATATATCCTCATAGTGACTGAAAATATGTGTGTGTGTGTGTCCATTATAAGGGCACACACATATCATCATCATCATCATCATCGTTGTCGTTTAATGCCTGCTTTCCATGTTAGCATGGGTTGGACATTTTAACTGAAGGCTATACCAGGCTCTAATCCAATCTGGCAATGTTTCTACAGCTGGATGCCCTTCCTAACACCAACCACTCCAAGAGTGTGTAGTGGGTGCTTTTTACGTGTCACCAGCACAAGGGCCAGTCAAGCGGCACTGGCAACAACCATGCTCGAACGGTGCTTTTTATGTGCCAGTGGCACATACAAATGTAAATATATAAATGTGTGTGTGTGTGCGTGTGTGTGTATGTGTGTGTGTGCATATATCTGTTAAATCAAAGACTGGAATTTTTAGCTCTATTTTTTATTTTTTGATTAAAGTTATTTCCATATAACATGGAAAAGACATAAACCAATGTAACCTGGATGGAACCATCCCCACAAGAGGCTTATATATCCTCATAGTGACTGAATATATATATATATATATATATATATATATGTTAGACATAAGTTTCATAAACTACAAAATATTAATATCCACACTCCTCCGACACTTGAAGCGTCTCTGTTATAAGTCTTTATCTCGATTTGAATGTATGTGGAGTTATTTAGAAATGCCCAAACTTATTTCTGCAAATGTGCTAAGCACTGATGTTGATCCTAGTCTAATCAATGAGCATTGGAGCAAGGTAAATGCAGTAAAAATAGAGCGGGGTCAGTGGGGCCCCATTTAAGCGGTGCCTCAGAAATTGAACCTCCTTACGATCCTCCCTCGGAGTTCATTGCCACTGCTCCAATTTCATCGCCAATGCCATGTATTTAGTTTAAAATGTAGTAAAAATAGGGGGATTAGTAGATCCCCAATTAGGTAGCCCTTAAAAAAGGGAAGACTTGTCAAGCTAAGTGAAATCGTAGTTGTGGTTGATACTGGTGTCACATAAGTGGCACATTAAAGCATCCATTGCCAGTGGCACATAAAAAGCACCCAGCTCACTCTGTTGAGTAGTTAGCGTTAGGAAGGGCATCCAGTCATAGAAACCAAGACTGGAACTTGGTGCTGCTCTCTGGCTTACCAGTTCAGTCAAAGTGTTTAACCCATGCCAGTATGTAAAGCGGATGCTAAATGATGATGATGATATATATACATAAATATATACGATGGGCTCTTTCAGTTTCTGTCTACCAAATCCACTAACAAGGCTTTGGTCAGCTTGAGGCTATAGTAGAAGACATTTGTCCAAGCGAGACTGAACTTGTAACCATGGGGTTGAAAAGCAAACTTCTTTCCACACAGCATCCTCTCTACATATAAAAGGCAATTTCTGTCTGTCTGTCTGTTAACAACTTAGTGCCTAAACCACCAATCCAATATTCACAAAACTGTGCATACTTGTGACACTAACATCCAGTTCAATAATAGGCTCATTGGATTTCAATAAAAATCTATAATGTGCTCTCCAGGGGTGTTGGGCAAATTATATGATAAAATGAGAAGGTTGCAAAAAATAGAAGTCTGAGGTAGTAACAAAGAGAAGATGACTTATATCCATGAAGGTGAGAACAGCGATGGGAATGGGATGGGAACATTAATAAAGCTGTCATATACACACAATGCTGCATACATACTTTCATGAATACATAGATACAACACACACACAAAAGTGGGTGTGAGGAATATGTAGCTTTAAGGAGAGAGGGGGTAGATGGCTTTTCTGCTGTCCATCGCAAAGAAACACTTACACAATTCAGACAGTTACACACACACACACACACACGCACATACATACATATGTCTACTATACACGATTTGAAACTTATGATTACCTGTGTGTACATTTGTAAATTTGTATGTGTGTCTGTGTGTGGGTCGTCCTATAACTGTCTGTCTCTCTACTTTTGTAGGCTCCTCCCTGTTGCTATCACATATTGTGAGATTTTAAAATTACGTCAAAATTTTCAAATTTGGTATATTGTAATAATTTTCCACATTAAATTTGATTTTATTATTTATTTATTCTTAACATCCAGTTGAATTATAGGCGAATTGGATTTCAATAAAAATTCTATAATGGGCCCCTCTACGGAGGGGATCTGTAGCATATGTTTACAAATCAGATATGATAAGTTATGACATGCAACAACGCCAGCTACAACATGTAGACTATTTGTTGATGTATTTGTAAATCTATGTATTTATCTAATTCATTTTACTCAGATGCATATTTGTTCATTAAAATAATATAGGGACACTCCTTATTCAGCCACTAATTCAATTAATAGTTTCTAATACCTATTGTTTAGCAGTAAACTGTTACCATGAGCGTTAATAAGATATTTAATGTCTTAATTACACCTAACTGATTCTAAAATTTATACATAGACATAGGATTGGGGATAGGAATGGGAGCAGAACTAAAGGGAACAGGATAGGACATGAAACAGTGTAAGGGGAAAGGGAACTGGAAATAACCCCTGCTTTTCCAAGAATTGCCGGGTAATTCAGCTGGTATATGTATATCATCATCATCATCATCGTTTAACGTCTGTTTTTCATGCTGGCATGGGTTGGATGGTTTTACTGGGGTCTGGGAAGCCAGGAGGCTGCACCAGGCTCCAGTCTGATCTGGCAGTGTTTCTACAGCTGGATGCCCTTCCTAACACCAACCACTCCGTGAGTGTAGTGGGTGTTTTTTATGTGCCACTGGCACAGAGGCCAGAAAGGGCTGGCATTGACCATGATTGGATGGTGCGTTTTACATGCCACCAGCACGGGTATCACAACTACAATTTCCATTTGATATATATATATATATATATATATATATATATATATATATATATATATATATATATCACTTCATCTCATGTCTTCCCAAGCTCTCCTTCTTCCTCACATTCTTCCGCTTTGAATGGCAAACACATCTTTGTACACCTGTCTGTCTCTATACACATCACCTGCCCATACTGCAGCAGCCTTCTTTCTTGCGATTGACACCTAATGTCTCTTACACACAGCTCGTGTTCTACTCTTGTCATCCAAGCACACTAACATTACACATCCAATGAAGAATGCTGGCATCACTTCTTTCTAGTCTTTGAAAATCTTCTGCATTCACAGCCCACATCTAACTATTGTGCAACATCACACTTCATACACCTGCTTCGTACAGTCTCCCTTCCACTCCAAGTGAGGAATCCCTTGTTACCAGCAAAGACAATAGCTCTTTGAACTTCTAGATTGTTCTTATTCTGGTTGTTATACCTTCAGAGCACCCCGCGCCCCACTCCACTGCTAATTAGGTTACTTAGGTAACAGGACTTATCAACTACTTTTTGGGAATCATCAAAACATTTGAGAAAATTGATTTCTTCTATACTCCTTTTGCTGACTACTCTTGAGTATCAACAACATATAAACTCTACCTTCCATATTGGCCTGTTTCTTGTTTCACCAAAACTTTACACTGTGTGCACAGAATAGAATATTTACCTAATCCCTTTGTGTATACTGAATACAGCCATTTCCGTGATGATCCTGAAGTCCTGCTGCTGTTTCTTACCTGAAAATACCTGAGTTTTTGCTAAGTTTGCTTTGAGGCCACTTCCTTTTAAGCTTTGCTTCCATGAATTTCCTCCTGAGATCTGCTACAGATTCAGCTATTAAAATGAGTTCATCAGTGTATAGGAACCCCCATAGATAACCAGTGATAAATGGTATAGCCTGGAAGACAATGATAAATAGAGCAAGGCTGTGAAGTAGGCCCCTGTGGACCCCTACCTTCTTGCTAAATTCCTCACTATACTTATTAATTACTCTCACTTCGTTAAGTCCCTCTCTGTACATGGTTTGCATGACCATCACAAATTATTCTCCCCTTAGCTTCATTAAGTGACCCCTAAATAGATCATAGAACATAGGATTCTCTGAAACACTTCCTCTAGCTTAGCAAATGCTATGTACCATGGCTTACTTTAAGCAAATTACTTCTCTTGTAGTTATCACACCAACAAGAGATCATCAACAGTTCCTCCTCTTTTCAGCACAAAGCTAAACTGCATCCCACCTCATCCGGTTCATTACGATTTTTTTCTGTAATTTTTATAACTTGCTCCATCAACTTATTTCATCTGCAATTTCTTCTATCCAGTGCATCTCCTTTGTAGCCATCAAGGATGAGACATCTGTTCCAGTCATCAAGTGTGACATCTTTTGGAACACATAATTCCCTAATACAAGAGGCTAACAAGTGCTCTACCCCCACCAGATATTTGGCTCATATCAGTGATGCTCCTTGATAGACCAGCAACTTTCCCTACCTTTGTATCCTTAACCATTTTATGCCCCGTATTGCCGTTAACTTGTATATAGTTAGTCTCTTTAAGGGGTCCACTTGGAGTGGGCTCTGTCCCTTCTCTACATTTAACAACCTCTCCTAATAACACTTCCATGCTTCTTTCTTTTCACTGTACCACACTGCACCACCATCATTCCATGTATATTTCTCCCCAATCATATCTCAGTTTTCTCCAGCTCTCTCTCTCTCTCTCTCTCTTACAATCTAGAATCCCTCACATCTCAGATCTTCACAGCACAAAACACACAAACTTCTTACTTTCTGCTTCTCCCCCTACACTAACATTCTCTCCCCCCCCCCATTGCTTGGCATTTCTCACTGTAGCTTCCTTTCTTCCAATTTTTTTCAAGCCTGTCCCTTCACTTTTTAATTCACTCTACCTCACTATTCCACTGGTACTCTTTGGCCTGAGTGGGACCTTACCTCAGCCACAGGTTTTGTCAGTATCCCTTAGAAGATTGTTTCATGTTTTATAAGTTTCAATTTCCTCAACCTTCCTGTTGTAAGTTTCAACTAGAACTTCTCTGAATTTGCAACTTTGACTCATTTAACTTCCATGTGCTTTGTCTCCAGGTTACTTTTTGATTCTGGGTCCATCTACCCCTTACATTAATATTCTTCATCAGGAAAAGACTTGACATTTACAACGACCTACTTCTATCCTGTTTTCAGTGAGAATAAAATCCATCTGGTGACAGAATCCACCAGACTGGTAAATAATTACGTGGTCAGCTGGTTGATTCTCTGGATTTTGTATTGCAAATGGTTAAGTCATCTTGTAGTATAGAGTTCCAAGGGACCGGATCCATCCTTTGTACAATACCTATATTATCCATGTGTACCAGAGAAGTCATCATGATATTATTGAACATGTCTATTAAAATTGTTACCTATGATGAGATTGTTGTCATTTATTTCAAGGTCATCAACAAGACCTGTTCATCACTCATCCCTGATTGTGGGCCCGTGTGGAGAGTTATTATTTTGATTATGATAAACTTAACTGTATTCTATCACATGCACTGTGTCAGTTGCCTTGTCTATTTCTCTGCTAACAATACCTTGATTCTGGTTACCTGGCCGCTATCAATCACAAAGAATTTACAGCTCTGCTCCTTGACTGTGAAGAGTTTCATTGAGGATCCACTCCATCTTGTCTCTTGCACACAGCACACATTCACTCATCTTCACTCCAGCATTTTCTTCAAGATCTCCTGACCTACTCTTCATGAAAGCAACACTAATAATGGTACAAGCTCTAATGTTCTAAACCTTATATGAAGAGAAGTGATTTCAGTGGTGTTGAAAGAAACTTGCATCTGAAGTAAAGAACAGTTTGTGTGGTCACGTGTGATGTCATGCATAGCCAGGTGGTTTGTCAAATGATTTATCACTTATACAATTGCTCACTGAAAACTAGCCAAACAATAAGTAACACCTACAAAATGTGCATGTGTGTATGTATGTGTGTGAAGAAGGACATGAGTGTTTGTGTGTGTAGGTGTATGTGTATACTGTTTAAGCATGTTAATGTGTGTGGTGCTGGGTATTTGTTTAAGGGTATTGTGTAGTTGTTAGGGGTAAGACAGGGTTGAAGTTGAGGGGGAGGGTGGGTATGTAAGAGATGGGTGGTGTGTGGGGTATGGATTAAATGTAAAGGGGTTGAGAATTTAGGCCATTAGGGACTGAAGTGTGGAAAGGAAACAAAATCAATTCCTGCTCCAAATGGAGATGGGAGTCCAGGGACCCAGGTGAGGGCATCTGTATTTATATTTGTAATAACAAGAATACAAAAATATATATGCCAACAAATGTGGTCCCAGGTTTAGTTCCCATGCATGACACCCTGGATGAGTGTCTTCTACTCTAGCTCCAAGCATTGTGAGTGGATTTGGCAGACAAAAACTGAAAGAAGCCTGTCATATATATCATCATCATCATCATCATCATTTAACATCTGTTTTCCATGCTGGCATGGGTTGGATGGTTTGGCAGGAGCTGGGAAGTCAGAGGGCTGCACTAAGGTCTACTGTCACTTTTGGCAGAGTTTTTACTCCTGGATGCTCTTCCAAATGCCAGCCATTTTACAGAAGGAACTGGAAGCTTTTCACATGACACCCATGCTGGTGAGGTCACCAAGTAACTTGCCAGACAAAGACCCTTTGAGAAGTGGGGAGTGGCTTTGTGGCAGACGATGAGAGGTTAGAATATGACAAAGGGACAGAAGAAGGGGTCTTGCTGTAGAGGAGACATGTGGTTGCCCCAATCAGAGGGAGAGAGAGACAGTGAGAGAGATGGTGGCAAAGTTCCAGGGCATAAATATTGATATTTGGGTCTGGAGTGAAGCACTTTGTCTGCTGAGGTTAGTTGGCATTAGTTATCCTTTGTAATTTGATGAAGCCAGCACCAGGTATTGGGTGTGAACCAAGCATGGAGCCACATCAATCAATTGTGCTCTTGTTTTTGTGTTTTTTGTGTCATTGTATAAAATAACAAAGTAAAGTAAAGTGTTTGATGCATTTTTTATTTTTCATTCCACAGAAAGTCGAGTGCGTTATATCATGGAAGATGTGATTCCACGTGAAGGAGATGTTGATATCATGAAATTAGCAGAAGAGACAGTGTTAAATGCCAGGCGTAAATCACATGCAAAGGCAGAAACCATCAACAATTCTACCAGAATGAAAAACCTTATAGAGTGTCCTAACCAGACCCCATTGCAATCAGCATCTGATAAGGGAGGAGCTGGGAAATGCTGCCAAAAAGAGGACGTGGTCCCATGTGAGTCACTGACATCACCATCACGTCTGCCATCAAAAGAACCATCCCCATCACCATCATCATCATCACCACCACCACAGCCACCTCCATCACCACCATTACCATCTGTGTCTCCTCCACCATTGCCACCAGTGGAGGAAGAACCTTCGTGTCTGGAAGAAAACCTCACATCCGTATCAACGCAGTCAGAGAAAAGCCACACGTCTGCCCAGACACGAGATACGAATCTGTCGACATCGAGCATGACTGATAGCTTAGATTCTGTTCCCCAGTCTGCGAGATGCTGCAAGACGGAGCATGAATTAGCTGCACTTCAGAAGAATGAAAAAACTTCATCAAAGACATGCCATAGAAACCCTTCAGTGAAGAAAAGTTTGTCAACACAATGCACAGTAAAGGCACCGAGCAAAACACCGAAATCTTTGCAGAGAAATCAATCTATGGATTCCTGCATGAGTTCTACTGACTGTCTGTCAATTGCCAGTGTAGTTTCACCGATGCCAAAATATAATATCTCCAGCAGGAAAAGGTAAGGAAACCCCCCCCAAAAAAAAGAAAGAAAAAAAAAAGAAAGATACCATTTTTAAGAAAAGATATATCTGTCTTTTTACATTTGTGTGGACATGTGTGTGTGTGTGTGTTTGTGTGCCTACAAGTATGATAGACACACACATACATATTATCATCATCATCATCATCATAATCATCATCATGTCCATTTTCTATGGTTGCATCGGTTGAATAGTTTGACAAGAGCTAACAAGCTGGAAGGCTGCACCAGGCTCCAGTTGTTTATTTCGGCATGGTTTCTCTGGTTGGAGGCCCTTCCTAATGCCCACCACTTTACACACACATATATATATATAATGCAAATCAAATAATTTAAGAATGGCAAAAAGTCAAAAGGACATACACATGGAATGTATTCGCTTGACTCAGTTTAAGTCTGAAAAAAGAGTGGATGTGTCATGATTTGAGCATGGCCCTTTGTCAGAAGGAGGAGAAAGGAAAACTCCAAGAAAAGCACCTATGTTGGTTACATGGCTGCAGTGGCTTTCTCTCTCTCTCTCTCTCTCTCTCTCTCTCTCTCTCTCTCTCTCTCTCTCTTTATATATGTATATTTATACAACTTGTAAACATGGGCAAAATAAAAAAATTCTAATGCCAAATATGCCAAAATTGACTTAAATCGTTGATAACCATATAATTCATCCCTATAAGCATGCGTCTCGAAGTAAGCCAACAGAAATTTCAAAAAATTCCATTATTATCGTATTGGCTCTGATTTCAGAGTTGAGCTGATACGATAATAACGGAATTTTTTGAAATTTCTGTTGGTTTACTTCGAGACGCATGCTTATAGGGATGAATTATATGGTTATCAACGATTTAAGTCAATTTTCGGCATATTTGGCATTAGAATTTTTTTCTTTTGCCCTTGTTTATAAGTTGTACAAATATATATGCCAGTGCTGCTGGTGGCATGTAAAAAGCACCCACTACACTCTTGGAGTGGTTGGCGTTAGGAAGGGCATCCAGCTGTAGAAACTTTGCCAGACCAGACTGGAGCCTGGTGCAGCCTTTTGTCTCGCTGGCCCTCAGTCAGACCGTCCAACCCATGCTAGCATGGAAAGCGGACGTTAAACGACAATGATGATGATGATGATATATATATCTTCATCATCATCCTTTAATGTCTATTTTCGATGCTGACATGGGTTGGATGGAGCATAGATTATATATATAAATACATACATATATATCTGTAAATAATAATAATAGTATTTTATAAGCGTAAGGCTTATAAGCAATCCCTGTGCAATAACTAAAGAAAATAGTCTAACAATGGGGCCTATAAACCCGCAACGGAAAAAAGTAGGTTTTCCCATACACGTAGGACTCTTTGTTTCCATGATCAAGTGTGCTACCATTTACACCAATGTACAACTTCATATATATATATATATATATATAATTATCAATAATAAAGGGTGAAATTAATTTAGAAATAATCATTAATTTCACCAAGTAGAGTTCGACATGTAAAAGCCCCATTCAAGGAAGGTTTAAGTAATACTAAGTAATTAAGGGTTTAGCAACGATTTGCCTGCCTCACCACACCAAATTTAGAAATAGCAGTCAAAAAGTTTTGACTATTCTTTCTACTTAAAAGGGAGATCCCAGTAAAACCACAGCACTTAAAAGGCAAACAACGCAGGCAAAAGAGAAAGAAACGACGACAATCATTCTATATTAAGTCACCTACGGACGTACGTTTCGAAATTAAGTCATAGGAAAGCATAAAAATTAAATAATTATGTCTTACCCAACTATTTTCCTCTTCAGCGTAGGACTCTTCAATTAGAAATAATTGCATCTCAATTATTAATAATTGTGTATTAAATTTGAAGGCACTAGAAGACATCACCTCAACTCATGGTATCAAAGCGAGCGTAAGCCATTACCAGTACCACCAAATTCAAAGGGTGAATGAAAGTATGTCACCATCCCCCTTCCGCCAGCGTGCTGCCAGATGCTACAGTTTTTTTACTGGGATGAAATATAATTATCAATAATAAAGGGTGAAATTAATTAATTTAGAAATAATCATTAATTTCACCAAGTCAAGTAGGGGTCGATTTGCTTGACTAAAGGTGGTGCTCCAGCATGGCCACAGTCAAATGACTGAAGCAAGTAAAAAGAGAAAAAGAAAAGATATGTGTGTGTGTACTATTAAAACAAACTCTGTTAACATTATTACAACTGCTACACATTCCCACCCCCCCACCGCTATGGCATAATATATTTAATATAATATATGAATATAATTTACATTTAAATGCTCACACACAGACACACAGACACACACACACACACACACACACATACATAATATACCTATCTACTATTGACCCCCAAAAGGAGGAAAGGCTGGGCCAACCTCAGCAGAATTTGAACCCAGAATGTAAAGACAGACAAAATGCTTGGCAGAACCTTTTTGTCCAGCATGCTAACAAGTCTGTCAGTTCACCACCTTACATCTATGAGTAATATTAAACATTTGGAGTGGTTGGCATTAGGAAGGGCTGCCAGCCTTAGAAACCTTGCCAGATCAGGTTGGAACCTGGTGCAGCTCCTTGGCTTACCAATCTTCAATCAATCTGTCCAACCCATGCCAGCATGGAAAGCAGACGTTAAATGATGATAACAATGATGATGTCATTTATTTCAATCCTTATTTTTCATCAACAGTTTTAACAAATCAGTCAGCCATACATTCTCCTTCATTGTTCCCAAATTCTTGCTAACATTCCACTAATTTGTCAGTGCCTTGAAATCACTGGGTGTTGATTCAAAGAATTGAGCCATGTTTTCAGCTCTGCATCATGGTTGAACACTTTGCAGAGTGTTCAATGAGGAGAATACAGTGTGTGCTGTAGAACTTTCCAGCTGAGCTCTTGGATAGCATTTTTGGTTAGATTAGTGATGTGGGAGCAAGCATTGTCGTGTTGAAGAGTCATGTCAAGGTGCTGGTCGGGTCATTTCAGTTGAATCACCTCATTAAGCACACAGTCAATGCTGAACATAAAGCTCTGCATTGACTGTGTGGTTGTTTTCAAGCATTTCATTGGGGATCAGCCCTGCCCAGGTCCCACCAAATGCAGATCATTGTCTTGCATGGATGCAGCTCTGGGGCT
Organism: Octopus sinensis; assembly: GCF_006345805.1. Taxonomy (NCBI): domain Eukaryota; kingdom Metazoa; phylum Mollusca; class Cephalopoda; order Octopoda; family Octopodidae; genus Octopus; species Octopus sinensis. The sequence goes on along the minus strand of NC_043019.1, from coordinate 18,813,810 downwards.
TGGCTTGTTTGTCAGGACTCAACTATTCTTTCCTCTGCTTCGTATTGACATAAAGACACCATTTTCCATTGCCAGTGATGATACAGTAAAGACATCCCTGTTTGTGTCCACGAGTAGCCTGGAGTCAAGCAAGCAAACTGGCACCACTAGAAAAGCACTGGAGTTTGTCTCATCCATTCAGAGTGTGTTGCACCCATGCACTGAGATTTTGGACCTTTCCCACTGAATGAGGGGTGACAGTATCATGAGAGCATCCCATTTGTTGGACCAGTTTCCCTCACGGATTAGTGTGGATCCTCTTGAATGAATTTGTTCAATTGTTCCTCATTGAAGCGTCTGGAACACAGATAGTCTGTGAGGTTGAATTTCCTCTCCTTGAAGTAGGGAAACCATTTCTGTGAAGTTCTTTGAGGAATAGCTCCTTTTCCATACACCGTACAAATGTCTTGAGTGGCTTTGGCGGCTTTGGAACCTTCAATCAAAGCAAAGACCAGCAGGAGTTTAAAATGCTCAATTTTTTCTAATTGGCATTTCATTGTCAATGTCTGAAAAAAGGTGAAATTTATTTAAATTTCAAAAACGATAAATGGAAATTGTTAGAAGAAGAATAGAGATACAGAAAGAAAAAGCAGTAAAACAATGAGAAAAATATTTTTGTGGTTATTCAAATAATATTGGAAAGAAACAAATGAATTTATCTGAGAGCCCAATATAGAAAATAATACACACACAAAGTCCACTAGCACAGTGCTACTCAAAGTGGTGGTCCGTGGACTGGCACCAGTCTGCAAGCTATCACAGTGAGTTTCCAGAAAAGAAAGAAACATTATAAAATGCTTATCTAATATTCTGTTATATGTTTATAAAATAAATATAAGATAAAAAACAAAATTGTCAACTTTTATTATATTCATTATATATATTGTTTCCGGTATAAATTAATATTACTAAGAAATATTGCCGATCCCTGGCACATTGGGGAAGACAAAAAAGGTGCCAGTCCGTCCATCAGAGAGTTTGAGAAGTAATGCACGAGCAGACAGTACAAGGGAGATAATCCTTTCTTTAGAACTTGAGACAGGATTGAAAATTTGAATTTGAAATTAAAGAATAAAGAAAAAAAAACGCATAAAAATATGCATATTTAATTGAACTTCTTCTTTTTTGCTTATTACAAAGGTTTGAGAAATTTTAATCTTTCGTAATCACGTATAGCACCATTTTCATTCCTTTTAGAAACTTTTACCCTAACATAACTCCAGTTTAAGAAATTGACCATTGACCATTCCATGAAGCCAGACAGATGAAAATAATTAAAAATAATTCCATCTGAAAGAAATTCAGAGAATGTGTGCTTTTCTTTTCTTCTTCTCTTCTTTCTTTCTTTCTTCTATTTTTTGTTCTTTGTAGAGCATTAGTAGTTTATCAATGAAGGGGGAAGAGACGAGAAATTCTTAGTATATATATATAAATACACACACATACATATATATATAATAATAATAATAATAATAATAATAATATGAGGGAATATTATTCCAAACTTACAGGGAAAAATTCAATTTAGAAATACTAAATCAAATTTCACAAAATATAATACATATATATATAAATGAGAAAAAAAACACCTTTTATCAATTCAATAATTTTATATGTTTTATCTTATATTTAATCTTTCTATAATATGTAATTTTCTAGATGGTATAATTTAATTTTTCATTACATATATATATGCTGTGTAACTGTTTTTAGGGAGCTCTACCATGCAAAGGGGTTCTTAAAGTAGGTAATACAAACAAAATTCTCAAGTCGTTTTCAGTATCTTCTTTCATTATTAGTTTCAAGCTGCTATTTCCTACTAAATAGTAATCCCTCATTATATGGTGAAAGAGACACACAGACACGTCTGCATGTGTTTATATATGTATATATATAAATATACCCTGTTTTCTTGTATTATCTTGGAACCAGATTTGAAGTTGGGCATGCTGGCCATGAGAGCCCCTGTGATATATACTCCTATCTGACACCGACGCAGCGCAAGGACCAACAAATTAAGGAACTAAAGAACCAAATTAAAGTAATGGGCAAACAGATGGAGGAAAAGGACCAAGACATTGAACTGTTGAAGAGTGAGCGTGGTCTGGAGACAGCAAGAGTCTTTGAAGAAAGGACGGAACAGATAGAGAAAGTGCGGGATGAGATGATCAAGTTACAAGTGAAGAATGAGCAGCTGGTGTTGGATTATTCCGAGGCTCAGGAATGCATCAAAGAACTACAGTTGGAGATCAATGAAATGAAGGTGGGTACCAGTTCTCAGAATGTGTTTTTGTGGTATTTTTTATTTTTTTGTTTTGTTGTTAGAGTTTTCCAAATTGTAGCTTTGGTTCAATGGCTCAGCTTACGTTTGTCATTGCAATACATGTACACATATATAGATATATCTGTGTGGATATTAGCATCTATACCTGCTCTGTCTGTATGTATATATGTATGTGGATTTGGATGTATTTATAAATGTCTGTCTGTCTGTGTTGGAAATGAATGACACTGCTTGTATGACAGGGACACTCATTTACAATTATCATGCAATGTCAAGACAATCCCACACACACACGTGCACACACACACAAATGTACTGATTGTATGAAAAGATAGAATTGGTAGTAATTTCTTCTTTTTGTTAATAAACTGTTCCATTCTGGTGTTCAACAGGAAACTGTGAAAAAGAGGGAAGATGACCAAGAGAAGATGTATTTGGAGATGTATAAGAAAGGTCAGCAGTCGGCACAGTTCGAGAGGGAGGAGGATGTAAGTTTGGATGTGTTTGTTATCAGGAACCTATTTATCTATCATCATCACTAGCAGCACTCATCCTCAATACCATCAGTAATTCATCTTAGAGGAATCTCTGCCCCGGGCTCTGAGATGCTTTGGCACAGCTGTTTTGGCACTGCCTCCTAAGGGGCTGATTTCATGCTGACTTACTTGACAGTAGACATTTCAATGTTTCTCTCATTTTCTCTCTCCCCTTCCATCTCTCTCTCTCTCTCTCTCTCTCTCTCTCTCTCTCTCTCTCTCTCTCTCCACTCTTTAATCTTTACTTTTGTGCATGTGTTTGCTTCCTACAGTAAACGGTATTGTTGCCAAAACAGGAGGAATGTCCAGTCCAATGTGTCTGACCATCTGCATCCAAACAGCAGAGCCAAATCCATCTCCTACATGATCATTAGATTTGCAAGAAAGAACAGCTTAATCTCCCACAAACCACACCTTCATATCTTAAAAAACAGAAAGCAACATTGTACAGTTTAGTCTTACGTTTGTCATTGCAATATATGTACACATATATAGATATACCTGTGTGTATATTAGCATGTATACCTGTTCTGTCTGTATGTATATATGTATGTGGATTTGGATGTATTTATAAATGTTGTCTCTTTGATTTTCTTCCTTGTTCCATTTGGCCATTCCAGAATCGTCACGTATTTACAATGCCTTTGATTGGATCAAGGCTGCCCTGTGGCTAACCAATAACATGGTTCCTGAGGGTATCTCTCTCTTCACTGTAACTCAATCTGCTGGAAACAGCAGCCAAATCTTCCTTAAAACCACATCTACTGACTTTCTTTAAAAAGTGGATATGTACAAAAAAAAAGGTTAATATAGTTTGAGATATATTTTCTTTTTAAAAAAAAAATTAATGGGATGGTCATGACTAGAGCACCTATGATCTTATTCTGTTTGATGTTGCCACTCTGGACACTAAGCAATAACACCATTACAAACACAATCCTCACCACTTCATCATGGCTAATTGAAATCCCTTTGATTGGGATTGACACAGGGCTAAACAATCAGAAGGAGGGCAGCCCCAATCCCCATTAAGCCCCAGTTTCTTTTCATTTTATTTTCAAAATGGCTGTAATAAGTTATAGTTAATAAGATTGAGTTTATCACATTATTAACATTGCATTTATAGATGTAAAAATAGTTTATTATTTACATTTCATATTTTTTTTCTTGTTTTGATTGTTTCAATTTCCTGTTTTTTGTTTTTTTTCTGGTGCCTTATCCCTGGATGTGGAGATATTCCAAACTGAATCTGAACTAGGATTCTAAACTGATGATTAAAAAATGGAATAACAGTTTGGTACCAAGTATACATCCAGGAATAAGACAGTTGTCGATGACTGGTGATTAGACCAATCAAGGCATGTGGCACATGTAACTAGTTGTAGTTAATAACCTAGAAAATTATAATTGGAATTCCATTCCATTTTGCTACAATTCTTTTGCGATTACGTTTCATTTCAGTTGCAAACTTTACTTACCAGAGGCGTAAATAATGTCGGTATACGAGAACTAGCTCGTCGTTTGGCATGGACCGAATGTGAGTTGGCCAAATGGCAAACAATACAACGGCGCGAAGTTTATGAGAATGCAGACAAACCAAGTACAGAGGCCGCAGCAACATTGCGATTCCTCAAAGATTCATTCTTTCATTACCTGACCAATGAGAAAGATTCTGATGACCACTTAAGGGCTATGATACGAATATTTAATTATACTGAAGTACAGAAAAAGAAGGTGGCAAAGAATCTTTTAGAAGGAAAAAAACTGAGAAAATAGAAACAGCCATAATATACAAACAGACTTTGTAAACGTGTGTACATATATATATATATATATATATATATATACACACACACACACACACACACACACACACATACATACATATACATATATATATATGGCAAATGAAAGACGTTTTATTATCCATATATATATACACACACATGTATACATACACACACTCTCTCTCTCTCTCACACACACACTCCTAGACACATGCATATATATGCAGATAAAAAAAGCAATCAAAGAGCTGAAAGTTTCTTTCCTTTTGAAATTTCACTTGAAACTTGTTAACCGTTAAATGTAAAAATACTTCTTCTGTATAAATAAAGGCCCTCACAGGAGATGATAATCTGGTTCTATGTGTTGTAAAGCTGGCAAATAAAATTGTTGAAAATAACATTTCTTTCTGATTTGAGCCTTGTGAAGAGCAACAAAGCTATTTGGTTTCCAAAGGAACCACATAAAATAGGAGACAGGGAGTTCCAGTTTGGGAATTTCCTGGTTCATTTTTTTTTCCATGATGGCATGAATTAGAAGAATATATTATTGAGGCAGAGTTTTACAGCTGAAAGTCCTTCCTACTACCAATCATGATCTGTTTACCAAGTATGGGATCTTTCTTATTTCACAACGTCTTCAAAGACAAAAGACATGAAATGAGTGGATGATCTGACGATGGGAGAATGGACAGCAACAACAACAACAACAACCATGCTTGTTGTTTGTGACTTAAGTACAGCCCAAATTACATAGCACCGGAACGAGCACCTTTTATGTTGCACTGGCACCTGTAAAGGACAAACCTATGCACACGGTAGGCAGTGGTTTTACTTAGCTTTAGCTTTATGGGGATTTCTCAAGCACAGTAAATGTGTGTATATATATATATATACGTATAGATGTATGTACATATATACATATATATATATATATATATATATATATATATATATATATATATATATATATATATATATATATATATATATATATATATATATATATATATATATATATATATATATATATATATATATATATATATATATATATATATAGGCATGGCTGTGTGGTAAGAAGCTTGTTTCCTAACTATATGGTTCTGGGTTCAGTCCCACTGCATGGCACCTCGGGCAAGTGTTTTTTATTATAGCTTCGGGTCAACCAAAACCTTGTGATTGGATTTGGTAGACGGAAACTGAAAGAAGCTCGTTATATATGTGTGTGTGTGTGTGTGTGTGTGTATATATATATGTATGTATATGTTTGTGTGTCTGTGTTTGTCTTTCCACCATCGCTTGACAACCAATGTTATTGTGTTTACATCCCCATAACTTAGCAAAACAAGTGATAGAATAAGTACCAAGCATACAAAGAATGAATGCTGGGGTTGATTCATTCGCCTAAAAGTGGTGCTCCAGCATGGCAGCAGCCAACAAACTGAAACAAGTAAAAGAACAAAAGAATATATATCATTTAATGCCCTCCTTCCATGCTAGCATGGGTATATATGTATATATATATATATATAATATGTATGATTAACAAGGATCCATAAAAGGTGTTGGCATATTGAAGTGAAGCAAACCACAATTAATGGTTAGAATGACTTTAACACGTAAATAATCTGTGATCAAAGCATGGAATGCATTGATGAAGAAAATTTTAATGTCGCTTACTAATCCACAGCTACAATAGTATCCAAAGATGCATGAAACCTTAATCTTATGGATGCTGTGTATACAGCTGATTAGACTATGCTTACCACTGTCCCTAAGTCACAGGTGACTTTAACTGTACTAGATGAGCTAGTCATCTGTTCATATATATATATATTTAATGTAAGATAAAATTTTATCAATGGCCAGCATATTAAAAAATACCTTTAAAGGTTAAATTTATAAACTACTTATAAATGAGGGCAAACGAAAAAATTTCTAATGCCAAATATGCCGAAATTAGACACATTGTCCATAACCATTATAATTTTTCACAATACGCACGCTACTCCAAAAAGGTCAACAGAATTTTGCTCATAACTTAGTTTTTACTTCTTCCACGGGTATGAGTAAGTATCTCATTTATTTCATTGCCACATTTATCACTGACGAAGGGAGGGTTCTTACGAACTAACCCTGAAATCGGACCGATATGGTAATAATGGAATGTTTTAGAGATTTCTGTTGACCTTTTTGGAGTAGCATGCGTATTGTGAAAAATTATAATGGTTATGGACAATGTGTCTAATTTCGGCATATTTGGCATAAGAAATTTTTTCATTTGCCCTCATTTATAAGTAGTATATATATATATATATATATATATATATATATATATATATATATATATATATATATATATATATATGTATATACATATATATATATATATATATATGTGTGTGTGTGCATATATATATGTGTGTGTGTGTGTATATATATGTATATATAATTGAAGATGAACGATGTGAAATAATAAAATAACTCAGAGCAGCTTGTAGCATGTGTTTGAACAACAAAAGCCAAATAAAATTAGGTTAATAAATATCATAGAACATAAATTCTCGATGTCTCCAAATGGGAAGGGAAAATGATATCAGGAATCAAGATTTCAAGGATTCTCTAGAATCCTGTCCTTAAGGAAAAGTCAGTCAGGTTGTCTGGAGACCAGAGGGCAGCTGTGGACATATATTTCTGCCTCGACTACTTAGTCTATCTTCTCTCTCTCTTTAAAACATATATATATATATATATATGTTTTAAAGAGAGAGAGAAGATAGACTAAGTAGTCTATATACATACACAAACTGGACGGAGACAGGAAGGGCATCCAGCCTGTAAAACAATGCCAAATTTATACTTAATGATAAATCCTAATTGCTTATATAGGCCTAACACTTATAGAGTTAGTATTGTGCATAGTAGTTGGGTGGTTAGGTGGAAACCTCTCACTAGGACAAGAAACCCCTCCATTGTCATCATCAAGTGACCAAACATTCTTCTTCATGTACAGGAAGAAGAAATATCTCAAGCCTCAATCCTTCTAAAACAGGAGATTCTTCTCTGATGTGGTAAAAAGAAAAACCATTGAGGATTCAACTATTAATGTTCATACAAAGAAAGGTATGTTTGGTGAAGTGAAAGAGTTGCTAGAGCTGAGGTAAGTAGATGTGAGCTGTATGCAAGCAATAAGTAGGAGAGGTACCTCAACCATGAGTAAAAACTCACCGGATCTTTTCCTTTTGATGGACGGAATTCAACACAATTTCTAGTTAACTAAACAATTTGAAACTTCGTACACTGGTAGAATGTGTCAAAAGAAAACATTATTTTCACTTGGCTTTTTTGATAAATTTATAATTTGTAAGTTTAATGTAGTTTAATTCTTCGAATTTTAACCAATGAATTGCCAGCATTTGAGCTCAAATCATTTGCTGCATCTAAAAACTCAGACATCCTGTTACAACGTAAACAGCGCGCACACACACACACACACTCATGTTATTCATCCTTCTCTCTTCTGTCTGTCTCGCTCATCGATATTGATAAACAAACGAGGCATGTGCTAGAAATAACAGCTATATCTCTTAAATCGATGAATTTCTTCGCCCAATAAAAATATTAACGATATTTTTTTAATATTTTCTTTCTTTTTTTTTTTACCGAAAAGGCTTCTACCATGGTTTTGAAGGGCCAAAAACAACAAAAACAAAATAATATGCTTAAATCGGTCTAGAGTGGGATTTGAGGGTGCGTGTGGAGTGTGGGTCGTATTGTAAAATTTTGCGAAATATTTTTTTCATAAAAGGATGCCCCAGCTTGTCGGAGGCTGTGATATAAATTGGGAAAAAAATCCTCGACACCAGTGCGTAATTGGTACTTAATTTATCGACCCCGAAACGATGAAACATTGACCCCCGCCCCATTTCTGGTTTATTTACCTTTTGTGTAAATTTGTTCCGGCAAGGGGCAAAACACAGAGGGGACAAAGCATGAGATACAAAAGTATTAAGTCGATTCTATCAACACCAGTGCGAACTCACGAACGTGTATGTATGCTTGTGTGCGTATGTATATCTCCGTTTGTATGTGTGTGTACGCTTATATATTAATTACTATGTGCTTGTGCAAATGTATATGCATGTATTTGAGAGAGAGAGAGAGAGAGTGACAGAGAGTGTGTGTGTGTGTGTGTGCAAGTGTATGTGTGTATGTATCTGAATATATGTGTGTGAGTGTGTATGCGGCATGCGTCTCCTCGTTTGTTTATCAATATCGATAATGCAGCAAATGATTTGAGCTCAAATGCTGGCAATCCATTGGTTAAAATTCGAAGAATTAAACTACGTTAAACTTACAAATTACAATTTTCTCAAAAAAGCCAAGTGAAAATAATGTTTTCTTTTGACACATTCTACCAGTATACGAAGTTTCAAATTGTTTAGTTAACTAGAAATTGTGTTGAATTCCGTCCATCAAAAGGAAAAGATCCAACTCACCAGGAGTAAAAAGCATCAGTACAATTTTTTCTGAGTAGATAACAATGCTAGTTTAGATACACTTATTGGCTTAAAAATGGATAGATAATGTCACCAGAGTAACCAAAGTCTGTGACACAATAGTTAAACTTTGACTGTTGCAGGCAAAAGAATGATAACTGTTATCTTTGTCTATGCACAACAACTGAGTCTAACACATAAAACAAAGGGCTGCAGCAAATAAACAAAAAAATGTCTTTACCACTCATCCTTCTGATGAAAATACTCAGCATTTCCTGCTGAAGATGTTAATGCAGCATGTTCCATGAGAGTTCATAATATGTTTGCTTATTTGCTGTGTATAATCAGTGCCTTTGAGTTCAAATTCCGCCAAGGTTGACTTTGCCTTTCATCCTTTTGGGGTCGATAAATAAAGTACCAGTTTCGCACTGGGGTTGATGTAATCGATTTAATCCCTCTGTCTGCCCCCTTTATGTTTAGCCCCTTGTGGGTAGTAAAGAAATATATTATGTATAGCGTTATAGCATCAAGCAATCACCAGGTTTTGAAACAGCTGTAAAGATATGTTTTCATCTTGTAATATGTATATATATAACATGATATAAATGAATTCCTGCCATCCATAAATTCTTGTCCATATTTTGTTTCCTTATTACTTGCTCAAGCTATGTATTTCTTATAGTTTACATTGATTTTACTGGATTATTTTACCTTGATTTGGAAGTTTGAACCCTAATTCAGAGGTCATGTCTTCTATGCTTATAATAATGTCTTCTCACCCACTATGTGCGCACGTGTGTGTGTGTGTGTATGCATATGTGTGTGCATCTCTGTTGTAGCACTGCATTTATTTCCAAATGCCTATCGGTAGGGGGGGGGTCTCCTACCTTGGAACCAGGTGAGGGTTGGCAGCAGGGAGGGTACCCGGCCTACAAAGTATGCATCAATAAAACTCTGTCTTCTCAATGCAAATATGGAAATGTGGACATTAAAACAAAGATGATGATGATGATTGCATACATTGAATTTTAAAGCTGTCTTATGTAGGAACTATTTTGGTATTTCTTATCAATTCTTTGCCTAAATATTAAAAAAAACAATTAAACAATATAATATCAATTTGATTCTATGAAATAAGTCAAAGTTCATGGCTGAATATAGCAAAGTATCAGTGAGCTGTGTCTCCTTCTTTCACCATCTGTTGGAAGCAGGCTTTCAGTTTCTGTTCAATTGCTGATAAGCTTTGTTTTGTGACCAGCGTTTGTTTACCTGACAATGGTCTACTCTTTTAGTGGTCATGATCTTTTAGAATACAGAACAATTCAGAAAATTGAAACTTTAAACATCACCATCAGGCTTTTTTTTTTTAATGGGACTTGTAGTTTTGTTCTTTTGGTTGCTGGAATAAAGATGCAAAAAGACATTTCGGCACAGCCCTTTTGGCATCACTCATTCAGTGTTGCCTGATTTCGAATCAGATATTTTAATGTTTCTCTCATTCTCTCACTTTCTGTTCACGTGAGCAAGCATCGAGTCATGTTTGTATGCATGTATTGCCTCTTTCTTTCTCTGTTTGCCTGTCTGTCTGTCTGTCTCTCTCTCTCTATATATATATATACATATGTGTGTACGTGTTGTCATCAGTGTCAAAATGTATGGTCACTAAAGCAGGCCGAAAGTCCAGTCCGCCAAATTGTCAGCACACCGTGCAAAATAGGAAAGACATGAAGGTAGCCAAGACTTTTATAGCTGGTCACATAAAAGGTTGTTTGTCTTTTTTTTATTCTGAACAAGACATGTCTAATCAGAAATATGAAGACAAATGGGGGATCCCAATATGTTACATCAAGATGAAAGATAAAAAAAGGTAATTGAAGAAAGAAAAAGTATGAAACCCTCAAAACTGAGATCTGAGGATTGGTGTTTAAGTATTTAAAGTTTACATCAATGTTCCCCAAGGTGTGTGTGTGGGGGAGGAATGACAATATTTTGTTGAAGTAGGAAATTTTTTTGGAATGGGCCATAACACAGGAATAAAAGTTGTAATTAAGTTTTAATTCCAACTTCTTTCGAATCTACATCAACAGAGGAGCGGCTGTGCGGTTAGAAGTTTGCTTCCCAACCAAAGGGTCTCAGGTTCTATTCCATTTTGCCAAACTAGCATAGCTCAGACACATTATTGAATCATTGTTTTACAGCCAAGTGTAATTACTTTGCAACTACAAGCCCTTATTTTCAACCCCACCCCACAGCATTTTGCAGATTGTGTTGTTTGTCATGACCTCCAAGTTGAGTCAAGCCTCAGCGGTGAGAACAGGGAGTGGGAGTTGTGTGAGAACCTTTGAATCGATTCTGCCCCTATTTTAAAGATTCACTGTATTTTGGATTGCCTGGAAAACGTGTTAGCATGTATTTTCGGAAATATTCATTTCAATATTTTCTATATCTAAGTCTGTTAATACAATAAAAACTATTATCGGCATTGTAAGGAGAATTCTTACAATTAAAGACAGAATTTCTTCTAAACATAATTTTGAATTTCTTGAAATTCTTCTAAAGGATATTTGGGTCTACTTGTCATATATGAAGAATTACCTTGCATTCTTTTACTCTTTTACCCGTTTCAGTCATTTGACTGCCACCATGCTGGAGCACCACCTTTAGTTGAGCAAATCAACCCCAGGACTTATTCTTTGTAAGCCTCTATCAGTCCGTTCTGCCAAACTACTAAGTTATGGTGTCGTATATATATATACGACAGGGCTTCTTTCAGTTTCTGTCTACCAAATCCACTCACAAGGCTTTGGTCGGCCCGAGGCTATAGTAGAAGACACTTGCCCAAGGTGTGATGCAGTGGGACTGAACCCGGAACCATGTGGTTGATAAGCAAGCTACTTACCCGCCTCTGTATTTTACTTACATTTACTGGTGTCTGATTGTTGGAGAGAATCAACCAGATTCGTTTAAAACGCTTTATTGATATCTGCGTAGATTTTTTTAATCCCATTTTTTCTTCAACAATCAGACACCAGTAAATGTAAGTAAAATACAGAGGCGGGTAAGTAGCTTGCTTATCAACCACATGGTTCCGGGTTCAGTCCCACTGCATCACACCTTGGGCAAGTGTCTTCTCTAGCCTCGGGCCGACCAAAGCCTTGTGAGTGGATTTGGTAGACGGAAACTGAAACCCTAACTCTTTCCAACAATCAGACACCAGTACTAAAACTTTAAGCTTAACCGTAACTATAAACATTTTTTCAATTTTTTTCAGAATCACAATCTCCATGTTTTTCCGCATATTAAAAAAAAAATATAGGGGGTGGGGAATTTAGAAATGCCGGTTTTTGCCAATTTTTTTTTGTACATTCGTATTTCCCGTAGCCGAAAAGTGGTGGTGATGGGAGGGGGGGGGGGTTGTATCGGAAAAAAGTTTTTTAGGGTGTCTTGGGTGGGCGGGGCGGAAGTCTACCCGCAACTTTTTAAACATCAAAAGAATTTTTCAAAAAATGTTTCTTTTTTTCTGACTTACGTCTCTTCCTCTCACCGGATCGATTATTTTTTTTTTGAGGGAGGGGGCATTACGCATTTGAAGACTGAAATGGTTAAATAATAATAAAAGAGTATTTCAAGTGACAGAAAAGAATGTTGAAGAAATAAACGAAACATTGAGCCTTATTGCACCTGACAACCTCACAGAGACTTATTTAATTAAAATAATGTGATGTTAGGTATTTCCTATGAAGAGAAAAAATATCACACATACACACACACACACACACACATATTTAACCATAATAAATGCATTTATGCCTTATAAAAATAAATTAACTTTCACTTTTCAAATCAAGTGATAATACTTTCACTTTTCCTTTTCTTTTCTTTTAAAAGGAAAACATTTTCACTTTTCGTTTTTGGATTTGGTTTGCAAGATTCTTTATATGAGTTCGTGTGTTGAAGCATATTCTGTTGTGTCTGGGGAGAGTCATTTTCTTTTTGTGCCTTTTAATTCTTTCACGGCGACACTTAATTTCTTTTGAAATTTAAGAGCATCTCTTAAAACAAAGATATTCGTGATTGAGGGATGGACGAGAGAAATTGAATCACAAATTGACAAGTGACTCACGAAGCGATTATAAAAAGAAAATAAAAACCAACTCACCATTTTGATTAATTTATTCGTAAAATTTTCAGTATCTTTTCCCAGTTTTGCTTATCTCCATATCTATACAACAGCACGAATGTGTATAGCAGATAACTTAGCTATAAGCCATGTATCAATGTAACACGCTCACACAGATATTCAGGTGAATTAAGTCAGTTGCCAAAAGTTTCACGAGATTAAACCTTCAGACTGATAAACTGTTGTCACACACATACATAGATACATGCATATATGCACGTATATATATATATATATATATATATATATATATATATATATAAATATATATATATATCTTTCAAAATGTGACCTCGTGTGGACCGTTGGCGATTTTTTTTCCTCTATCTTCCTTTCTCTGGATCTTTCCTTCTCCTATGTTTCCGACGAGGAGCTCCGCTCGAAACGTTAAACCCTCCTTCTTCCCTTCTTTCCTGAGCGTCCAATAATTCTATATTTGTTCCACGTCCTCACGTTGTTGTGTTTTTTTGTGCTTTCTTGTTTGGATTAACTTATATATATATATATATATATATATATATATATATATATATATATATATATATATATATATATATATATATATATATATAATAATAAATATTAGGGAATAAATCCAAAGTTACAGGGAAAAAATCAGATTTAGGATTAAATCCAATTTTATAGTAAAATATTATAAAATATTATTAGAGACAAAACCACTATTTTGCAAAACAAACAAGGAAAGACTTAATCAATACATAAAATTTTAATAAATAGTCAAAAAAACCGCCACTACAATTGTTACTTGTCTAGATCGACAATCTTCAGGTGGACTTCCAATAAGTCAGTTTCAAATTATGAAGGAGGGTTTATATATTTCTTTACTGCCCACAAGGGGCTAAACATAGAGGGGGCAAACAAGAACAGACAAAGGGATTAAGTCGATTACATTGACCCCAATGCGTAACTGGTACTTAATTTATCGACCCCGAAAGGATGAAAGGCAAAGTCAACCTCGGCGGAATTTGAACTCAGAACGTAACGGCAGACGAAATGCCTGAAAGCATTTCGCCCGGCGTGCTAACGGTTCTGCTGTTTCTTTATTACCCATAAAGGGCTACACAGAATGGACAGCACAGACATTGGGGACACAAAACGTCACAGTTACATAGATATGGATAGATGAAATACTAACGCCGCCTTATGCGCGTATCTATATATGCACGACAGACAGGATTCTCCAGAGCTTGTTCAATCAGTTCATGATAAATATTGTTTCCTATCCTAGCCACAATATACTTCACGCCTTGCATTAAATATGTAAACACTGACTAAACTACACACACACACACAATGTATTCATGAACTAAATAAGGCAACTGTCAATGCCGACACCAAGTGCCGTGTACCGAGATCGAACGCGGAGCAGGTGGTTGCAAAGCGAACTTAAAAGCATAAACATAACTGCATATTTAAGAAATTAAAATGACAAAGGAATAAAAATTTGTGTTATCAACTTAATTAGCTCATAACCTAATTGTTTATTTATTTGTCATTCAAATTAATTATTAGCGCTCTGTAAAAGACTGACGCTTCGTTCTGAGGCATTCCAACAACACCAGGTTATTAGAATCAATATATATATATAGTTCATTGTTTAAAACTCGCCAAGAAAAATTTTGAAACCACCTGATGAATGACTGCGACTCAAAAATTTAAAGACAGCAGACAGGAAACGATCGTAGTGGATATTAATTATATTTTTTAATAATTGTTACATATTTAAATAATATAAATTAATCATATGTATTGGCTTAAGTCTTTCATTGTTTGATTTGCCTAGTAGTGGTTTTGTCTCTAATTTAATATAATATATATATATATATATATAACTACAAAGTTAGAAAATGGAGAAACATACTTAAATTAATAAAACATCAACTATCAGATGATACCCAATCAATACTTTATTACACCATTACATATCAGTAAAGGCATTATACAAAATATAAAGTAAATATAAATAGACAAGGAAATAGAAATATAAAATATAATATGTAATTATATGGTGGGTTGAATTTTTCAACCCCTATCTCATTTTATAATATACTAGCAGTATCGCCCGGCGTTGCTCGGGTTTGTAAGGGAAATAACTATATAAGCATTTTTAGAGAGTTATAGCCAAAAAATAGCAAAAAATGGAAAAAATATGATGGTAAATTTTTTTTTAAATCGTTGACTCATCGTAGACATTTTTAGAGAGTTACTTCCCTTATATAATAGCGAAAAAATGCATTAAAATGGAAAAAAAACGATGGTAAATTTTTTTTTAAATCGTAGACTCATGTAGATGCTTTCTTAGCCATTTCTGTTTTGGTGTCTTCAAGCCATGAAGTCGTTGTTCTAAAAGAACACTGGTCTCCTTGACAACGCATTACGACGTTGATTTCCTTACACTCCCTTCCCCACAGGTGCAGGTGTGAGCGTGGACGCCAACTCCGCCGCCATCGACACACGAAAATTTATGCATTAAAATGGAATAAAAAATGATGTTAAATTATTTTTAAAATCGTAGACTCATCGTAGACGCGCGCTAATATTCAGACGGGCTCGATATGAATCACGACTATAAGCTACCCGAATTTGGTTAAACTGTACCGCAAAATGTGGGAGTAGTTAGGAATCTAAATCGAAGGGGACAGACACTCACACAACTACAGTTTTATATATATAGATATACATAGCGCAGTAGTGGTGAGATATGACAGCAAAGAAAAGCATACATTCACTCTCTGCATGCAATTAGACTCGGAAAGTTCGTGAGGAACCCATTGACCCAATTTGCTGTCTTTTCCGATAGCACACAGGTATCAATGAATGGTTGAATGACCAAATCCAAGCTTCTCTGCTAGTTCCTCAACAGTTACGATGATATTTTGTTCCACCAGGGTTTTCAGGATGTCCTTGTCGAGTTCTACAGATCTTTCAGGATGAGGCTCGTCTTCTAGGCTGTAGTTTATGGCTCGGGATTTCTGGAACCACCATTGACACTGCCTTACGCTTATTGTCCAATCCCCATATACTGCATTAATATTTCTTGTACTTTGCACACATTTATATTCTGTTATTCTTTTATATGTTTCAGCCTTGAGGTTGTGGCCATGCTGGATCATGTGTGTGTGTGTCTATCTGTCTGTATGTATATATGTACATGTATGTGTGTGAACAATAATATTTTCAACAGATGTGTTGCAAATGTATCTGATTGTTCTCAAGCTTCAATACTGTGTGTGTGTGTATGTGTGTGTGTGTATGTATGTATGTATATGTATGTATGTATGTATATGTATGTATGTATGTATGTATGTATGTATGTGTGTGTGTGTGTGTGTGTGTGTGTGTGTATGTATGTATGTATGTATGTATGTATGTATGTATGTATGTATGTATGTATGAGTGTATGTTTACTTTATTACTAATTACTCTCTTCCAAGAACATTTTCACTCACTCTTAGCTTCCCATACATTTTACTCATGTATCTATCAGCGTCATGGACAGAATACTTTCACTTTAGTCTTCCTCAAATCTCTCTGTCGCTATTTACTTTCATTTTATTCGTTGCCCACTGTGTGTGTGCGTTTGCGTGTGGTGTAAACCAGACTAAGAAAAGCATTTGACACACACACCAGAATGTGAGTTTTCTGTAAATTTTGCTTAATTGGAGTTTAAATTTTAAAAACTGGACCTGGCATGACGCGATGCATTGTACTCTCAAAACTGCTAGGTAAATTGTAATTGAAGAAATCCTATATTGTAGATTTGTATAACTCCCAAAGGGAGGCAGATAAAATCTGCCTTTTATAATAAGAGATATAACTAAATATAATACACGAGTTTTGTTTCATCATCTCTATATATATATATATATATGTGTGTGTGTGTGTGTGTGTATGTAGAGAGAGAGAGAGGGGAAGGGAGTTATGGCCGGTTCATAGGGATACTCAGGGTTTTGCGTCCATAAAGCGCTTAGCTTTCGTCAGACCCTATGAACCAGATGTAACTATCTTTCTCTAAGATCTCTACCTCTTTTTCTACTGCTCATTTAGTGGGCTTCTATTTCGAGTTTATGGTTTACTGACGATGCGTGGTTGTGTGATAAGAAGCTCGCTTCCCAACCTCAAGGTACCGGGTTCAGTCCCACTGTGCGGCACCTTGGACAAGTTTCTTCAACTTGTCCAACAAACCAAAGCCTTGTGGGTGGATTTGATAGACAGAAACTGAAAGAAGCCCGTAGTATATATATATATATATATTATAGAAGGAGCTTCTACAGGACTAGAACTGTTTCATTCAAAAGAAATCATCAGGAAGCTCATATATATATATGTATGTATATGTGTGTGTGTGTGTGTGTTTCTGTTTGTCGCCCAACTATCGCTTGTCATCCGATGTTGGCTTGTTTACGTCCCAGTAACTAAGCGATTCGGCAAAACAGACCGATAGAATAAATACTAGGCTTACAAAGAATAAGTCCTGGGGTGATTCATTCGATTAAAGGCGGTGATCCAGCATAGCTGAAGTCAAATGACTGAAACAAGTAATAGACTATATATATATATATATATATATATATATATACTAGCAGTATCGCCTGGCGTTGCTCGGGTTTGTTTCGACCCTTTAGAATTGGAATTTTTGAAAAGTAAAAATTTTGCATTATGCAGCTTGTTATTCTCTTTAAGTGAACATTTTTTGGGTTGAAATACACCGAAAAATGGCGACACAGCAGTCAAAAAATCGTAAAAAATGGGGATTTTTTATAGAAAAAAAGCACCTTTTTGATGAAAATAATTTTTTATGTTAACACGGTCCGATTTGAATTTTTTCTTTTACGGAAGGAAGAGCAAGCCTTCTTCTATCGTACTCTCAAATTTGGCCAACTTGCGCCGCAGGGTCTCGGAAGAGATAGTGTTTGTTGAAGGCTACCAAACCTGCCACACAGACAACTTCAGCTTTATAAATATATATATATATATATATCAACGTGACCGACCAGGCTATCAGATCGCTGGTCACAATGCTTTGCATTGTTTTAGCCTTCAAATGATGTCACCCCGCTGGCTAAGCGAGCAGGCCAACAGAAGAAAGAGTGAGAGAAAGTTGTGGCGAAAGAATACAGCAGGGATCACCACCACCCCCTGCCGGAGCCTCGTGGAGCTTTAGGTGTTTTCGCTCAATAAACACTCACAACGCCCGGTCTGGGAATCGAAACCGCGATCCTACGACCGCGAGTCTGCTGCCCTAACCACTGGGCCATTGCGTCTCCACACACACACACACACACAGAGGGATAGCAGCGCACACATAGGTATGTATAGAGAAAATAACAAGAAAGTTTGACAAGTGAAAAATGGGTCGAAGAAGAAGCAAAAAAAAAAAAATAAAGTTGAGGGTGAAGGAAGGAGGAGGAGGAGGAAGAGAGTCAAGTGCGTGTTTCTGTGACAATTGACTCAAACAGAAAGTGAAAATATATTTCTCTTCCGAGAAAATATCCCACCATTCATAGCAATATTTACTACGTGTTGATATATAGAGAGAGCGACCTGCATCTATATAAAGCCAAGTGCGTCGCTATCCAGAATTCATTATTCTCTTATTTCGTTGTTCAACTTCGGTAAGTTTGACTTTTCTTAATATTTATTTACTGCTCGTCTAATTGCTTCTCTCTATTTCGCTCTTCCTTGATATTTCTGTGTGCGTATATATATATATATATATATATATATATATATATATATATATACACACACACATATTAGAGGGAAACCACTATGCTTCTTGAGAACATTTCCTAGTGGTAAGACCATAGCGGATCTATTTCTAGCATAAGGGTGTCCACATACTGGTTTCCCTCTAATATGTACATAACACAATTTTACTGAACCTTCCGTTTGCTCGACCACTGGTGTGAAATCGATGTTAATTAAATTTCTCACCCTCATTTTAAATTTATATATAACTTAGAGTGTGCTTCTTTTTCGGATTTCTGATTCCCTGACATGTGAGAATCGAGAACTTACAGTCTCAGACAATCATGACCAGCTGCTTCTTTATCCACGCTGACAATTAAGAATCCTCGATGTTGACCGTTAACCTTTAAACTGCGGCAATGAGTTGCATGAATGTACCAAACTGACAACAAAAAAGCTAGCTATTTTTCTCAATAGCAATTTTTATAATTATTTCTACTTTAAAGAAAAATAGAATTTCTAATAATTTTTAGTCCGTAGCACATTAAAATTTACAATCTCATTATGGAAAAGTGCCGTAAAATATTGCCTTTCTTGTGACGATGGCCGCATCTGTGTGAAATATTTGAGTCATCGATTTATGATGTCCGCCGTTGAAGGGTTAATTATTAGCACAGGCCCCCGTCATTAACTGTCTAATTTGTGACAAATATACTAGTTAATAAAGTATATTTGCATGAAGCTACGTGTGTTTGTGTCTGTTTCGTCCAACTCTTTTACAAGTTTTGTCACTTCTTAGCTTGCTTCGCAACCAATTGATTTCAGGTTCAGTCTCACAGCATGGCACCTTGGGCAAGTATCTTCTACTTGGGCTGACTAAAGCCTTGTGAATGGATATGACAGACAGAAACTGAAAGATGCCCGTCGTATATATATATTCTTTTACTTGTTTCAGTCATTTGACTGTGGCCATGCTGGAGCACCGCCTTTAATTGGGTTTTTTTTGTAGTCGACCCCAGAGCTTATGAGACAACAAAGCCAAGGCAGTGTGAAATTTCTAGGGCATTTATAAAGAGAATGCTAGTCATACAGCTGTTTCAGGGATATTAGGGATATCCCTTCGTCAGTGACGATAAGAGAGAGTTAGTGGCAATATAAGAAGTTATTTTGGAAAGGGAGAGACAGAGGGCAATAAGAGAATAAAAATATATGTTGGATGTTACGGTTGCAGGTGAGTGTTATGTAGAATGGGTAGAAAGGCTTCTTGTCCATTTTTATGCTCTCACACAACCTGCATTAGACTCCTTACTCATACTAGCATTGAAATGGGAGCCTAGCTACAGTCCTTCCGTAGTACTTACATAGCCTTACCTGCCAAAACCTTATATATATATATATATATATATATATATATATATATATGTGTATGTATGTATATATTGTTTGATGAAAACCAAATATATTAGTTTTGCATATATATATATATATATATATATATATATATATATATATATATATATATATATATGTGTGTGTGTGTGTCTTGCGTGCACATACACACACACACACACACACTCTCTCACAAGACACTGATAAAAAGGAAATCCAGACAATTTTTTGAAAAGTGACATTTTGTCCCCCTTGGAGTGACCAGCTGAATTTGCCATTACTAAAAGCCAAGAATCGCTTATTGACAAACTGACCAGCTGCAAAGATATTAACAAATTTTTTCTTCTTTCTCTCCTTCTTCTTCCTTTCCTTCTTTTTCTTTAACAACTCTTTCAGATACAAAAGCACACACACGCGTTCTCTCTTCTTACTCCCCATTCCTCACCCTCTTGTACTATCTTATATCTCTCCCCTCCATTACACACTCAATAATACTATAAAAAGAGTCAAAATTCCTGCAAAAGTTAATTCAATTTGAAGAGTCCACTAGAGTGGACGAAAGCGCTAATATATGATATATGATTTACAGAAACATGTAACATACTAATAAATATCTGTAAATATAAAACCATCCAGATTTCTGAGTACCTCATTTCTTCTAATATATAATACCTGTACATCATCTCCAAACCTAATATATATATATATAAAAATGCAAATGGGACAACAACGCAAAACATCCGGACAGTTAGGTGATATGAAAATTGGACATGTATCTTGTACATTAATACTCAAGGTCTTTGAATCATTGTCTCCATATCTGCTCACTTGGATTCCCCTTCTTTACTCTGCTGACTCTGTAAACGCATCGGAGTGTAAGTTCAAATCATTTGAACACAACAAAGTGTTTTCTATAGAGATTCTCTCATCTCATCTGTCTCCACCCCCCTCTCTCTCTCTCTCTCTCTATATATATATATATATATATATATATATATATATATGTGTGTGTGTGTGTGTATGTTTTCTGTGGTGGTTTGATAAGTGGTGCTGGGTTTTTCCTCTGCACGGTGTTTTGGTATTAGTATACAATGTCAGTCACGAATGCGTGTTTTTGTCCCACTCTGTTGCGCAGAACAAACTCAGTGTCACACAGTCACTGATGGCATGATAAGCTTTAACTGGAAAGTTGCTAAAACGAAAATGAAAGTATTTAAAATTTTCAGGAAATGATATGACGGTTTTTAAATGTAACTTAGCAGTTCGGCAAAAGAGACCGATATAATAAGTACTAGGCTTACAAAGTATAAGTCCTGGGGTTGATTTGCTCGACTAAAGGTGGTGCTCCAGCATGACCACAGTCAAATGACTGAAACAAGTAAAAGAGAGAGTTTACAACATTACCCAGAAACGAAAAAAAAAATAGTGCAAAATGTGTAGAAAACGAAAATGAAAACAAAAATGTGTGGGTGGGGTGGGGAGGGGGCTTCGGAAAATTCACAAGATCCGAGTTTTTCCCTCATAACTTTTAGGAAAATGGGTTTTTTTAAATGAAATTTTATATAATTACCTTTCAAACAGCATAGATTACAATTAAAAAGAAATTTGTGGGGAAAATCGGATTTTGTGAGTTTTGCAAAGTCCCTCCCCAACGCTTTCCCTCCATCTTTTCAGATTCAATTCCTACGCATTTTTTTTACATTTGTTGCCCTATTTTTTAAAAATTTTGTTTCCTGGTAATATTGTAAACATTAACCAAATGTTTTCCCCCTCCCCCTGCTGTACAAACCATTCTTAAAGAATCCTGCACACATAGTTGCAGACAGCTGTGGGATGAAGAAGGTTGCTGACCAAGGCCTTGTGAGTGAATCTTGTAGAGGGGAAACTGTACAGAAACCCGTCCTTTATATGTGTGTCTCCGATGAATGGAAAATATACATCCTGACACTTCATTATTATTGTTTGAACTTTTTCACATTTTTGTGTCCTATTAAATCCAAATGGGAAAATAGAGAGATTATGATCCTGGAATCTCTTCTGCTTGGCTTTACTTTTGGAACTTTTCCAATTTGGTAAATTGTTGTAATTTTTTCATACTGAATCTTGTGTTCTTATTCATTTGTTCCAGAAAATTTTTAGAAAAATGTTATATAGGTTTAAAGAAACATTCAGTGACGGATGTTTTAATAAATGAAGTCATGTGAAATGTTGGAACAGGCATGAAATGCAAACAATTACCAGAATCAATCATTTAGCATCCATTTTCCAATCTGGTACGGGTTGGACACTTTGACCAGGGCTGGCAAGCTGGAAGCACCCGACCCCAATCTGATTTGGCATTGTTTCTATGGCTGGATGCCCTTCCTAATGCCAACCACTCTGAGAGTGTAATGGGTGTGTTTATGTGCCATTTGTGTGTCACTGGTATCTTCCACGACTGCGGTTTTGCTTGGCTTGGTGGGTCTTCTTCTCAAGCACAACATAATGCCAAAGGTCTTGGTCCTTGCCTCTTTGAGGCCCGACACTTGCAAGGAGCTTTTCATGTGCCACCAGCACTAGCCACTTTGCCTCTGTGTGTCCCAATGCTCAAAAGGTGCTTTTTATGTGCCGCCGGCATGGGTGCCCGAATGTTGACTTATAAAAGAATAAACTACAATTCAGTTCATGTAACACACAAACTGCTGGAAAAGGTAGCCAAATCTCCTCCCTAAAACCACCCTAATGTCATAAAATGAGGAAAGACATACTAGATTTTGTAACTTTAAGTCTGTTGGGCATTCACCATTAGAATGCTTCTTTTGATCACAGGTATGCCCGATCAGCTACATCCTCCTCAGTTTTCAATGTTGCCATCATATATGAAAGGGTAAACAAACCACACAACAACTTGGCTTGTTACTATGGAAACAGGCACCAATATGTCTATGGCTTTCAATTGGCTAAAATCAGCCAAAAAACTTTTTATTTATAAATGTAAGACAAAAATGAATTTCATTTCTATAATTAGCATACAAGACTACATTAATACACCAAATTTGAAATCAGTTGGAACTAAATTGAAGGAGAAGCAGAAAAGATCCTGATTCTGGACGATCAGAATTCAAAATTTCAAATTTTTGATCTTTCTTCTCCCCACATGCCTCCTCCATCCCCACATGCCTCCTCCTCCTCCATCCCAACATTCCTCCTCCTCCTCCATCTCAACATTCCTCCTCCTCCATCCCAACATTCCAGATGTTTATAAACGCATCTGCTCATTTGTGCATGCTTAGTTGCAACCTGCAGATGAAATGAAGAACACCTCAATGTGGTCACTTTATGTGCTAGAAACCATAGCAAAATCAAATTAATAATGAGGTCATCATCATCATCATTGTTTAACGTCCGCTTCCCATGCTGTCATGGGTTGGACGATTTGACTGAGGACTGGTGAACCAGATGGCTGCACCAGGCTCCAATCTTGATCTGGCAGAGTTTCTACAACTGGATGCACTTCCTAACGCCAACCACTCCAAGAGTGTAGTGGGTGCTTTTATGTGCCACCAGCATGAAGGCCAGTCAGGCAGTACTGGCAACGGCCACACTCAAATGGTGTTTTTTTACATGCCACCTGCACAGGAGCCAGTCCAGTGGCACTGGCAACGACCTCGCTCAAATGTTTTTTTCACGTGCCAGTAAGGCAATGCAGGTAACAATCACGCTCAAATGGTGCTTTTTACGTGCCACTGGTCATTTTACTAAATTTTTCATTCTTTCCAAATTAAAAGAAATAAAGAAAATATATTTCAACAATAAAAATAGCAAAAAAGGTTAAATATTTTCATGTTCGATTTTTAGAGACAATTTGAGATATTTCTAACTTGTCCAACACAATGGTAAAGAAAGCAGAATGATGCAAACCCAAACTCTATTTCATTCATCATCATCATCATCATCATCATCGTTTAACGTCCGTTCTCCATGCTAGCATGGGTTGGATGGTTCAATGGGGGTCTGTGAAGCCAGGAGGCTGCACCAGGCTCCACTCTGATCTGGCAGTGTTTCTACAGCTGGATGCCCTTCCTAACGCCAACCGCTCCATGAGTGTAGTGGGTCCTTTTTACATGCCACTGGCACAGAGGCCATAGGAGGCTGGCAATGGCCACGATCGGATGGTGCTTTTTACGTGCCACCGGCACAGAAGCCAGTCAAGGTGGCGCTGGCATCGGCCATGTTCAGATGGTGCTTTTTACGTGCAATCGGCACAGGTATCACGACTACAATATCCATTTGATTTTTATTTTGATGTTGATGTACTTGACTCAATAGGTCTCCCCAAGCACAGCAGGTCACTCTATGATCCAAGGTAAGCACAGCAGGTCGTTCTGCAATCCAAGGTACTTTGGATGGGCTGGGGCTATGCAAAACTGGTGCAGGGAGCAGCCCGGGTCTTTGCAGTCACAGCATATCTCCAGAGGTCTCGGTCTTTCATCATTGCCTCTGTGAGGCCCAATGTTCGAAGGTCATTTTTGACCACCTCATCCCATTTCTTCCTGGGTTTACCTCTCCCCACAGATACCTTCAACTGTTTGGGAGTGGCACTTCTTCACACATCTCTCCTCATCCATCCGTAGTACATGACCATACCAGCGCAAACGTCGCTCTTGCACACCACATCTGATGCTTCTTATATCCAGCATTTCTCTCGGGACGCTTACACTCTGTCATGTGTGCACACTGACATTACACATCCAGTGAATCATACAAGCTTCATTTCTTTCAAGCCTTTGCATGTCCTCTGCAGTCACAGCCCATGTTTCACTACCGTGAAGCATGGTAGTGAAACACCATTCTATTTGTTTAATGAAAGTTGGGGGATAAAAATTTACCTAATATTTTGGTAGAAGTTGGTTTGGGGGACAGGGTGCTGATGCAGTCCTTATTTCTGTGGGGCAGGTGTCGTTATTGTGGAAGTCAGGGAAGAGGGAAATTTAAAATTTTGCAAAAAGACTCATTGAGGCACTCGTGTCGTCTGCTGGTTGCATGTACAAATAAGGAGACAGGATTAAAACATTTGTTGATTGGCTGCAGTGATGTGGGAATTGGGAAAGGGAATCTCTTCTGCATGGAACAAAATGCTTCATGACATTTCTTTCAGCTCTTTACTTTCTGACTGAAGAGCTGGAATCACCCAATACACTTTGTAAAGTGGTTAGCATTAGGAAGGGTTGGCATTAGGAAGGGCATCCAGCCATAGAAACTATTCCAAAACAGACAGTTGGAACCTCGTCTAGGTCTCTGGCTTGCCAGCTCCTGTTGAACTGTCCAACCCATGCCATGATGATGATGATGATGTATGCACTAATCAAGACAATAATTAGCACTTGCCTTTCGGCTAAAAATTCTCCAGAATAAAATGGATGCACATCGAATAAAGAAAAACCATTTTAAGTTTCCTTTATTGGATTTGCATCCATTTTGTTGCAGAAAAGGATTTGGGTGATTGTGAATCTTCCACTTTTATATTCTGACAGTGATTGTGGAAACCTGAGATTCTTCATTCTTCTTTTCTACTCCTTTCCATATATATATATATATATATATATATATATATATATATATATATATATATAGGTGCGGGTGTGGCTGTGTGGATAAGAAAAAAAAGCTAATTTTGCAACAATGTAATGTTGGATTCAGTCCCACTGTGCAGCATGTTGGGCAGGTTCACCAAATGACACAACCCCACCAGGAAAGTACTGAACTCCAAAATAAGTACTGGAGTAGATTTATATAAAGAATGGTTTAAACACTGTGTAGATTGTCACCACAGAAATTCCAAACTTACAATGTAAATTCTTCATCAGGGGTAGAATCTTTATCAAGCAAATATGAAAGCAGAAAAGTCAGATAAGCAATAATGGGCATAAAGAATATATGAAGAGTTGTGCATAAAGTTTATATGATGTAATCACTTGTTATCTTTACAGCTGTTTCGGGTAATTGATGACTGGTTGCTATAGCAATGCATATTATGCAATAAAGTCCAAAAACTAAGTTAATATTGTTGATGTAGCAACTAGCATGGTGCTAGACCTGTGAACAGCGGCATAGTTAGAGTGTGTGCTGTCCAGGGCAGCCTTTTAAGTTCACCCCAACCATGGGCCCTTGATTCTGTACAGGTTTATACAGCAGACCCAAAAGTGCCAGCCTACCCATCCATGAAAGCATTTCCTCCACTAGACTATCTTCTTCACCCCTGATTATGCTGATGAGTATGAAGACTGATATATTTCATCTGGGCTGCCACATCTGGAGGGAAGAGCACGAAAAGTGTCTCTTTGCACCCTCCCAGGCATTCAACCTACACACACACAGCAAGTTTGAGGAGAGGGTCACTCCCATCAAATTTCATCAATCCCTGACCTTTACTGAGATGAAAGGCAAAGTTGATCCTGGTAGGATTTGAACTCAGAATAGAACAAATCCCGCAAGGTATTTCTTCTGCCAATTTCCAGTGATTCTGTCAAATTCTTGCCCTTTGTGCTATTTCTAAAAGATAGATGCTATGTATAATCTATATTTTGGATTTTGTCTTTCAAGGAAATGGGGAACTTTTGAAACTGAGAAAAGCTACATTCTAAACAACAACAACACAATCAACACAAACAAGAACAACATTAGTCTCACCACCACCACCACCACCACCAACAACAACAATAAAAACTGTCATCAACAACAACAACAACAACAATAAAAACTGTCATCAACAACAACAACAACAATAAAAACTGTCAACAACAACAACAACAATAAAAACTGTCAACAACAACAATAAAAACTGTCATCAACAACAACAACAATAAAAACTGTCAACAACAACAACAACAACAATAAAAACTGTCAACAACAACAACAATAAAAACCGTCATCAGCAGCAACAACTTTGACCACAGCATCATCAACAATAACAACTGTAACAACAACAAGTGCAGCCTTAGCATTAACACCAACAACTTTCATCACCACCGGCACCTCCTCCATGACCACCACCACCAACAACAACAGCAGCAGGACAGTTAGAGAGGAGTAACAACTCTACCAATTGAAGTGACAGCAAAGATTGTAAGAGAAAGCAGAAGACTGGAGCAGTTGCCATAGCAACAAACAACTGGACCGGAATCAGGAAGAAGAGACAGAGTGACAAAGATGGCATTTTATTCTGGAAATAGAGGTTTGTTTCTGTGTGTTTGTATTGTTTTAATGGCAGAGGGAGGGCAAGGAGGACGAGGGAGAGGTGAGTAAGGCAAATGTAGAATGTGATAGTGATAGGAAGAGGAGGAGAGGAAGAGAGAGAGGAAGAAACTGAGAGTGGGAGGAAGGTGAGGTTGGGTGAAAGTGAGGGAGGATATTGATAAAGTTTGGGAGAAATTATTGACAGGAATTGGTTTCAGTGACTTTGTGATGGTGCCATTCTAGCAAACATGCATTGTAAACTAGTCCTTCCTGCTCTTGTCTGGAGAAGACTGAAGATGGGGACAATAACAATTCTTCCATATCTTATCTAGATCAGCATCAATTTTGACTTTGTTTCAAAACCTTCATCTAAGTCAACAAGTACATGTTTTATGTTACAAGTAGGAAAAATTTGACAAAAGAGGAAAGTTGCGTAGGATAGTCTTTGATTTCTTCTGTTAAGACTCAAGTCAAAGCCTACAGCAGTGGCCGGAGAAGCACAAGGAATTTTATGCTTCTGTCAGGTCTGTGAATTTCCGTCTTCCCATTCGTTTATTATGAATCTATGTTTTAGCACTTTGGTGTTTAAAACTCACAATTATGCTTTCTGAAAAGGCTAAGAAAGTTTTCACTCTTAGTATAACACACACACACACACACACACACACACACACACACACACACACACACACACACACACACTCTCTCTCTCTCTTTCCGAATTAAGATTTCTAGTCTTGCAAGCTGCATGGCCACCTCAGTAGTACTGGTGGCATGAAAAAGGCACTCAATACATGGTGTAAGTGGTTGGGGTTAAGAAGAGCATCCGGCCATATGGACCATGTTAAAGAAACACTGGAGCACAGTGTAGTTCTTTGGCTTGTCAGATCCTGTCAAATGGTCCGACCGATATCAGCATGGAACATAGACATTAAATGATGATGCAATCATTGCCCGATTTTTCCTTACACATAGAAATCCAAGCTGAATGTCAGCTAAACTGACTTCATCAGTCTGGGAATTCCTGGCAAGGCTTTGACACTAAATAGTAAAAAGTGAGGGTGCTAGTATAGCAGGCGGTCGACCATGGTGTCAAACAGGGTTGTCTCCCTTATCTTTCAGATATATCAGAGATCATTTTTTTTGGTTCAGAATCATAGTTTTTGCATTTAACCATGATCGCTCAATGGCCTGTCCCTGTGCTCAGGTCACTGGATCCACATAATGTCGTTGATGGTTCACTATCAGATGGTGATAACCTAAGGCATTTTAAATTATCATAAACGGGCCACTTAACTGAATTAATTACTGAACTTTTTCCACATTCTCTCTCAATAATTGGGATCAGACTGTTCCCGCCACGCCATTCCACACAAAAATATCAACAGTCTGAGCCTTGTTTGAGACCAAAAGCCCATGGCCCATCAATTCTACATCCATGGTTCCTGTCGTTTCCTTGTTCTGCATCACTGTCTTCAAAGAGAGGAGTATTGTCGCCATTCAGTATTCTTCCTTGATTGTATTTTCGTCAACCAACAAATCTTGCTTCATCAATCTGAACGGGGTTATCGTTTGTTCCAACCATCTTCCCTCGCCGTTCATGATAAACTATGGCCCCACACACCTCGTGGCACATATTGCACCAGTCAGTTATTGTATTTTTAGATTTTCCCGTCAGAGTCACTGCTGTGATCCACGACCAAGAAAAATCTTAGTTCTGAAATCTCACTCAGGCTCAGCTTGCAGTTTAATTTGTTGTTAATGTCCGTACAATGGAAAAATCGGATTCCTTTAACTGAACGTTTAAGGTAGATAACTCTGGCTACACTGTTTGACAACAATGGTAGACTGCATACTATTCCAGCACCGAAATTAGACTCTGTCAATTTTACATGTACACATTTCAAATAAACACGTTGCCATTAGTGACTCTGCCATGAAACCCCTTGTCAAATAAGGGAGATGGTATTTACAGCCAATTTGAAAAAAGATTGTAATCAATTTCATCTTTAATTTTAATGAAATGTCTCTCTTTGTAACTAATTAGTAAGTAATAAGTTAAATCATGCTGCTGATTTTTTAGAAAGAATGAAATAGTGCTGTACATGATTACTACCAAACTAAGAACTTTGTAACAGGGAAAAAAATTAAATATATGAACTCTATGCATCTTAGTTTTCCTTAATTTCAAATTCATATTCCTAATCAGTCATGTTAGGGGATGGTTATCTCCCTTGTATTGATAGTTGTAGCCAGAGGGCACCACATGTAAGTTTATCGATTAAAAGAAAACCATTAAATTAATAATAATTGCCTTTTATTTATCTATTTATTTTTTTGTAGCTATAGCTAATCTGGACAAGCTTTTAATTGAAGTCTTGACCTACGCAAGAGCAGCTTCACCTTATGCTGACACTGAGGTAAGTAAAGAGCTATAAGCTTTCATCTTGTCTCTATTTATTGCAGGTTGAAGAAGGTTTAAAGATTGGAGTTGGTGATAATTAGAGTTTTGAAGCTGATAGCAGGGGTTTGATGTGCCCTTATTTCCCCCTGAATTTCTATAACGATGGATTCTTTGTGATTTCATTAGAAACTTTTGTTTCAAGCAATCTTGAATTTCAGACATGTTTTTTTTTTATGTGATATTTCTCTTGTATTTAAGGTGGGGAACTGGCAGAATGGTTACCACACTGGACACAATGCTTAGCGCTACTTCATCCATCTTTATGTTCTGAGTTCAAATTCCACTGAGGTCAACCGTGTCTTTCATCCTTTTTGGGTTAATGAAATAAATACCGGTTATGCATTAGGGTCAATGTAATTGACTAACCTCTCCCCCCTCCCTCCCAAATTCAACTTAATCCCTCTCTTGAGGGACATGCTGGTCTTCTGCCAACATTTGTCAACATTCCGGTTGCAGAATATAATATTTTGGTTAGCCGGCTTCTAATGATTTTTATGCATGTTTACATTAAATCTGTAATGGCCAAACCTATGTTTTCTTCTTGATCATGAAATTTTATCCTTGGAAATACTTTCAGTGCATCACGGAATGATCTGTTGAATTTAATTCTTCCATCATTTTCACTGTCATCATCATTATTCAATGTCCACTTTTCTATGCTTGCATGGGTCTGGCAGAATTTATTGAGGCAGATTTTCTTCAGCTGGATGCCCTTCCTGCCACCAACCCTTACCTGTTTCCAAGCAAAAGTTATATTTCCCCATGGCCAGACATGTTTTTCACTGAAAATTAGAAGTGAAGGACACTGCTTGTATGATGGTTATGCTTGTTTACAGCCATCTCTTGATATCAAGACAAGGATACACACACACACGATGGGCTTCTTTCAGTTTCCATCTACCAAATTCATTCACAAAGCTTTGGTTGATTCAAAGCTATAACAGAAAGCACTTTCCCAAGGTGTCACACAGCAGGTTCTTACCACACTCCCACACCTGTTCTATGTTTTGGTTTTGAGAATGAATATACCATATTTGATGGAATAAAAGAGCCACCGGAATATTAAGTGCCCCTCGATTTCAGCTGTACATATTCAGAAAAGGTTTTAATACGTTGAATCACGTAACAAAGGACCCAACTTCACATATAGGACCCTGGGTGAGTGTGTCTTATATACCATAAAATATATTACTTAAATTAGTTTGTCTGTTGGAAACAAAAGTTATTTTTTGTATTCTTCTTTTTCTTCCAAATTTTGTACTGGAAAATTGGTGTAGTTTTAGTATTTTAGAGTAGATATGCTTGTGGTGTAGAAACAGTTCCCCTCTTGTCCATTTATAGCATTTTCTATTTGTGAGGCTGTCATGTTTTATTTAGATTTTCATGATTTCCATTTGATTTCAGCCTCTTTGTTTCTGTGGATGTAATTCAGGCTTCATTTTATTGGCAACATAATACTTGTAATCAACCATGAAAGAGCCTCCACGCTTCTTGACATGTCTTGATGCATTGTATGATCTTTGTAAGCATAAAGAGGTTGGTCTTCACCTGTCTGTTGCTTAATAGACTGGGTGATTGTTACTCTGATAGAGAAAATGTGACAGTTGATGATAGGAAGGGCAGCTGACCATTGAAAATCTACCTCAAGAAAGAAATTTGGTCTGACTCAAACAAGTACAGGAGAGTGGATGTTTGATGAGGATGATGATGAGGATGTTGGTGGTGGTGGTGGTGGTGGCAGTAATATACAGGGTGCGGTGAATAAATGGTCATTTAAATTATGCAAAAATGAAAATAACACTGACATCTCATTTTAACAGATATATTTACCAAAATTACATAAAGATATCTTGAAATACTAAAGAGTAAATTTATTCAATAAAATTACCTTTGGCTTTAACTGCACCTTCCACACTACTTCGGAATCTCTTGCAACTCTTCTGGACGGTCTCCTTGCTTAAGTTTGGTAAATGCTGCCATAATCCTTGCCTTCAGTTCATCTTTGGTGTTACAAGGAGTTTTGTTGGTCTCTTGCTCAACTACCCCCCCCCACATAATAATTAAGGGGGTTGCAGTCTGGGAAGTTAGGTGGCCAGATGTTAAGGGTAGCGTGTTTGCAGAAATTACCAAACAGCCATGACTGGGTTCTCCAGCTTGTGTTGCATGATGCAGAGTCTTGTTGCCAGACATAAGGTCTTCCCGCAGTCACCCTCTTCACCCAGGGCAGCACTACCTCCTCCAGGCACTTGATTTAGGCCTCTGTGTTGTGTCTGAGTTTGTTCGGTTGTTTCGTATTTGTATTCACTCTGATGAAGCTCCATAAATTAGATTGAATGTGCTATAAAGATGGCGAATATTATTTTCGGAATTTTCTTTGTAAGCACCGACTGACATCGGTAGCTGAAACGGCCGTAAGAAATGTTATTTAATGTTATGTTATGTTTTGTATTAAAAAATAATTAACCAATGTGATTAATTTGTTTGTTGATCTGAAAGTTTTCTCCATTTTCTGCTTTTATATATATGTGTGTGTGTGTGTGTGTGTGTGTGTGTGTGTGTGTGTATGACAGGCTTCTGTCTACTGACTTCATTCACAAGGTATAGGGCAGCCTGCTGCTATAATATGGAATGTTAACCAACAAGGTTCATTCTGACAATTTCATGTCAGTTTCTGCTGCATCATCAGGTGCACCTCCTTGCTCCTAACTCTTGTGTTTTGGAAGTTTAGGCCTGAATTAACATAGGATAACACTTTTGCTTTTCCAAGAGGTTTGGTTTGTGTTTCTCTTAATATTTTAATGTTTCTTCAGTAAAGTATCTGCTGTGTGTGTTGTTTTGCTTTGTGGTGATGTTTTTGTATTTGTTGCAGGATTGGGATTATGTGTTTCGGTGTAAGGCAGTCATTGGGGTGGTGGTGTTGGTTCCGTTTTGCATTAAATGTGTCGCACTTAGAGTGTCAGCTGTTGGTGTTGCTGATTGAATAACTGGGAGTGGTGCTTGTATAATTTTATTGTGTACGATGTGTGATTGTGTGCAGTGTTTTGTGTAGGATGTGGGCTGTACCTGAAATACTTTTTGGATTCTAACATTGTGAGTCATCATCGTCATCACTTTCAAGGCCATGAGTGGGGAGAATCTTTATCAAACCAGACAAAATGTTTAGCGACATTTCTCCTGCCTTTACATTCTGAGTTCAAATTCCACTATTTTGCCAACATTGAGGTCAATGTAATCAATTAACATTCTCCCACAAAATTTCGAGCTCTGTGCCCCGAGTAGAAAGAAATACCATTTTCTGTTGTTTCATGCCTAGTTTCATTTTGCTTCCCATCAACTCTTGGTTAAGCATTTCGTGCATTCTGCAGAAGAGTTTTTTCTCTGATTCTTACATTTTTACATTGTACTGAGAATTTCGAATAATCCTTTGCATTGCATCTTTTCCTAGGTTAAGGTCAATTTTTTTCAAGGCTTCTCAGATATTTCCTTTGTCACTGTTTCCAAGGCCCCAGCAATATCCTAACCTTGTTTAGGGTAGGGAGCTAACAGAACTGTTAGCACACCAGACTAAAATGTTCAACAGCATTTTGTCTGTCTTAACATTCTGAGGTCAACTTTATCTTTCATCCTTTCAGGGTTGATAAATTAAGTACCAGTTGAGTACTGGGGTTGATGTAATCGACTTAACTCCTCCTTCAAAAGTGCTGGCCTTATGCCAAAATTTGAATCTAATATCACAACCTTGTTAACTTTTTAGTTCCAGCACTTGATGATTTCATTATTATTATTATTATTATTATTAAGGTGGCTAGCTGACGAATTGTTAGCACACTGGATGAAATGCTTAGCGGTATTCCGTCAGTCACTGCATTCTGAGTTCAAATTCTGCCGAGGTTGACTTTACCTTTCATCTTTTCAGTGTTGATAAATTTAGTACCAGTGAAACAATGAGGTCAGTGTAATCAACCAGTCCCCTCCCCCCAAATTTCAGGCCTTGTGCCTATAGTAAAAAGGATTGATATTATTGGGCTGACAGAATCGTTAGCAGGATGGATGAAATACTTGCCAGTATTTCCGCCTGTCGCTACATTCTGAGTTTGAATTTCGTCAAGGTCAATTTTGCCTTTCATCCTTTCAGGGTTGATTAAATAAGTACCAGTTACACACTGGGGTCGATGTAATCAACTTAGTCTCTTGCCCCAAATTTCAGGCCTTGTCCTTCCAGTAGAAAGGATTATTATTATTATCAATAATGTTAATACACCAACTTTTTGTTTTTGTACGTACCTGTCGTGTGTGTCACACTTCTAAAAAAGAGGTAAAAAGGTTGAAGGGAGAGATACAAAGAAAAAGAGGAGGTATAGTTGAAGTGAGTGGCAAAGCAGGAGAGGGGAGGGATAGAAGCAGAGGAAGTATAGTTGAAGTGAGAGGTAAAGTAGCAAGGAGGAAGAAGTAAGAGGGACTGAGAGAGAGGGGAGATTGATAGCGCTGAGAGGTAAGAGAAATATAATGCAGGACAGTTAGAGGCAAGGAGACATAGAGGAGGGGGAGGGAGGGGGAAAGAGAGAGATAGATTGAGTGAAGAAAGGGAGTTGGATAGAGAATAATAGTAAAAGACAATGGAACCATTCTTGTAGAGAAAGTGCTGTAAAACTTTTTGTTTTCCACAATATATGATAAATCCATTGAAAACATGGATATTGCAAAAAGAAATGTTGCCTGCCTATCTGTCTGTCTGTCTGTCTGTCTGTCTCTCTCTCTCTTTCAGCAAATAGCTGTGGATGTTACTGTTACTTTTCTACAGTTGAAGGGAGAGGTAGAAAGCAAAAGAGAAATAAAAGGCAGAGGAGGCATAGTTCGAGGGAGAGGGAGAGTGAGTAGTGACTGAAAGGAAGAGAGGGAAAATGTTTCAGTATGTTCAGAGTAGACTGATTCACCGAAAGAAAAGTAGATACAGAGACACATTGGTAAATCAAAGACAACCACAGCAAATATTGGATGTCACTTTCACTTTTCATTGCCACACAAGGATAAAATTAACTCACAAACGGCTGAGTACTCCACAGACATGCATACCATAAGGTAGTTCTCTGGGAGATTCAGCCTCACACAGAATGTGGCAAGGCTGGCCCCCTTTCAATTACAGCTACAACTTATTTTGGCCAGGTGAGTGGACTGAAGCAAGATAAACCTTCAGGTGGTTGGAAGAAAATGAAAAAAGATCCTATATAGGGGCAGGAAAATCTTTTTAGTTGTTAGGAACATTTGTGGGTGTTAATCCGGTCCTAGCAGCGGCCTATCTGTCTGTCTGTCTCTCTCTCTCAGCAAATACCTGTGGATGTTACTCTTACTTTTCTACACTTGAAGAGAGAGGTAGGAGTAAAAATAAAAGGTGTTAAGCAGAGGAGGTATAATTGAAGTGAGTAGTGAAGCGAGAGAGAGGAGGGACAGAGAGGAAGTGGTGACTGAAAGGAAGGTGGCGTTTGTTTTATGTTTTCAAATGTTTATCAGTATATTCAGAGGAGACAGATGCATAACCACAGCAAATTTTGGATGTTATTTTTACTTTCTTACAATATAATTAATTACCGTATTCTATATACTGGGTCCTCAGCCAATATTGGATATTACTGTAAGTGTCACAATATAGAAACATTTCTCATGGCACCGGCACACAATTTACAAATGCTTACATTTTTTATGATTTCCATGAAGTTTTCACAGGTCCAGCTAGTTATTATTATTATTATTATTATTATTGCTTTTACTATATATTTGTAGTGCCTGCATAAATCTGTTGAGATGGCAAAGGAAAAAGGTGCTGAACAAACTCTGCATTGTTTATTGAACATTTATCCGTGTCTGCCTTCAGAAAAGCAACTTCTTGTGTTCCACGCATTTGCTGCCTTAGACATTCTAAGGCCAGGTAAGTAATTTGCCCACGTGTGGCAGCATTTGATCAATTTGGGAAATAAGGTTTCTAAAGACAAATCAGGGCAATAGTCCTGCTCTCACATGTGGGACACTGCTGCATGAACCACTACCATTTCAGTGATTGGCAATGGCTCACTCAAGACATGAAAACCCGCTGTCTCCTCTCTTTGCCTATTTAGCTGTTACCATAATGGCCCTTGCTCCTCTGAACCAACTGCAACTCTGCATCCAGCTTAGCCAAAATATTTGTCTCCACCATCCTTTCTTCACCTTTAATGTGTTTGCCTGCTCACATGTTTACACAAGGAAACAATACAATATTTCAAACATATTTAACATCATCATCAGCATCATCACTGTACTGCATCTCTGCATCCACCATTTGTTGGTGGCTGCCTTCCACTCCTGGCCGATGACAACCCTCCAACCCAAAGGTCTGTCTTTTGGGGAGTCGTTGCTGGTGAGCGTTTCATGTGGTTGGAGTGCAAATCCTACCTGAACATTTTACTAGTTGCCTCTAACAGCATGTAGAGGAGATGATGGGTCTACAGGGGTTGGACAAAATAATGGAAACACCTAATATCATAGCATCATAATTTTGAAATATCTATAAAACCGTCAAAAGCTTGTTTATTTTTATGTTTTTTTTATTTATTGTTAGTGTTGCTTAATATGATTTGCTAAAATTGTTGTTTCTTTTCAGATATCATTAGAAAAAAGTTAATTAAAATTCATTAAAATGACAGATCTATCGAACTTTCAAAGAGATCAAATTGTTGGTGCTCGTATGGCAGGCGCTAGCATAGTGAAAACAGCCAAAATGTTTGGTGTATCAAGAAGTACTGTCTCGAAAGTAATGACAGCCTTTGAGAAAGAGGGAAAAGCTTCCTCGTTGAAACAAAACTCCAGAAGAAAACCAAAACTTTCAGATAGGGACCATCGGACTCTTATGCGAATTGTTAGAAAGGATCACAAAAGTAAAGTTCCCAAAATGACAACAGAGCTTAAGGACCACCTTGAGAACCCAGTTTCCACTAAAACTATTCGCCGGGAGCTGCACAAAGCCAGATTTCATGGGCGGGCTGCATTCAGAAAATCACTACTTTCAAAAACAAACGCTGCAAAGCTTTTAGAGTGGAGTAAAAACCTACAGAATTGGTCCCTAGAGCAGAGGAAGAATGTTATTTTCTCAGACAAGTCATCCTTTACCTTATTTCCGACCACCGGCTGAATATAAGTGTGGAGACAGCCAAAAGAAGCATTTGACCTAGACTGCCTTCTTCCAACTGTTAAACATGGAGGAAGAACTGTTAGGATCTGGGCTGGGGGGAGGGGCTATATCTTGGAAATCTGCCGCCCCAATGGTGTCCCTTCATGGCAGAATTAATAGTCAAGACTATTTAAGCATTTTATCTGACCAAATTCATCCTATGGTTGTAGAACTGTTTCCGGAGGGAAACACAATCTTTCAGGATGATAATGCACCAATTGACACAGCTAAAGTTGTTACTGAATGGCATGAGGAACATTCTAGTGAAGTTGGACATCTTATCTGGCCACCGCAGATCTCAATATTATTGAAGATTTGTTTGAAATTTTTAGGTGTTTCCATTATTTTGTCAACCCCTGTATTCTTTGACATTCTGATCTCCACACAGCACTAAAGCAATGTGAAGTGCTTTGCTCAAGAACACATGTTGCCCAGTCTGGGAATCAAACCTTAACCATTAAAATACTTGGGTAGTATACCATAGTTTGTCTTCACTTGTCAGTGACCAGTTCATTGTAGTTGAATGTATTTCTGTTGGAGACCATGACTATTGACTCCCTCTACCAATTTCATTTAGACAATATTTTTTGGCAACTGACCAACCATCACTTATCAAAAAGAGTCAACTTTTTCTTTACTGGATTGTTCTGGAGGCAGAGTCCTTTGTAGGCCTTCCATGATTAGTGAGATCAACATTGTTAATGCCCCAAATTTATCATAAAACTTATATAAGAAATAAATATCTATGATAATTGCTGCTCTTCTTTCAGGCATCATCCTAGAAATTCAATTTTTTGCTTTCTCAAATATTGAATTGCTAAAAAGACTCATAGATGTTGTTGAGATGGCATAACCATGCAATCAAAAGAATGATTTTGCATGCGTTCTCACTTTGTGTCAATAACTAGTGAAAACTTAGTCTTATCTTTTAAATGGAATTAAGGCTTAAAACCTTAAGTTTGTCTATTAAATCAATTATTTCAGTGATGTTCATAATTATCCTATATTCATCAAGATGCTGGAAACAAAGAAAACAAAATATTAAAGACAATAACAAGGGCCTCATCAACTCCCATTATCAACCCAGTCTTCTGTTCCTGCTGTAGTTGACAGTTGGAGTAAACTATATTATCCATGGATTGTTCTGTATGGAATCCACGTTTACTTGCAAGCAGAATTCTTTATGCAAGAATTAGCTGAAACTAAGGAAACATTACACTTGTAGATATCTGAAGAATAAAGACTACCAACTTTCTATGTCTCTGCTCTTATTTTCAATCTCCGTCTTAGAGAACTTAATCCATTATAGGCATTATAGTGTGCTCCTGTCGCTGCAGTTCCCTGCATTCAAAATGCCCCATTTTACTGTCAGGAACCCAGGGATAATTTTCTGTTAATATTATTAAAAGCTGGCTGAATCGTTCGCATGCCTGGCAAAATGCTCAGCAGTATTTTGTCTGGCTTTACTTTCTGAGTTCAAATACCACCAAGGTCAGCTTTACCTTTCATCCTTTTGGGGTCGATTAAATAAGTACCAGTTGTTCACTTGGGCTTATGTAATTGACTTATCCCTCCCTCAGAATTGCTGGCCTTGTGCCAGAATTTGTCCTGACCTGCAATGAAAATAGAACTCGGTCCTAATTTGTATAAACTTTGGAGTTTTGGGGGAGATTAACAATATTGCCTTTGTATTTTGATTTTGTTCTCTCTCTCTCAGGTACTTTCTGCTTTGCAAGAGGAGAAGTGGCTTTGCCACAGAAGAGTTTGCAGTATTTCCACAAGATTCGAGATTGGCATGTACTCACACTTTTATTGTTGGGTTTTCCACCTATTTCACCTTTCAGTGACTTGGCATCTATTGAAGACACATCCGATCTAACGTTGGTGGAAATATTGCAAGAATATTCTTTGAATATTCCTCCACACATTGATTTGTTAATTGAAAAAATTTTGGTCAATGGTGCCCCCTGTGAGTACTTATGTGCTTACAGGAAAGCACCTGCACTTCATGTTGCTGCAGAGATTGCTACTGTTTCAGGTGAGGAATTAGAAAATTCATTCTTGTAAAAGTTTCTCTTTTCTAGAAATGCAGAAAGGCTTTTTACAACTGATGACTTAATAAATTCTACATTTGAAAACATATTTTGTTTTGTTATGAAGGAATATTTCTGTTCAAAACCCAGACTAAGAAGGCAAAATGATGATAGGTTAACAAAGTGGAATGTCCAAAACTATTATTCTCTGTTTGAATATTTTAATGACCTCTAACGATGAAATGAAAATTTAAAAATTTGATGTCAACAGTAACCAACATTCAAACTGTTATAACAAGCAAGATATAATGTATAAATGAGAAACTATTGCAACGTATACAGTATAATGTAAAGTGGGTGAATTGTTATAACATGTGAGGTATAATGTATAGAGGGACAGGCTGTGACAATAATAAACTTGTGACAGTCAAAGATTTACTTGTAATTACTGAAAGAGTATAGCTTAATGAAGTTGTTATTAAAGATCTTAATAGAAAATTCCAACTTCATTTCGGTAGCAGCCGAGATACTGTTTAAACGATGAGGATTGTTTATATATAATGTGCTGTTAAAGGAGTAAATGTAACAGGTTGATGGTACGACCATTCATTTCTGATGTAGCCAGTGTAAAAAGACCTCCATGGTGTAGAGTGAGTAAAAACGAGAGATGGTAATTATGAAATTCATTTTGCAGCAGATGGAGTAATTTAATATTCAAAGTTAAGAT
Source organism: Octopus sinensis (assembly GCF_006345805.1). Lineage (NCBI taxonomy): Eukaryota > Metazoa > Mollusca > Cephalopoda > Octopoda > Octopodidae > Octopus > Octopus sinensis. The sequence goes on along the minus strand of NC_043019.1, from coordinate 18,773,744 downwards.
TTTTAAGACAAATATCATCATCATCATTTTAATGTCTGTTGTCTATGCTGGCGTGGGTTGGACAGTTTGACCAGGGTTGGCAAGTTGGAAGGCTGCTTTCTACGGCTGGATGCCCTTCCTAATACCATCTACTCTGAGAGTGTAATGAGTGCTAAATATGTTTTCATGTATGCAATTTGCTTCCATTGCACTTTTTCAGGACAGTTCCAGACATTTTCTTATGTTCTCCAATGGGCAAGTACTTCAAGGAACCAACTGGATGCAACAGACAGAAATAAACAAACAGCTTTTGAAAGGATTTGTGATTTGGTTGATGACCACCCATCACACAGTAAAGAAGTATTGACACTACTGCTGAATAAGGATTGTCGGTTACCCCACAATACATCTGAGAGCTGCCGTAAGATACCTGGTAAACAAGATTTTACTGATATTGATGCTCGTGTTGATGTTATCAGTTGAATTGGTGCATTGATATTGTTGTTGTTTGCTATAATTATTTGTTTACTTTTATGTTGTATCTTGTCATAAGCTGCAGGATTCCCAGGCAGTGTTTATATTTTCAATACTGTTGTCCAGGTGTTGAAACCATAGTGATATCTGTTTGGCAGCTGATGATGTGAATACTTGGGCAGTATTTAAATATTGATGTCTAGTTTAGGGAGGTTCTGTGGCATATAAATATTTTTGATGATGCTGGTGCTGATGATTGAACTCTTATGTAACAGAACTTTGTTTACTGGCAACCAAATACCCTCCAATTTGACAAAAAAAAAAATCTTGGGGAAATTTGATTGCTATTTCTAGCAGGTGGATGGCCATGTTGAGCAATGGTTCTCAACCTAGCTTAGGGGCCATTGGAAGCCCATAAGAAAGGGACAAAATGTTAAGGGGGTACTTGGTGTTCAGAGGTGTTGTGATTTTTCTTTAGAATAAAATATTTAAACCAAATACAGTATGTAGTGATGCTACTGTGTAAGGTTCAGCGCACATGCACAGAATGGGACTACTTCCGGGTGGCCACCAGAAGTCTTCCCCAGACGCATGTGCGGGAAACTGACCCCTAAACCACAGTCCATTCACTCTCTCTGGCCCTTTCAGCCCTCGTGAACAGACGTGCATTTGGTAGTTTCTGAGAACTCTACACCGGCTTAGCAACGGACCACATCGAATCACTTCAATCAACCAACAAGAAGCAGGACAAAGATTCGGCTGTCGTTTCCCCTCAGAAAATACGTACACCATCACGAGTAATAAACAACAATTTGCTCTCTTTCCCAGATAACCTGACTTCGTCTGTTATATCTAACTAGATTGAATGTGACGGGATCGGATCGGACACCCCTTCAGGGATACCGATTCCAGATCCTGTTGCAAGTACTTTAAATACATTTTTCAAAAATGAAAAGGAAAAAACTCTTTGATGTTGGAATTAAAATGTTAGATATTGTGCTATAAGTGAGCGGAAATATACCTGAAGGTGTGACCAATATAATTTTGTTATGTAAGCTCTATAATTTTCATTAAAAAAAATTGGAGGAAATTCTGTTACATTACTTGGATAATAAACCATATAAAATTAGCTTCGGTTTCAGGAAAAATAATAACTTCTTTTTTCCTTTCTTTTTTTTTGTGTTAGAGTTAGTCTAGATGAAATGCAGTTTAGTTTTGTGTCAGGGAGAAGCACCACTGACCATATATTCGTGGTAAGGCAACTGCAGGAGAAATACCTGACCACAAATAAACCTCTGTACTTGGCTTTTGTTGACTTGGAGAGATTCTTTGACAAGATCCCCTGCTCCCTTATACGGTGGTTAATACAGAAGTTAGGAATAGAGGAGTGGCTGGTGAGAGCTGTACAAACCATTTACAGTAATGCTGTGGGTAAGGCAAGGGTTAACAACAAGTACAGTGATGAATTCGGGGTACAAGTAGGAGTTCAGCAAGGTTCAGTTCTCAACTTCCTCTTGTTCCTCATAGTCCTGCAATAACATGAATTTAGGATGGGCTGCCCCTGGGAGCTCCTCTATGCTGATGACTTTCCACCTATAGCTGAATCACTACCAGAACTGGAGGAAAAATTTCATGAGTGGAAGCAAGGTCTGGAGTCAACGGGCTTTAGAGTAAATTTAGCAAAAACCAAAGTCTTAGTAGGTAGGAAGGTAGACAAATCACAAATCCCTTCAGGTAGATGACCCTGCTCAATCTGTAGAAAAGGTGTAGGTAGAAACTCCATAAAATGCACCTAGTGTTAGCTTTGGACACATAAAAGGTGCAGCATTATTAGAGGAAGGTTAACAGGGAAAATAGTCTTTGTGTGTGGCAGATGCACAGATACAGTAAACAGTAGGAATATACAGAAAATTGACTCTATCAAATGCTAGTGGAAATATCTAGAAGTAGTTGATAGTGGATGCTCTGAGAGCATTGCTGCTAGAATAAGAATAGGCTGCGCAAAGTTCAGAGAGCTCCTACCTTTGTTGACAACAAAGGGCCTCGCCCTCAGAGTAGCAGGAAGATTGTATGATGCCTGTGTGTGAACAACCACGCTACATGGCATTGAAACATGGGTTGTGACTTTGGAAGAGATGCAAAGGCTTGAAAGAAACGAAGCTAGTGTGCAAATACAACAGAGGATAAACATTTTGAGAGAAAGGTCGGGCATAAGAGTCATCAGATGTGGTGTGCAAGAGAAACGACTGCGCTGGTATGGTCATGTGATGTGTATGGATGAGGAGAGCTGCATAAAGAAGTGCTGATCTCTACCTGTGGAGGGGAGCTGTAGAAGAGGTAGACTCAGGAAGACATGGAACGATGTGGTGAAGCATGACCTTCAAACATGGGGTCTCACAGAAACAATGACAACAGATCTTGACCTTTGACCTTTGGCTGTGCTTCAGAAGACTTGTCAACTCAAGTGAAATCAGGGTTGTGGCTGGTGCCGGTGACGTGTAACAGCATCTGTGCCAATGACATAGAAAAGCTCTTGTGCCAGTGACGTAAAAGGTACCCACTACACTCTCGGAGTGGTTGGCATCAGGAAGAGAATCCAGACATAGAAACAAAGGATTAATTTTATATGATTGTGTGCATGTATATATATATATATATATATATATATATATATATATATATATATATATACATATATATATACAGTATGTGTTTGTGTGTGTGTGTATATAATGTGTAGAATTTCTGATTGTTGTTACATAGAATTCATGTTTATTTTTTATTCTTTATCCACTGGCATCACCAAAAGTTGAATACCAAACTAGCTTTCCTTAGAATATTTATATTTCTTCTTAATGTTCTTTTTGTGTGCATTCATCTACTGGAGATATTTTCTTGGTTAAATTCTTTGAATTCAACCAATTTTGGGTTGCTTTCATAATGTCAACATATATTTTTATATATATTAACTTTACTGGGGCTTCTCAGTGTCTAAATATAATGACACAACAGGGTGATAGAATCACCAATTAAAGATGTCATTTTTTTCTCTCTTTATTTTTGTTGTGTGTGTGTGTGTAATCATCATCATCATTTTATATCTGCTTTCCAAGCTGGCATGAGTTGGATGGCTTGGGTGGAACTGGTAACACTAGGGGCCATACCAAGTTCCATTGTTTTGGCATGGTTTCTATGACTGGATGCCCTTTCTAACACCAGTATATTTATATGGGTACCATTTCTCCTTCCCATGTTCCCTCCCACATCACTTTCCCAGCTTTCAGAGTTGGCACTGTCTGTATAGGCACATTGAAAGGTAGGTCTAGCGAGATCTTCGAACTTTGGGCCTCACAGAAGCAATGACTAGTGGTGATATGTTGTGCTTGAGAAGACCCATCAAGCCAAGGGAAATCGTAGTTGTGGCAGATGCAGGTGTTACATAATTGGCACCTGTGCTGGTGGCATGTAGAAAGCACCTTTTGAGCATTGGGCCTCTGGGAGGCTAAGTGGCAGATGCCGGTGACACATGAAAAGCTCCTTTTGAGTGTTGGGCCTCATGGAGGTACTGACTGAGACCTTTAGCATTCTGTCACATTTGAGAAGAAGAGGACCCATCAAGCCAAGTAAAATTGCAGTCGTGGCAGATATTGGTGTCATGCAAATGGCACCCGTGCCACCAGTACCCATTACACTCTTAGAGTGGTTGGCATTAGGAAGAGCATCCAGCCATAGAAACCATGCCAAATCAGATTGGGGTCTGGTGCAGCTTGTCAGCCCTGGTCAAACCAGCCAACAGCATGGACAACAGATGCTAAATGATGATGATGATTATTATTATATATTTATGTATACACACACACACACATATCAGAATTGTTTATTTATATTGATTTTATTTTGCCAATCCAATTCTTGATTGTAGCTAGATGTGCTGGTATAGAAATGGCCCGTGTGAGACAAAACATTAAATCTGCTATTAATAAGAACAACTATGAATGTGCAGCCGTTCAGTGTAGGAGAGGTGCTGACCTTTTGCTGTGTTGCCATCAAGTAAAGGACCTGAGCAAATATTACCAGGGCTTGTATGCTGTAAGTTTTTTCATCTCTCATTGATTTACTTCTTTTTAATCCTCCTCCTCCCCTCCTCCTCCTCCTCCTCCTCCTCTGCTAGTGCTTGCTAATTTAGTGTCAGTTATTTTATCGTGAGGTTTGTCAACAAGTTTCCTCAAACCTCAAAAATCTTTCTCAGGATTCTTGCAGAATATAGAACGGTACTTTTCTGCGAGTGGACAATGTGAGTTTCAACTCTAATCTCTTTCAGTCTTTTAAGTAGCATTTTGGGTGTTGTGCCAAACACACCATTTCCTACACGAATAACTGTTGTCTCGCTCTGCCACAGCTCTCCACAGCTCTCCACAGCCTTCATCCTCGTATTTCTGTTTCTCCCATTTCCTATCAACCCTACTTCCAGAGCGAATTACAAAACCTATCATATTACACTGTTTGTTTAGTCCCCAACGATCATATTTGGTCTTCTTGCTTCATTAGTGTGACCAGTCTTTATTGGGGAGTCCCACAAGGTCCTGTAGTTCTCATTTTCTGTTACAGCCCCTGCTTCATCTCCAGACCACCTTCCTGTTGTTTTCAGGCCACACACTTGGCTACCATTCTCTTTCTCCATGCTAGCCTGTCAATGGCTATGATTAGAACCTTCTTCTCCACATTCTCCATTCACTGATCTGCCTCTTGTTTTCAACAGTTCTTCTTTAGATACTCTTAGGTCTTCTGTGCTTTAGGTCTCCTTCAGGGCCCATGTCATGGCCATCATAGTCATTGTTGGGATCTCTCCTTTGCTGCACCCTAACCTCAACCCTCTCCTTTTTCAATCCTAATTATTAAATATTTTTTTTTAAATATCAAATCATTAATAAAAAATTTTTTTCTTTTTTTTCTTTTTTTCCAAGTCCAGAGCAAAGACTATCCAGTCGGAACCAACCCAGGATACCTTTGTTTTCCTTGATTTCCTGGAGAATACACTGCGCTCTCGTTGCACAATTAAACAGCTTGATAATGGTAAGTTGGGACTTGTGTCTTTCTGTCTTGGAACTGTTGTGCTCTTCTTTTATGCCAGTTGGATGCTGCTAGCTGAGATGTCTACTGTGTTTCTCTACACACACGCATGCATGTGCACGCGTGTAATGTGTAAACCTATGCAGTAGGCGTATAAATGAGTCAGGTTTACCTATTTCTCCATAGATTGGAAAATGATGAGAAGCTTTGATTAAAAAAACTGACTCAACTAATTTTTGTACTATAAGTGATTATTCTTTTTTATTTAATAATGAACGCTCTGTGGATCTTCATTCTCACACTGGGATATAATGGAGGAATTGAAAATAATCACCACAAGAAACACATCTCACAGCTTTGATGGATGAGAACTATTACACAATATATTAATTATATCATCATTGTGCTATGAGTGTAATGATGTTTGGAAACAATTGTAGGGATTGAAATAAAGAATATCGTTTACTCCATTTTCTGTTGTTCATCTATTTATATAAACTCTACAGATATGATGAAATTCCTGATTTATATCCAGTAGTAAGAGCATTCCCACTGTATGATGACATCAGGTAGCCAATGACTGTGGATGAGCTTTGTATAGCATCCTAAAAGATTTTTTCCAAATCATATTTAACTATATATATATGTGTGTGTGTGTGTGTGTGTAATGTATGCTTCATATCCTTTATTGGCTTGTTTCTGTTTCAACTAGGGGTTATATATCCTACTATAGGGGTAGAGGGTTTGTAAAAGGGTCATAACCTACTGACCATGACTAATTACAGTTCCTGAACCCTACATAGATTCACAAAGGGCTTCATTAGTTGTGTCAAAAGTGTTTGCCTGTCCATTCCGTCAAATCCATACTAAACTTCTTAGGTGTGACTCTGAATCTCCACAAGAGATTCTTCTACAAAACCAAAGAAGGCCATCTTTTATATCAATAAATTTTTGAACCATTTGAACAACATAAAATGGAATTTGCTTAAAAGTATTTCATTGAGATTATGTTGGATGTCAGTTAACCAAAAGATTTTGAAGGGTTGTCACTGTTGATGTTAGTGGCAGTGGTGGTACAGTGGTGTTGCTGGTGGCAATGATGATGAAAGTTGTTTATTATAGAATGAAGGGCTGATTCTCCATAGATTACTGTTTAAATTTGTGCTCTATTCCTGCCCAAATTTTATATGTCTCACATCTTTATGGAAACGAAGGTAGCCAATTAGTAGTCGTTAGAGCATTGGATAGAATGCCTTGTGGTGTTTTTTTCTGAGTCCCTGTATTCTGGGTTCAAATCCTGCTCAGGTGAACTTTACCTTTTTTTCTTTCCATGGTTGATAGAATAAAACAGAAATCCAGAGCAATGGATCAGCAAAAGTGTTTGAGGGTCAAAGGTCAGGAGCTAGGTGAGAGGCCCCAGCAGGATCTGTTCCAATTCTTTGTATTCCGACACCATTGGTACCAAGCAATGTTGATCAAAGTGTCTTTGGAGAAATGTCCTGTGGCATGGAGATGGAAAAGCTGTGGTGGGGGTGGGGTTAGCAATTGCTAGTCTTGCTCAAAAATCCATTCATAAGGGGCCTATTCTATAGTGGAAGTCGCTTGGCAAGGTGCAGTAGGACTGAACCCAGACCAATGTGATTGGGAGGCAAACTTGTTACCATGCAGCCATGCCCTCCCCCCAGGTCCCAGGCCAGGTTTATAGTCAAAGGCATTCTAGTTGAGATCCTTTCCCCAGTTTTTTTCTCACATTGAACCCAATACCATATTATACTATAAATCCTTCTTTTCTAAGATAGTTGGGTTTGATACGTTTGAGAGTTGGCAGCTATTTCTAGCAGGTTGAAATACCTCCAACACTGTTAACAAGGAGAAAGAGAAAGTTACCCTCAAGCTGGAAACCTACCTCAAATGTTATCAACAGAGTGAGATCTGCTATGAGCATGCAAAACAGGTAAAAAGCTTGGCTCTTTTTACCTGTCGCAAATGACATTTACCTGTGTGATGTGCTTTGTTAGGTATTTTGTATAAGGAAGATGCCTTCAACCCTACTTCTTTTGGGGTTGTTTAATCAACGTATTTATAATATGTAAACGTTTTTTTTTAAAAAAAGGAAAAAATGTTTCATGATGTTTTATTGTTTTTGTTGCTGCAGATATTGATGCCATTTTAGAAAATGTACATAAAATGGAAGAAGATGAGGCGAACAAATTTCTTCTGGAAAAATCTAAATCTTCTAAATCCTGGCCAATGCTACATTTCCTTCTCAGTGGAACAAAACCACGTCTTCAGAAATTCAATGCTTCCCACATGAATATTTCAACTTTATTGGAATCAAGAAATCTAATGAAATCGATAAGTCATCTGCTCTTGAATTATTAATGAATCTTCTGAGGAATGGTCTTCTCTCGGGACATGATAGTGCCGTGAAAATTCACAAAATCCTGCAACTGACATTAGACATTGGTAACATAGAACGCATTTCTTCGGCATTTGCTCTTGTTTTTGTTGTTGGCTTTTATTAGTTTTTTTTTTCTGGTTTTTGCTTTTGTTTTTTGATTATTGTATTTGATTTTCTTTTATTTTTGTTGGAATTATTTTCTTGTTTATATTATGAAGAAGAAGAAGAAGGTGGTGGTGGTGGTGATGGAATCGGTTATATAGTTTGAAGAATATTGGTGACCTGAGCAGTGATTAAGAGATTCATGTAGCTTTGTCTATCCTGATTTATTTGTTAGAGATCCAAGGAAAACATGGTTTTCTCGGTTGTGAACCATGTTAGCGATTATCATGGATTGATCTGGCAATCAGTCAAAGATTCTGCTTGTATTACAAAAATGTACCCCAGCAACCATCTAGAATGCTCTGACTATCACTCGTGTTTTACATGACCATGCTTGGAGGCTGCATATTTGTACCCATCAACACGGGACCAGTGAATAGGAAATATATGAAGGCACCTCTCTTCTTCTATAGCTCCAGGTCAACCAACGCCTTGAGATGGGATTCAATAGATGGAAACTGAATGAAGCCTGTTCTGTGCATATATATATATATGCGTGTTTGTTTACACTTGCTCTCCTCCCAAATCCTTCATCTACAAGCAGTTACGTTGTTGTCCTTATGTTATCTCCTGGCTTTGGTCCTTTAACTCTTTTAACATTTATACTGGTTTTATCAGGCCCAAATATTCAACCCAGTTTATGTTAAAAAAGGCCAGATCGGGTCTCTCACACCTACCCTACAGTGTCATTCTAAATGTAAACAATCACAGCAACAAGATAGTGAATGGTTAATTCAAAATAATGGGAATAAATAAGCATTACCTTTGACAGTTTAATGGGTTAAAGATGCGTGGAATAAGACATCCCTTTTTGAAAAATACAGATAAGGGTAAGTGACTGGAAGAGCATCTGGCCCTAAACAGTGCTGCCTCAGTGTGTGTATATATATATATATATATATATATATATATATATATAGTTAATCCAAACATGAAAACACAAAGAGAAAACACAACAACGTGAGGACATAGAACAAGTATAGTGTTATTGGATGCTCAGGAAAGGAGGAGGATTTAACGTTTTGAGCAGAGCTCTTTGTCAGAAACATAGAAAAAGGAAAGATCCAAGGAAGGGAAGACGGAGGAAAAAATCGCCAATGATACACATGCGGTCACACACACACATACACGCACACACACACACACACACACACACACACATACATATATATATACAGAGAGAGAGAGAGAGAGAGAGAGATAAATGAAGTATAAGGAAAGGAAAAATTGTAAGTGTAGATGAAGTTTAGTTCATAATCCAAGTTGGTCTGGAACCAATATACATTCTAGAAATTGTCTTTGGAATTAATCAGACTCTGAAACACACCCAAAAAACTCTTCATGAAATAAAAATTAAATTTTTCGTCAGGAATTCCATACTGGTTGGAATAATTACAACCAACAAAAATATGCAAAGAACTTTCGGAGCCCAGACGAGAATGAACAAATTAGTGAAAGATAACAAGAATGCCAGATATTCAAAACCAGAAAAAAATATAAAACCATTCCAGTGGACATCCCTTTGAAGGATTTCAGTCTTTACCTCTTTTATTTATGTGTGTGTGTATATATAGATTGGTTATAGGATTCATTAGGGTCTAAGCTCATCAACATGTAGGGTGCCAGAATTGGCTAGGCACAATAACATAGGTTTCACAGTGAATTAAAACAGCCATGAAGTATCCTGTGTTGGTAGTATATTGCAGGTATGTAGATGTATATAGGTAAGTTCCAAGTCTGATTTAAACTGTAGATCTGACTCAATATTGGTTCTAAATGCAGCTTGAATATAAAAGAATACATTTCAAACCCCGTTTGTATTGTTCTTTTTTATATATTTACATATTTGTTTAAGCATGGGAAACATACAAAAGAATGAAAGCAAAGAAAAGGAACTTACTCCTGTTTGTAAAATGTGATTGTTTTGTAAATGAGTTTAATTAAATCTTTACTCTACAAGTATGGAACTACCATCAGCTTGGCCTTTCTCAGATGCACACAGACTGACAAAATCATTTTGTATGCAATCATTCATTATCTTTGCATTCTGACTTACAGAATTATATCGAAAGGATCTGGCTCTTAGCTGACCCCATCATTTAGGTTGCCCCACCTTCCTTTAGCTGCAAACAGCAAGTTATTTCTCTCTGTCTGGAAGCTATGCCAGATGAAATTTATGTATGGTAAACACAACTGAAGGCACTGAAGCTGGATGCCTCTTTGGTAAAGTTCTCATTGATTTTTGCAAGTTTCAATTGAAGAGGAAGATGCTGTGCTTCAGTCATCCTCATCATTGTTTAAAGTCCGTTTTCCATGCTGGCATGGGTTGGACGGTTCGACCGGCGTCTGGGAAGCCAGAAGGCTGCACCAGGCTCCAATCTGATCTGGCAATGTTTCTACGGCTGGATGCCCTTCCTAATGTCAACCACACTGAGAGTGTAGTGGGTGTTTTTTTATGTGCTACCAGCACAGGAGTCTGTCAGGTGGGCCTGGAATTGATCACGTGCGGATAGTGCTTTTTATGTGCCACCGGTACAGGGGCCAGTCAGTGGGTACTGGCATTGGTCATGTTCAGATGATGCTTTTTACGTGTCACTGGCACGGGAGCCAGTCAGGCAGACTTGGCATCAGCTGCATTCGGATGGAGCCAGTGACGGGTTGGGGGCTCTGGCCATATTTGTTAAAGAGCAGATAAGAGTGGGAATCATAGTCTGAATGAATGGGCTTGTCAGATAGTGAATGCTTTCCCTTGGTACTCAGGGTATTGTTGGATCTGTTGTTTGGTCCATGTCATGGAACTTTCTCGTGTGTATCTTGTTATGTCAAACTAATTGACAATTTCCTCATGTATCAGAGCATATAAGGGTTGCGGGTTGACAGAATCACGAGAGCATTGCAGCCATTATTCTGTCTCTTTCTATTCTGAGTTCAGATTCTGCTAAGCTCTACTTTGCTTTTCATCTTTTCAGAGTCGATAAAATAAAGGGCCTGTCAAGGTTTGAGCTCAGTGGTATTAATTAAAGTAGCCCATCAAAAATCATTAGCTTTGTGTCTAAATTAGAAACAAACCACCCTCAACCTCACCGCTATGACTCATTTAAATAAATCTATAAATCTGTTCATGTATTTCTTTGTTTATTTCTTGCCACCAGGTTGTCTTGATGCTTTAGATTACTGCCTTAACAACAAGAACATCAACGTGGTGAACGCCAGAAACGAGACTCTGCTGCATTCCTTGGTACAAACTGAAGTTGAAGATGTTCAATTTTACATAAAAGTTATGAAACTCTTGCTGAAGAAAGGAATCAAAAAATCAATGAAAGACTCTCAAGGCCGAAAGGCAGAGGATCTAGTCTCCATTGTAAGGCTGCCAGGAGCACTTCTCAAAGTGGAAAATATCAGTAAGATATGCAGTTGAATTTCCTTCGTGAATGTTGTTGCTGTCTTTGTCATTCTCCTCCTCTTTGCCTTCCTCTTCTCTCCCTCACCTTCATCTTCCTCCACCTCCATCACCTCCTTACCATCCTTCTCTAGTATTCTTGTATCTACTGTTGCTGGAATGTTAATTAAAACAAAGCTATAAGTGAATTAATAAAATATGCCAGCATCTAGTATGTAGATAGTTGAAAGTGGATGTTTGTATAGACATAAAAATTATGAACTTTGAGTGAATAGCTCAACCCAAGGCCAGCAGAGACTGGTGTTTATCATTACGGTCAGTGAGTGAAGGTGTGTCGTAAGGTCGTGAGTTCAATTCCCGGCGACGTGTTGTGTCCTTGAGCAAGACACTTTATTTCACTTTGCTCCACTCCACTCACCTGGCAAAAATGAGATGTACCTGTATTTCAAAGGGCCGGTCATTCTATATTATGCTTGATCTCCTTGAAAACTACTTTGTGGGTACATAGGTCTGTGGAGTGCTCAGCCACTTGCACATTAATTTCATGAGAACGGTGTTCGGTTGGTTGGATCCCCTGGCTCCTGCGTCATCGTAACTCTCTTTCTCACATGAGTGAGTGAGAGAGTGAGTGTGTGTGTGCATGATTGTATGTGTGTGAGTGTGTGTGTGTGTGTCACTGCATGTGTTCATGATTGTGTGTGCATGTGTGTGAGAGAGTATGTGTGTGAGTGCACGTGCGCTTGCATGAGTATGTGAGAGGATATGTATGTGAATACGTGTATGTGTGTGTGTGACTGTATATGAGAGTGAGATTGTATAACTGAGTGTGTGTATGTGTGAATGAGCATATGTGTGTATGTGTGCATGCGTGTGTATGTGTAAGTGTGTGATTGTGAAAGAGATGTTAGCCCAGGCCCAGAAACTCATAAAAAGAGAAAAAACCTGGGCTAACCTTGCAACCCCAGCCAAAGTGGAGGACAGTAAAGTATAGGTGCATCTCTATGCAGTCTTGGAGAGCAGAACACCCCTCCCACCTTCAAGTGGAGATGGCACTGAGATCAATCAGAAAGGAATTCAAATTCATTCAAAGGGCCCAAAGTTTTGGTACTATCTCGGTCCTTTGCAAAACGGAAGAGCTGGCCATGAAGCATTCGGTGAGACCCTATAAAACTGACCAGCTTATAAAGTATCCGTCCTACATGGGCAGAAGAACATTATTATTATTAATTATAGACGTTGCACAGTATACATCCTCGTGAAGTTGTTGATTGAAGATATTGTGTGTACAGAGGGGTTTGCACTGTTTGTCAAGTCACAAAAAGGACCTCAGACAGACACTACTTTATGCAATATGCATGCAATTCCAAGTAATGCCAACAGTTGCAATACACCTAGATTGTAGGGTATCTCTAAGGTTTCCAGATGTTTTTTCTTCAGATTGGGTGGAATTGAACCCAGTGCTCCGATGACAGTAGGGACAACCTTTACATCTGACTCTCGTAGCTGCCACATCTTAGCAATCTCAATTCTCAGCTCTCCATATTTATCAACTTTTTCTCTTTCTTTCATGATGATATGTCGATCTCCTGGCACAGCCACGTCAATTATTAGGCTCTCTTGTTTCTCCCTCCTAAAGGTTACTATATTCAGCCTTCGATACTCTAACACTTTGTTTGTCTGGAAATCAAAGTCCCTGGGGATTTTTGCCTTCCCCTTTCCGTCCGTTACTTTTTCCGGTGTATCTTGGTACCAAGCACCCATAACCTCATATGCATACTTACAGCAAAGTAGCCAGTGGAGGTTTTGGGCTACTTTATCATGTCTACGCTTGTACTCTTTCTGTGCCAGACTTTCACAAGCACTAACAATGTGAGTCACACTTTCGACCCTCTCCCCACACATGCTGCAGAGGTCCAATGGCACTTGAGTGGTATATATTCTTTTTCACTGAGCTGGTATTCAGTGCCTGGTCCTGGGCCACAAGGATTAGGCTTTCAGTATTCTTGTTTAGGTCACCCATGTTGGGCCACCTCCATGATGGTCCCTGGTCCTTTAATTTGTTGGTTTCACAGTGGAACTGACCATGTAATTCCATATGGAGTAGGGTTTCTTCTCTCTCATTGGCTGTTCTTGTTTGGAATTCACAAGCACTCTCAAGTCCATTTTTCTTTACTCCTTTTGCACTAGCAGCATACTGTAGCAGGTCTTCTTTTGCTGTTTACCAAATATTCTGCCATGTTTCTTCCTCCAGTGTTCATGCACTCCCGTATGCCAATCAGCCCACATCCACCTTTACCTCTCTTCATGAAGAGCCTGTGTACATTATTATTATCATTATTATTATTATTATTCTATGTTTGACTTTTGCTTTAAGTTTGTACAAGTTGGCTCCAAGTCTCACCCAGAGACCTCAAGAGACAACAGGTTGGAAGTTCACGTTGTTGTTATGCCTAGTGTGCCATATATTTGTTTTTGTTTTTTTTTTGGTATTGTACTAGTGAATGTCTAATAAATAAATTTTTAAAAAAAGTTTGTTTTAAACCTTGAGAGTACATAGAGAGTATTTTGTGTAGGATATGAGCAGTTCCCATGAGCACTATCTTTTGAATTTCTGCCATTTTGGGGTTTCCTGGTATCTGAGTTAGGTAGCAATCAGTCCCTTTCGCTATCATTCCCAGGGCACCTATGACAACAGGTATTGTTTTAGTCTTCAGGTTCCACATTTTGCTAATTTCTATTTCAAGATCTTTATATTTGCTCAGTTTTTGGTAGGTCTTGACAGATACGTTTATATCGATTGGGACAGTCATATCAATGAGGAGGCATGTTCTTTGTCTGAAGTCTTTCAATATGATGTCTATCTTTCTATCAGTTTGAATGGGGAAGTTCCAGATTATTATTATTATTATTATTAGTAGTAGTAGTAGTAGTAGTATTAGTCGCCGTCGTCGTCGTTGTCTGCAGGCATGAATTCTCCATACACTCTGACATCAAAGTCATCATCCTTATTTCTGTGCTATTATTCTTTCTCATCTTTTTATACTTATTTGGTGACATTGCTGGTGCTGGTGTCACAGAGAAAAGCAGCCATTATATTCTGTAAAGTGGTTGGCATTAGGAAGGGCATCCAACTGTAAAAAGAATGGTTGGAGCTGTCAAATGATACAATCCAACCCAACATGGGAAATGACCATTACATGACGATGATGATGATGATGTTTTGAACTGTGTGCCTGCCTCAGATTTGTGTCAGTTTCTGTGTGAAGTCAAGCGGTCTGCTTTGTCTGTTTCTTTGTTTACTTCTTGGAATAAGACAATTGGGAACAGCTGGCTGGATGCTGGCCATTTGGCTGAGAGAGAGAGAGAGAGAGAGAGAGAGAGAGAGATTCAAGTATCTGATGGCAAATAAGTCAGCATTGACTCAGCGATGCTAAAATGGCTTTGCCAAAATGTCTCATATCCCTCACAAGTACATTCTACCCACTATATACCCTCTATTTCCCCCTTATTTATCCCCTATTTACAACAGCCAGCAGAGTTTAACCCATTAGCGTTTGCATTATTCTGTCAAATGTGATGCTTATTTATTCCCATCGTTTTGAATTAATTATGTATTATCTTGTAACTTTGCAATTTTGATGAGGAAACTTAGTTTTTAAAATGATATTGTAGGGTAAGTGTGAGGAGTCAGATCTAACCTAAAACAGGGAGAATATTTTGACTGAATTAAATGCTAAAGGGTTATATGTTTATTGTTTGTATTTTCTGATAACCTGTCTAAAGCCCAGCTCTTTTCTCACCCATCAAAATTTCTGTTAACATTTTGCACAAAGACCGAACACAGATGAATTCTTTCCTGCATCCATTACTGCTCTGCCATCACACTTATACATATTTCGTTCATTCTACTTTATTCAATGTACATTTAGATCTTTGTGTATTGGGAGGGGGCTGGGTCACTTCAGTTTTGGGGGGAATTTTATATGCAAAAAGTACTTGGAACTCACCAATTTACATCCTTTTATTGCATGTAATTGGAATTGATGAGTCATACAGACGTGCAAAGGAAACTGCAAAGCATTGGCCAGTTCTCCATAGATGTTAATCCATGGATGTTACATAGAAGTACAGATAAATACAGACATGTTGAAAGTGACTGCTAAGTAATGGGACTAAAGACTTTGACCAAAATGTACTAAATAGGTAGGGGAAGAAAAAGGGTACTATAAGGGGTTAGTGATAATGAAAATGGGGACATTGAGGTGGGTTGAGTTGAAAGAGATCTAGGGCCACCTGACAATATATATGGAATGGTGCTGGACAGAGAGATGATGATGATGATGATGGTGCTGAGAAAGCAGTGTATGTCTTCAATGTTATACTTCCAAATGGATGAATAGTGGAGAGCAGAGTGAAAGAAGAATCAGGTAAGGGGTGGATAATAAGTGAGAAGTGAATAGAAATTGGAGTGGCAGTGGTCATGGGTAGATAAGGGTAAGAGAGGTGGGGTACAATAGTAAGACTAAAGGATGCAGGACAGGAGAAAGAGGTTCAGAGAGGAGGGAGGGATAATTAGCAGAAGAGAAAAGTAATGTTGTTAATTACAGCAGCAGAATAATGCAGTAGATAGAAGAGTGATGGCAGGATGAGTGGTGTAGGGACAAGGGGGGGGAGCAGAGACATATTGGGCAAGGGACACACGTATGTACAAACACATTGTGCTTTCTAGCCTCCAAACCTGTGGAGGAAGAAGACCTAGGAAGAGGAGAGACAAAGTGGTGAAGCCTGACAGAGGAGATAACAAACCATGAGGATGACTGGAAATGCACCATCCGTTTGAAGACCCACCCACATCTATGCAACACACACACACACACACACACATTTGATATATGTACATATTTGTATTTATATGTATGAATGTTTGTGTGTGTGTATACACACACACACACACACATGTAAAATTTAAAAATTGCTTTCTGTAGATCACTGCGACAATGTTGACCATGTGATGGATCAAGTAAAGAAACTGGAGTCAAGTAGCAACACACAACTTTTGACCCATTACTGTACGATTGGGCAGGCTTTGATTCTGGAGAAGAACCCGACTGTGACTAATTGCGAAAACTTGGTGAAGCTTTGTGCTACACGTGCATCACTATTGTTTGTGACTGGATTCACAGAAACTGCAGAAAAAGATTTGGCAGAAGCAACTAAATATTGTCATTCGGAGAAGGTTTGGAGAAATTACTTGCTTTGTGTGTGTGTTGTGTTTTGTTATTCTTGGTACACTGAGATTTATTTCAATATAGTTTCTATTTACAGGAGAGAATGAGAGAGAGAGAGAGGAGTTAAGAAAAATTGGAAAATATATTAAAAATAACAATAATAATAAAATTGAGATCTTATTAAATTAAAAATCCTTATTTTGCTTCTGCAATTCTGAGTTCAGTTTTGTTGGTCAACTGTGAATGATTCGTTGTCACTTGGACTTATTCACACAGAAACGGTTTATACATTCATTTGTGTTTGGAAAGGTATTGCTGCATATTCTTCAGGATAAATTTATAGAATATTTTATGTACTTTCACAGTTTCCTGAATTAACTTGTTATTTCAATTTTCTAATTAGTTGCTGTTAAGTAAGACTCTCAAAAAACTTTTGAGATTTATTAAGCTAAATGCCATAAGTTTCAAAACAAGAGTTTTGTGCTTGTTTCCAGGTGACATTTCCCTTCATGGCTGCCTTCCAGCCCACTTCTCCCTCAGAAGAATGTAACCTTGAGGCTTACTTGAGAGTTTGATATTCATTAGATAACATAGTTCAAATTCAGTAAGTTTCACTATATTAAACTGATCAATAAGGAAGATACAAATTGGTAACTTAATGCAATTATCACAGTTGCATCTTCTCTGGCTAAGTGAATCCTAACTTCTGTAGATTGGTTCTGAGGCTGTTTGTTACATCATCAATTCTCTAATGATCACAGCTATAACTTTAAAGCTATAGACTAGCTCATGTGATATCTCTCTATTTCTCATTAGTTTGGCATAAATGTAGGTTTTTGTTCTTTTTTTTTTCTATGATCTTTCACAATATGCTAATGTCTGTTGATTTCTGCTGTGCACAATTTCTTTTGTGCATCCCAGAGCCTTATGTCTGCTCTGTACAGAGATTTTGACATTCTTCGGGTATTCTTTTATATTTTCAACAAATTTGTCCTCCATATCACAGCAACTTCTTATAATATGTCAGGCTTCAGCATTATCTTCTCTGTAAATTACATTGGTTGCTATGTCAGGCCTCACATGTAATTCTGTGATGACAGCTACTTAAGGTATGGATCACGTCTTCAATGTTAATTCCACAGAGTTTGCATTGATTGTTTCATTTGATTGTTCCTTACTTGTGTCCCAATCCTTTTGTGTATCAGATGTCTTGTTGCTTCTTGTTCAATGATTATAAAGTCTTACCCTTCAGCATGAAGGCAAATATATTGGTTGCTGAACTGAGACAGTCTACCCTGATTGTTTGAATCTGAAGCTTCCTGATAACATAGCTATGCTTGACTTAGTGGAATGGAGTGGAACCCAGACCACCCTGATTGCAAAGTTAACTTTTAACCACACAGCTATGCATGTATGTAAGTGGCCCAATCAAGAAATCTTGGGACCATTGCTCTGCTAATGGAACCAAAGCTTGCAGAGTGGAGCTTCTTGGCACCAATTGACCTTGTTGTGCAGACACTCTAAGTTAAAATGTTCTCACTCGCTTCTGTTGTTTGTGGCATCGCTTGGAAGTAAAGTGTGTTGAGTTTGGTTGTCTTGAAAAGAAAACCAGGTTCCAGCTGTGCAGCTTCTCCTTTTGTCAAGGAAGATGAAGACATTTTGAAAATGGTCATAACAGGTGACAAATCATGGGTCTGTGGCTATGACCCCAAAATCAAGGCTCAGTCTTTGCAATGGAAGACACCCAACAAGATTTCAAGATGCCAAGCTAATCCAAGAAAATCAGACAAGGCAGCTGCTTGCTATTCCTAGCATGGAATTCCAGGAATGCTTCCTTCAATGGATAAAGTGTGTGGCTTTGGAAGAGGAATATTTTGAAGGAGATTAAATGCTAAATTGATTTGTGCTGTAATTATCTTTTGGCAACATCTGTCCTGATATTTTGGGATCAGACATCGCATATAAATGTTTTGGCTCATCCCAGAAATAATGGTGAATTTTTTATACTTCTTTTATTTTTCAAATTTTATTTTTCAAAATTAAGATAAGCAAAGTTCTTTTTTAATCTAAAATATTCTCTCCTTCATTTTCTACAGTGCTCTTCCATCTGTCTGGTAGACTTACAAGGCCCCTCTTCCAAAATTCCCTTGTCTGTGATGAAAAATATTCCTCCAGTACTGTTCTGACCTTGTCTACAAAACTCATATTTTTTCCATCCAAATGATTTTGAAGACTGCGGAATAAATGCTAATCAGATGGGGCAATGTCTGGCAAATATGGTGGGTGGGGCATCGTTTCCCATTCAACCTGCTCCAGCCTTTGGAATGTCATCCTTGCTGTATGTGGCTAAGCATTATCCTGATGGAAGAACACCTTTTGCCTTGAAACCAAAGATGGTCATTTTTCTTTTAGCGCTGACTTAAGCCTCTCAAGCTGCTCACTGTAGATCTCCTTTGTTATCATTTGGTTTGGATTTAAAAGTTCAAAGTCGACTAAGCCTTTCATATCCTACCAAACAGATAACAACACCTTATGTGGGGGGAAGGCCTTCTTTAGCCCGGGGTACCAGTGTTTCTCCTTTCCCTACTCACTATCTTCAGTGCATGACATTTTTATAGAGAACCCATTTCTCGTCACCAGTCACTATTTGGTCCCAAAAAGGTTCATTCGTGAGATGTAACAGCAAAGAAGAGCACACATTCACCTTCTACACGCAATTAAAGTCGGAAAGTTTGTGAGGAACCCACTGATCCAATTTGCTGACTTTTCCGATGGCATGCAGGTGTTGATGAATGGTTGAATGACCAAATCCAAACTTCTCTGCTAGTTCCTCAACAGTTACAATTGAATTTTCTTCCACCAGGGTTTGTAGGATGTCCTTGTCAAGCTCTACAGATCTTCCAGGATGTAGCTCGTCTTCTAGGCTTTGAATTTCTGGAACCACCATTGACACTGGCTTACACTTATTGTCCGATCCCCTTATACCACATTAATATTCCTCACACTTTCCATTGTATTTTTGCCTTTATCAAATTCATAAAGCAAAATATGCTGAATATGCTCCTTTGTCACTTCCATTACAGTTTTGAAAAAAATGACAGTTAAAACTGAACTGCACTCTTCAAAACTTGCACTAAGAATAAGTACAAAGTAAAATTACTGCTTTTATAGCAAGTTGATGCAGGTGGTTTATCCCATCACCCTTCTGACTTTTAGTTCTTGCAATAGAAAAAACTGCATTATTTATGGGATGATTAAATATGCAGGGTATCGGCAAAAATAATCCCTTATTTCAAACAGATAAGACATGTAAATTTATTGTAATACTCTTTCACAGTTAGTAGTTTTGGATACAGGATTTCATTCAGTTTCATGTAGTAGAGGTTAGCATTAAAGGCACTCAATATGTGCCCCTCAGAAAACATCGATGCAATAGTCCAGTTCAATCAAAACGCTCAGTAGCATATCGGGAGTTAGCATGCAAACTGCTTCAGTCTTCAAAATTTTTAGCATCTCCAGGGTTGCAAGGAGAGGTGATACGCAAACTGTGCTCTTTGCATACTTCCAAAGAAAGAAGTCACACAGTTAGGTCCAGTGACCTTTCAGGCCACTTGCCGAGCACCTGATGTCTAGCACAACCAATCCATCTGTTTGGCAAGTGCTTGGTGATAAATCCGACAGTCATCACCGTCAGCAGCTAGTTGTGGAAACATCCAATTGGTCAGCATCTCCAGATAACTTTGTCCAGTAACAGTTCCTCATTAAAAGAAGAAAAGGCCAAACACTGTCCTCTCTGATATGGCACAAAACACATTAACTTTTGGTCAGTCTCACTCAATTTCCTGGGCTGTGTGTGGAAATTCCAGCCCCCATATCGACTGTTATACCTATTGACTTTGTTGTACAATGAAACATTGCCTCAGCACTGGAAATGATTTTTTGCTCTCAGCAGGTTATCCTTATCCTCCATTCCTGGATTTTCTCACAAAATTCAAATCCCATTTCATTATCTTTCGGCTGAAGCTTTTCACTTGTGGCCGTTTGTAAGGGTGAAACTTTAGGCGTTTGGGTAGGATCTTGCAAATTTTATACTGACTTAAATTACTTTACATCTTTTTCCTTGTTTTCTTTATTACAGCAATTTTCTAGAAAACAACTTCAGGTAAGGACAATTTTGTTTTGATTTGTCAAGCTTAAAGTGCCTTACTTTTCTCTCTGCAATTGTTTTTCCTTGCAGTTTTTCCACTGTATCTATACTTCTGTAGGCCATTTACTCTCTATGGAGCCATTGACAATTTTTCTCCACTGTTCTTGAGATATACATACATATATATATTTATATAAAGTGCAGTGGTGGCTGTGTGGTAAGAAGCTTGCTTCCCAACCACATCGTTCCAGGTTCAGTCCCACTGTGACACCTTGGGCAAGTGTCTTCTACTATAGTCTCAGGCAGGCCAGAGCCTTGTGGAGGATTTGGTAGATGGAAACTGAAAGAAGCCTGCCATGCGTGTGTGTGTTTGGTCACCCCCTCCCAGACAACTGTTGTTGGTTTCTTCCTGTCTCCATAATTTAGCAATTCAGCAGAATGAGATCAATAAAATAAGTATTACGCTCAAAAACAAAAATGTTCGTTCCTTTGACTAAAAATTTTTTCAAGGTTGTGCCCCAGCATGGCCACCGTCTAATGACTGAAACAGGTAAAAGGTAAAAGCCATACAGACATCCATTTGTCTGAATGTTTTTGTAGTGTTCCCCACCCCCTCTGCCTGACAGCCAGTGCTGGTTTGTTTATGACCCTCTAACTTAGCAGTTTGGCAAGATAGACCAACAGAATAAGTATCAGATTTAAAACCCATAAGTTCTAGCATTGATTTGTTCAACTAAAAGCCTTCAAGGTGGTGCCCCAGCTTGGCCACAGTCCAGTAACTGAAACAAGTAAAATATGAAAGATAACAATGGGATATTTCTAAAGGGAATTGGGTTTATTTTATCCGACTTTGCACCAAATTTATTGGGGTTTGGAGCTAAAACAACATTGGACTCTAAATACTCTAAAGGAAAAAGCTAATCCTTGGCCAAAGCTAATTCTTTCTAATTCTCAGAGAATTATGTTTTTAATCCAATTTGGTATTTGCTGTAATAAAAGTTTAAAGCAACAAACTATCAACCTTGGCGTTTCTCAATGTTCTGTTAAAGGAGTGTTGGATTTTTCATAAACATGGCATAAAAAAATAACCAATGTCTCAAAGGAGTGAGTGTCATGGAGTTTAGTTACATCCCACAAACACTAAAGTTTTCCCCAAAATCCAGGGTTTTTATAATTGCTCAACTTGACTTTAAAGAATCGAAATCCCATAAAAATATTCTTTAACTAATTTTTAGAATTCCTATATGAGCAGTTATTTCAACCAATGGAAAAAACGACAATCATATTTCTTTGGCAATATGACATTACATCGTATTGCCAGCTACCACAAATTGGCGCTACTATTTGAAAATGGCTACATGCTACAGGAGGTTCTGTAATGGGTGCCAGATCCTTCCCGTTTCTTTGAAAAGAATATTCTTGACTTAATTTCAATAATTACCATCATTAAGCAAAGGGGCAGCAGATGTGGCTGTCTGGTTGAGAAGTTTGCTTCCTAACCAAATGGCTTCAGTCCTACATATGTGATAGCTTGGGCAAGTGTCTTCTACTATAGCCCCAGGCCTTAACATCCATGTTCCATGCTAGCATGGATTGGACACATTGGCAGGAACTGCTTTAGCATGGTTTACATGGTCAGATGCTTTTCCTAATGCCATCCACTGCACTCACTGCCTATGGTACTGGCTACATTTTTGTGTCAAAACCAGCTTGTAAGATCATGAAACACGAGAATATGGGGAGGGTTTTATACAAAGAGATGAGGGTCAAGGTATGAGGGAAGGGTGGGAGTGGGGTATTTGAAAGGGAGAGAAAAAATCAGTAATGGCTGCAGAGGGATAAATAAGGGTAATAAGGTTGATGAGGTGGGGCCCTCGGTGTGCAAGGTGTGTAGAAATGGAAGGGGCAAAAAATATGGGACAACAGGCATGCAACAGCTGTAAATACTGCAAGGAATTTACCTATGTCTTAACGACTTTACCAGTTTGACGTCAAACATATTATCCTAATACAGAAATTAAAACAAAATATAAAAAGAAAAGCCGTTAGAAAACCGATTATAGCAGCAACTCCATCAAAGAATATCTGAAGAAGGAATTTTATTCTGAAATATATGAGACTATGGATGACTAAATTACAACAGGTATACTCAGCCCATTATGTGCATCAGGAATATATTGTAATGTACCTGCGCATATGTCTGAATGCAGAGTCAACAGATGAGATCCAAAGATTTTCAGCATAGAAAACACTTTGTAGTGCTCAAAGGATTTGAACTTAGACTGTGATGTCTTTAGGAGGGACCATTTCCGTGGAGTAAAGAATGATTATAAGGGGAATCCAAGTGAGTAGATATGGAGGCAATTATGCAGATAAACAAAGAAAATATATATATATATATATGTGTAAACAGATATGCTTCTTCATGTGTATGTACATATGTGTATGTACATATGTGTATGTACATATGTGTATGTGTGTGTGTCATCATCATCATCATCATCATGTCTATCTTTCCGTGCTCACATGGAATGGACAGAATTTGCTGAAGCAGATTTTCTAAGGTTGGGCACCCTTCATGTTGCCAACCCTTGTCTGTTTCTAAGTAAGGTCATTTTTACACTTTTACCCTGTAGCCAGACATGTTTTCACAGAAAATTGGAGATGAAAGACATCATTTTTTATGACCGTAACATTCATTTGAACGATCATACGATAGTTGTGAAGGCAAGAAGGCAGTAACACACACACACACACACACTCACAGAGCTTTGGTTGGACCAAGGCTGTAGTAGAAGACACTCACCCTAAGTGCCATGCAGTGGAACTGAACCTGGCACCATGTGTTTGGGAGGGAAGCTTCTTTCCCCAAACCATTATCTGTGGTTTTGTATGTGTATAGATATATATATATGTGGAGGCGCAATGGTCCAGTGGTTAAGGCAGCGGACTCGCAGTTGTAGGATCGCAGTTTTGATTCCCAGACCGGGCGTTGTGAGTGTTTATTGAGCAAAAACACCTAAAAGCTCCACGAGGCTCCGGCAGGGGATGGTGGTGATCCCTGCTGAACTCTTTCACCATTCTTTCTCCCACTCTTACTTCCTGTTTCTGTTGTACCTGTATTTCAAAGGGCTGGCCTTGTCACTCTCTATGTCACGCTGAATATCCCACGTGTCTGTGGAGTGCTCAGCCACTTACACGTTAATTTCACGAGCAGGCTGTTCCGTTGATTGGATCAACCGGAACCCTCGTCGTCGTAACCGACGGAGTGCTTCCAACAAAAAAAAAAAGATATATATGTATACTTGTGTGTGTGTGCCTATATACACTCATATGGACACACACACCTAGGAATATTTATGCTGATGCACAAATTCCAAAATGGTTTTAACTTTTTCTTTAATTCATTTCAGATTTTGCTTCAACCTTTGTCAGAAGGTAAGAATACAGTTTTACACCAGTTTTGTCCTATTACTAGCTCAGGTGGGAAAATGAATAGAAATTTAAAAATCTGGCTGTTGTTGGCCTAATAGCCTTTGATGGCTGAGTATCTCTCAGACAGATTAACACAAACATTACAATGCAAAACTGATTATATTCATGTAACTTGACCCTTTAGGATTATCTGGCCAAAATATTCTCTTGTTTTATGTTCAAACTGACCGAATCTTGCCTCTCACACCTACCCTGCAATGTCATTCTAAAAATAAACAATCACATCATTGAAGTCTCAAAGCTATGAGATAGTGCATGGTTAATCCAAAACAATGTGGATAAATAAGGATTACGTGTTTGACGGAATAATCGGCATGCTAATTGCACTTCCAACCATTCGAGCGTGATCGTTGCCAGCATCGCCTTACCAACACAAGTGCTGGTGGCACGTGAGAAACAACATTTGAGCGTAGTCGTTGCCAGTGTCGCCGGACTAGCTCCTGTGCAGGTGGAACATAAAAAAACACCTTTTGAGCGTGGTCATTGCCAGAACCGCCTGACTAGCCCATGTGCCAGTGGCATGTAAAATCACCCACTACATTCTCAGAGTGGTTGGCATTAGGAAGGGCATCTAGCTGTAGAAATTCTGCCAGATCAAGATTGGAACTTGGTGCAGCCATCTGGTTCACAGTCCTCAGTCAAACCATCCAACCCATGCCAGCATGGAAAGTGGATGTTAAACGATGATGATGATGATGTTTCATTTCTTTGCAGCCTCCATATGTCGCCTGTTTGCAATGTCGTTGTTGTGCCACCAAAGCAATAGCAATTTTGTGTAGACAAGCCTCATACAATCTCCTCCTCCTTTGTGCCGAGAGAGAATCCTTCCGTTGCCAGCAGACACCATTCTTTCTTTGACTTTTCCTGCTTCCAGTCTTACTCCTGCTTTTATTTTAGAGCTCTCACCTGCACTGCTAATTAGGAATGTTGATTATCACAATCTCACCTGGCATATGAAGGCTATGGAAAGACACCTTCCTTCCAGACAAATCCAGTGGAGATTTTTCAGCTTTAACTTGTTTCAGTTATTTGACTGCAGCCATGAAGTGTTTCGTCAAAGAAATTGGTCCTGGGAATTATCTTTAAGTCTGCTACTTATTTCACCAGTTTCTTTGACCAAATCTCTAAGTTAATGGAACATAAACAAACCAACATCTGTTGTCAAGCAATGGAGTATGTGTGGAGGGCTAACACAAATAAAAAAGATACACACACAATAGGCTTCTTCACATTTTCATCTACCAACCCAGGGTGCCATGCAGTGGGACTGAACCTGAAACCATGTGGTTGTGAAGTGAGGATCTTAATTACAATACATTGAACAATGTAGTATTGGGATGGTCACAGCTGGATTACCATTTGATTATTGGTTTACTGACTCACAGGTAACCTTGGGCTAAACAATAACAGAAAAAAAGCCCACCTGGCCAAACACCTGGGAGTTTTAATTATCCATAGGAATGGAATGGTCTTCCAGTTTCCAGTAAGAAACTTCATCAACCAACTCTGTCTGGAGAGAGGATGTTCCTCATTGAGTCCCTGAATGCAGGATTCCAATAAGTGACGTGATTAGTTGTAGCAGAATGGAGGCCAGGCACCGTAACCACATGTCACTGCATCCACCATTTGTTGGTGATTCTTTACTAATGCTGGTGGATGACCCCTCTGCACTATTCAGATGGCAACCCTCCAGCCCATCGGTTTGTTTAGGTAGACTTTGCTGGTGAAGGTTTTCATGAGGTTGGAGTTCAAATCATATCTCAACCTCTTTTAGTCATCTTTTATGATCTGTAGGGGAAACATTGGGTCTATTCTTTGACTTGTCAGTCCTCACACAGCACTAGAGCAATGTGAAATGAAGTGTTTTGCTCAGGAACCCAGCATGCTGCCCAATCCAGGAATTGAACCATGGTCACCAGATTGTAAGTGTAACACCGTAACCATTAGGCCATGATGTGACTGAGACTGGTGAATCTGTGCAAACTTAACCAGACGAAGCAACACAATCACCATTCATTGTTGCCAATGTGTATCCCTCTTTTATATTTTAGTCCCAAGTGAGGATACAACTTCGAAGCCCCAAAATGGTTCCCATGGTGATGGCATTGTATCAAGTACAAATGGAAGAAAAGGACGAGCAACTAGCAAAGAAAGAACTAAATCTGACAAAAGCAACTCAAGAATAACCACACAAGAAACCCCTGCAGGAGATGGAGGTAAGGAAGATGACATTATTCAACAGACTTCTGGTGGGAGGATCAGACAATGAAAACACTGATTGGCTTGGGGAACTAGCTAAATGGACTAACGATGCTCAATATGTGTGTGTGTGTGTATACGAGAGATTTTAATGATTTCAATAATTTATATTATGACTTTTATCATTTGTATTCTTATCTTATATGTATTGAATTATAATGTCTATATGTATGCTATTAAGATTCTCATTTTGTTGAATGAATAAATAATCCAACATTCTAATATCCGAAAGCTGATGAACAAACTAAATTTGTTTCTCCATTTTCTTAATTGTATTATAAACTAGCAGCATAACCCAGCATTGCCCGGGTATGTAAGAGCCCCTAGTAGGCAACGACTAATCCCAATCTAGTCCTTTCCCTCTAGGGAATGAAGGCGCATGTGTAGGTTGCAATGTCTTCTCTTCACTCCCAAATAACTATCAAACAGCTATCGATAATTCAACCCAACCAATTCCTACCAGGAAGAAATTACATTCGAGACTTTACCCCCAACATCGATTGCAAATTGCGAAAACTACAACAGAAAATGTGTTGCATATAAAAAGCTTAGATTCTCGACCCCATGTCGAATTTATCAATTTTTTCAGAACTGGGGAACTTTTCAAAATTTTCGCTCCGTTACTTTTGAATTATGACATTGGGCTATGTGTGTGTCAAGTTTCATCAGAATCGGTTGAAAGCCGTGGTCAGGGTGAGGGTACAACCTGACAGACACACAGACAGACAAACTGCCGTTTATATATAGAGAGATTAACGGTAAAATATTTCTTTACCTTCACTCATTTAATACAATAAGTTAATTGCATTGCAATTAAAAACATTTATGTATTAAGAATTTGGGTACTTTACCAACAGTATATTGGATAAATACTATCCCTTAGTGGGTTGCACCCATAACCCCTAACTTACTTTGTGTTATATATATATACATATATATCTTTTTGTGGTTATCTCTACAGGCTTTCTTATAGAAATTATCACTGACACTGATTAGTTATGGCATCCCATATTCATTGCAACACCCAGCATCTTACCCATCCATTAGCTCCATCGACAACAAAAATTACATTTCTAAAGTCTGTCTTCAAATATCTTTTTTGCCCCCATCACACTCTTTCTTCTTTTTCTACTTTATTTAAAGGAGGCAATTTTGCAAAATTTATGACTTTGCCTATTTCTTTTGGGCAAAGTTTTTTCCTTTGTATGTTAGAGATTCCTGCTTCTTCAAAGATTTCCTGGCTGGTTAACCCACACTTTCCTTGCAGATAATTCTTTTGAGTTTTCTCTTATCTCTATTAGTGATGTTCTTGAGACCCAACATCTGCCGTATTCTTTCTCTCTCAATGTTTTGTAACTGTTTTTTTTTTTCTTTCTTTTTTTGCTCTGTTATCTCTGTTTAACTTTTTAGTAACTGCAATTGTTGTATTCCCTT
This sequence comes from Octopus sinensis, assembly GCF_006345805.1. Lineage (NCBI taxonomy): Eukaryota > Metazoa > Mollusca > Cephalopoda > Octopoda > Octopodidae > Octopus > Octopus sinensis. The sequence continues at coordinate 18,745,695 of NC_043019.1, read as the reverse complement.
CTCCCAGTAGTTTCACCATTTCTTTCTTCTCCTTTGATTTTATATCTTTACTTCAACCGATTTCGATATTTCCTGTATCTGAAATTAAGGAAGAACATTTCAAAATGGGGACACCCTGTAAAAGTATGTTTTTCTTCCTCTCTGCTCTAAATATACAGATTTAGACAAAAAGTACACGAGACATGGCATACGTAATCCTACACATCCTGTAAAAATCTCAAGACAATCGGACAAGGGGTTTTGATTTTATTGAGGAATGATTGACCTGCATAATAAAAGGAAACATAGTGAACATGTACATACACACACATACACATCTACACACTTACATACATAAATGCTCACATACATACATATATGCATACATGCACATTTACACATATACATACATGCATATACATACATAAACACAAATATATCATGAACTAACTGTTACTTTCTCAGATGCAACACAAAGTTTTCTCAGTGAACAGGTCGTGGTTTCAAAGTGACAAAAATATTTTGACACAATAGAAAATTTAAAAGTTGAAGTGAAACGGTTTTTGTGTGTTCCTGGATGGTTTACAAACGTCTTCCATGCTGCAATCTTTCTATTGTCAACAGGACATTTGATACCACAATGACAATTACTCTTACTCTTTTACTTGTTTCATTTGACTGCGGCCATGCTGGAGCACCGCCTTTAATCGAGCAACTCGACCCCGGGACTTATATTTGTCTGTGAGTATGTGTGTAAGTGTATGAGTCTGTATGTGTCTCATAGTGTGTGTGTCTTTCTGCGTTAGGTACGTTATTAAACACACATGTACACATATACATATGTTATTAAACACACACACACACCCATCTACACGTATACATATGTGACGATGACGTCACATTTTGTATGTAACTGTGTATCAGTCTGTGAATGTATGTGTATGAATATGTGTGTGTCTCACAGTGTGTGTGTCTTTCCGCATTAGGTACATTATTAAACACGCTATATGCAGGTGAGGGCTGGTCAGTGTCAATACAAAATTTTATTTCCATTTCGATTAAGACAATATATGTCACAGTGATAATCTTTCTATTGTCAACAGGACATTTTATAAGACGATGACAACATCACATTTTATATATAACTGTGTATCTGTCTGTGAGTGTATGAATATGTCTCATAGTGTGTGTGTGTCTTTCTTCATTAGGTACGCTATTAAATACACACACATCTACACATATATATATATATATACGTATGTAACAACTGACATGCGTGAATGTATGTCTCTGTGGCTATCTTAGTATACGCATGTGAGTGTATCTCAGGAACATTTTATACCACAACAACAATGATGACAACGTCACATTTTGTGTATGAGCATATATCTGTCTAAGTATATGAGTGTGTGTGTTTCCACGTTATGTAAGTTATTAAACACCCACACATCTACACATGTGACGACTGACATGCCTGAATGTATGTACATGAGTTCTAGAAGTGAAACTCTTGGAGAAAAAAAGCAATGAGGTGGAAAGGTTCAAAGTATATATAAAAATATGCACTTACCGTTCCATTACCAGTTAATAATTATTGCAGCAGTTGCAAGATATTCACAATTACATATTTACCCTTACATTAAGACATTTATCCTATATATATATATATATAAAATAATAATTATTTGAGGGAATATTATTCCTAACTTACAGGGAAAAATTCAATTTAGAAATACCAAATCAAATTTCAGAAAATATATATATAAAAATTAGGAAAAACCACCTTTTATCAATTCAAAATGAACAATTAAATTACACCATCTAGAAAATTACATATAATAGAAATATTAAAAATAAAATAACAATAATATACCGATGATTAAGTAAATTGCAAAATAATAATAAAAACGTATATATTTGGTATATATATATATATATATATATACATACATACATACCAAATTATCTCTCTCTCTTTATTATATATATATATATATATATAATGTTTGTGTTACTGTTATTCTCCTTGTCCTGTCTTTTACTGTTTTTATTTGTATTGTTTTTACTGTCCTGTTTTTGTTACCATTTTTTACCCCTCTGCAAAAAATCTCAAATTTTATTTAATTTGCTTTTGCGGGAAGGAATGTTTCAACGAAGTCGTGTCTCGCCTTTACCTTCGAAACACGGAGTAGATGAAACAGAGGCGGCTGAAGAAGGGGAATTTTCCTTGTGTTGTATGTCTTTTACTCTGTTTTTTCATTGTTTAAAAAAATGTCCGTTTCATTGGTTTTGTTTTTATGTTTTCGTTTCTCATTGTGTCCGACGTTTTTGGTGTCCTGTACCCATATATGCATGTATATATACATATAGATGTAGGTACGTACATACATGTATGTATGCATATGTTTTATTTATTATTTTGTTATTATATATATATATAATTCTTTGCCTCTCTGAAATAATTACTGTGGCATTTACTGTTAAGTTAGCAGTTCTGTACATGTGCTTCTATTTCTTTCATTTGCTTCTATTTTGTGAATTTACACTTCATATAAAAATACAGACATACTATATGCAAACCACATGGGAAGCCATTATGCTTTATTTCTTCAAGTAATTCATTACCACATATTCTCGTGTGATTGCATAGGCTCACTTCAGGTTTCTTATTCTGCATCCACATCAGCAATCCAAGGTCAACCTTTTGCCTTCTGCAACATTTCAACAGTTCACTTCCCCATTGCCGTCTCCCATTGCAGCCCATTTCCAGGATGTACCCATTTACATACAATATCTCCATTACACCTCCACTCATTTAACTGTCAACCATACAAAGGGTAGTGTTAGACACAGCACTGACCACCTCAAGAGCGAACATATTCACTGACAGCTTTTCAGTGGGTTAAAAAAATACATACCCCCTCCCACTCCCAATTTTCCATGATAGGTTACGGCATGGAATACTCCAAATGGACGTATTTCATGTCACTCAGTTGAATTAGACCATCATTTACTCCAATCCACAGATGTTTTGTCATCAATGCTACACTTTCCCATATCACCTGTTTCAACATAACTGTAATATATAATATACTAGCAGCATAGCCCGGCGTTGCCCGGGTATGTAAGAAACTTTGTCGATAAGCAATGCCCTTTACCTTTTTACCCTTTTTTGTACTCATTGAACCGTTATTTTGTTTTTTATAAGCGTTAAAATGTGTACAATAAGATACAAATAAGATGATGATTTATCTTTGAAAGCAGATACCCCATTGGAACAGTAGAAATATTGGATAAATTACCAAGGCATTAAGGCATTCAAGGCACCGTTACCTTGCATGCATGAAGAAGTAGGGAAAATCTATGCGAACTTTCAAAAAATATCGCAGAAAAATCGGTTTGCTATGTGTGCCACATATGATGTAATTAACCGATTTTTTCCAGTAATAACATATCCTATTGGAATCAAAAGGGCCATATAGCTCGTTGGAGCAGACATGATGCTCGCTGTGAATTTCAAAAAAAATTCCTGCCAATTTGTTAAAGATATTGTCGAAAATATGTCATCTTGAATTTGAACACGATTTCCCAAAATGGGATTTTTTCTGATGGTAAGGTATTGCATGGAAAACTAACGTCAGAATTAAGTTCCTTAGGGTAACATTAAGCTTCACCATGAGTTTGGTGAAAATCTATTGCATGTTGCGAAACTGCAACGGAAAATGTGTTGCATATGATAAACTTAGATTCTGGACCCCATGTCGAATTTATCGATTTTTTTCAGAACTGGGGTAACTTTTCAAAATTTTCGCTGCATTAGTTTTGAATTATGACATTGGGCTATGTGTGTGTCAAGTTTCATCAGAATCGGTTGAAAGCCGTGGTCAGGGTGAGGGTACAACCTGACAAACACACAGACACACAGACAGACAACTTGCCTTTTATATATATAGAGAAGAGATGTATAAATGGATGAATGAATTATCCTTTGTTTACTGTTAACATGGAAAATTCAATAAACAGTTACCAGGGTAGCGAAATTCACGCAAGTAACAAAGATGTAGCGACCTATTCAAAGGTAGAAACTCTGGGTTAATGTGCAGTTATTTGTGTAGTATAAGTAAATAAATGGAGTTGAAATCAGATGCTATTCAAATTCTCATTGGCACATCCTCTTCCCAGTTATCTAAGAGAATTTCCAATCATTATTTATCATTTAGGGATAGCAGTAAATGTAATAGCACAGGGCTAAGTAAATTGGTTTGGTATCTTAAAGACAACAATAAGGATTTTAAGTTAGATTGGTTCATCCTGTCCATCTCTTTCCCTTATGACAAGGGCAAAGGATTTTGTAACATTTGCAACTCTGAACTCTTCCATATTCTCTTCTCTAAGAATCACCTTGTTAACACACTTATAGACCTATCTTACAAATGTAAGCACTGGCAGAAACATACCTTTAGCTCATATAAGTGATTTTTGCCAGTCTTTATAGTTTGAACATTTAGTTTAACTTGCACTTTACTTCAATAGAGAAATCTACTTCTAAGCCTTTGAACATTTTTTCAACCAACGTATCCCTCTTTATTTGTTCTCTACTTATTATTTCTTTAACCCTTCTCTTCTTAGGGTCTGCTAACGTCTACTAACGTTTTTTTTAAATACTTAATAGCGTTCTGTTTATCATTTAGGCAGTCATCAAAATTGTTATAATGTCTTGTTGTTGAGATAGGCTCTCTTTCTTTCCTGATGAGAAGATTACATTTTTACCATTTATTTACTATATATATATATATATATATATATATATATATATATATATATTTATGTATATATTTATGTATATATATGTATGTATACCTACATACACACACAAGCTATACCATTTTAATCCTAAGCAATGCCAGGTATCTCTGCAAGTTATAAATCTGATAATTTTAAATGTGAAGCAAGGTCAGTGCTAGGAAGTGCAGGGCCCAATCAGAGAATTGTCAAGTGGGGCCCCTCTGCTCTACAGAAGCTGAAGACTAATAGTTTATGCTTGATGGACTACCCTAGTCCTAACCAAAAAGCATTGAGGGCTTCATGTACTAAAAATTAATCCTAGCATTCTCTGTTGAAGCTTGTGCATAGGGCCCTCTCTTGGCTTGAGGCCCAATTTGAACAAATCTGCCTTACTGACTTAAAACCGGTCCTGGTACTATGAGGGGCGGGGGGAACTTGTTGGAGACATCACTTCTGTTTCTAAAGTTGAATAAATAATTCAGGCAGGAATTACAAACTTTATGCATTACAACAACCTCATACACTCTCGGTTTTTATTGACAACAATAATCTCAGAATTAACCTTCTTCTTTATGCATTGATGGTTAGAAGGATGAGGGGTACCGTCTGGTATGTCATACAATGTAGAAAATGCCATCCTTAATCTCTAATATAAATTGGACATGGGCGATCGTTGCATTCTTTTTTGTCTTGAGGTTCACAGCCAAACGGCTGGGTGGATTCGCGTGAAAAATGGCACACATGTGGAGACGGGTGCATGCATTGGAATGCAGTTTGTATTTTTTTCCTAACCCCGAGAAAAGCGATTAAAACTTTTTCTAATGGAATTTCCTTCTTTCTTCTGCCATTAAAACAACCAGTTGCTTAGGAGCTGTTTTCTGACGGGGTGGGGTCAGGAAATTTTCATATAGCTGGAGGTTCCAACTGAAACAGGGGACACGAAATGATAAGGTTGACAAACGCTGTTATAGATTATACCCAACAGAAAACGATCACAGCCCCATCATCCAAACAGACCGCTGGGGACCGAGCTTAGCTGCTAGTTTTATATAAACAATATTTCACTAAACCTTCTTCTGCACTCCCTGTTGGAGAGTATCCATACTAAGTACTGGGTTATGGATTAACAACTCAGTGATTATAATCTGTTGGCTATCTTTGTTAAATGGGTAAGATTATTGTAAATATATAAGAGAAAATAATTTGAAATTTAATGAAGTTCTTTATTCTATTTAACAGCAAAAAATTTCAAGAAGCAAAAGTGTCGAAAGAAAAATTCCAAAATTTCAAATTCTACAGAGGCTTTTGAAGAAATAACGAAAAGTCGTTCAGTTAACTGTCAGCCTGAAATTTCAGAGATTGAAACACAGTCAAAGAAGGCAAAAAATCAGGAAAGCAATTCTTTGAAATCTGTTCCAGAAAGTTTGGAAAGTGAAATGAAGGCTAAAATAGAATCTTTAACTGAATATAAATTTGAAGAAATGAATTCATCTAATATGATAATCAAAGAGAGAAGAGAAACTGTTTCTGAAAGAATTACAGAGCAAGATATAAAAGTTGACATATGTATGGATTTCAATGCAGATGTAATTAAAGACTG
>NC_043019.1:18604331-18734331 GCF_006345805.1 Octopus sinensis | reverse complement strand
TGGTTGCTGCACACTCAGTGATTAAATATTTTGCTTGGATGAATTACGGGTGTATTGTCTATGTTTATTTGGGTTGATCTCCAATATTGTTTGTGGTGTTTACTTAAATATCCCAACATAAATTTCTCCATTGCAACACTTTGAAGATATTCTTCACTTCCTCTCTAAAGCAGACATTTTTTAGCATTGATATATATGTATATATATATATATATATTTATTTATATATAGGCGTGTCTGAATTTGGTAGACGGAAACTGAAAGAAGCCCATCGTATATATATATATATATATATATATATATATATATATATATATATATATATATATATATATATATGTATGTATGTATGTATACATAAATATAAGAGGGAACCACTATGTGGAAACCCTTATGCTAGAAAAAGATCCGCTATGGTCTCAACCACTAAGAATTGTTCTCCAGAAAATTTAGCACACCAGAAACGTAAGCGAGCAAGACAAATGAAAAATAATAAAAATATAGATTAATCACAAACAATTGTTTCACTATCAAGAAATTACGTAATTTTATTTACACAATTTATCTGTAGATCATCAGTGTGATCCTCTTTGCAAGATATAATTTGTAGAATTTCACGCCAGATATCAACACAAGGTCCAAAATGCATGTAGTTCCACCTATTATATTTGCGGTTATTTTCAAAAGTCCTCGTTTAGGCGCACTAAATTACCGGAAATAAATACGGCATAAATAATTCACTGCAGTAGTTTTTGCCGGTTTGAGAACTTATTAATTTAAAATTAAAATCAAAATGAGGGAGAAAAATTGGATATTAAATTTATAACATCAATTTAACACCAGTGGACTAAGCATATAAAAAAAACTGAGATTCAGTAAATAGTATTTTATACATAAATATAAGAGGGGAACCACTATGTGGAAACTCTTACGCTAGAAAAAGATCTGGTGTGCTAAATTTTCTGGAGAACCATTCTTAGTGGTTGAGACCATAGCGGATCTGTTGGTGACAGATGAAATATGCCATGGATATGTATGTGTGTGGTTGTGTCTATCCATACATAAACTCACATGCATATATACATACATATATGCATACATACATACATACATACATACATACATACATACATACATACATACATACATACATACATACATACATACATACACATACACACAAACATACACGTGGAGGTTCTGAGAATAAAGACAGACTAACCTGAGAACATTATGCCAGACTTAGCAAAATATGGCAGTCAAAACTCTCCTCTTATAACAAGACCCTGCGCCATAATGCATTTTCAGTACCAGAGTTGATTCCAGCATTTGGGATACTTGACTGGTCTTTAGAGGAAGTCCACTCCATAGAAATTAAAACCCACAAGATCCTGATCTCAGCATGAGGCTTCCACAGAAACAGTGATATTAACAGGCTGTATCTAAGAAGAAGTGACAGAGCTAGGAGTTTGGGATTGGTGCACACAGCCTTCAAATGTTGTTTAGAATCTCTGGGACAGTACTGCTAAAGAGCAGCAACAGAAATAAACCCATAAACTTAGTGCTGAAAAGCAGAGAGAACAACATCCTCTGTATGGGCAGTGGGCTACTCAGGAAGCGTCTTTTCTGGGTACCCTTCCCATACACCCTCAAAACAGCTGGATTAGCATACCTCAAAGAAAGCCTGAATATGAAATGCTTAACATACCTAAAAAAAGACTATGCATGGTTATGTTTTACAAAAACTTGAAGAAGACCATATTATCAACATGAAGCTGAGCTTCTCTTGGACTTGTGACCACTGCATCACACTACAAAGGCTATACATTTTCAGTATGAAAGCCACAGATCGCTACGAGATATCTTCTTGCAAATAAAAGAGGCTGTAAAGCCCTTGGAAGCCCAAGATGCAACTAAAAATGTAGATTATATCATTACAAATCAAATCTGTGAGCGGAACAGTAAAAATCTGCAAGACTCTTGTCAAGTTTAAAATGTGTTTTTGTTATCTACATTCCAATGATGGAGCTTTGTATCTTTTGTTAGAAAGCAGCTCCTTCTTCAGAGGAAGATCTCAAATTTATTAAAAACAGAAGACATCAAGCTGTACCTTGAAATAAAGAGGTCAGATCCTGTACACTATAGATCTTTATTGCAATCAGACCTGGACACAATGCAGCAGTGGATCATGGACTGGCAACTCAAGCTGGCTGTGGACAAATGTACCACCATGCATTTTGGGAGGAGAAACCCAGCATCCACCTACTCCCTCCACAACACTAGTCTCAAAAAGTCTTCATGTGAACGTGACCTGGGTGTTATTGTCGACAGTGATTTGTGTTGGACAAAACACATCACTAAAATTGTCAAGAAGGCTGAGGGTGTCTTGGCATCACTCACCAAATCCTTCGTGAGCTGCTCTCCGACTATCTATCTGTGGTTTTATATAGCTATGGTAAGACCTCACCTGGAATTTGTATCACTGGTCTGGAACCCCTATCTTGCCCAGGATATTAATCGTCTGGAAGCCGTTCAGCAACGTGCAACCAAAAAAATACCCTCCATCAGGCATTTGCCATATTCTGAACGCATTACTTCCCTGGGCATGGACACATTGAAACTCCGACGTCTGGCAGCTGACTTGGCAGACACCCATAAAATTATTAACCATCTTACAAACAATAACTCTGAGCACCTTTTCAAACTTCACCCATCTAACACCCGTGGACATATTTACAAAGTCAGAAGACAGCACAGCTCCCATGACTTCAGGAAATATGTTTTCATGCTAAGAGTTGCTGAAGCATGGAACAAACTGCTGGCATCAGTTGTTAGTTGTCGGAGCACGGCATCCTTCAAAACTTCCATGCTTCCTGAGATTCGCCAACACTACACCTGATTTTCTCCCCTCCATACACACACAAGTATGTATCTGACTCATACATTGTTCGCTTTCCAGACATTTGTACATTACTGCAGATGCTTTATACGCACTTTTGACAAGTTGTGGTGCACCTGAGAAATGTATACAATAATTTCATTATTATTATTTAGAACCTACACACACACACACACACACACCTGGTGATTGTTCCGTCTTCACACAGAATACCATCTCTTTGTACTTTCTAGTTATCAAAATGGTATTTTTGACTTTCCATCCAACAAACAACAAACACTGGTTTCAAGTCCTACCAATGTTATCTAAGTTAAGAATGGGTAATGGCAAGCTGTCTGTGGTGCAACTAGTCCTGGGACCACCCAACAAACAACAAATACTAGTTTCAAGTCCTGCTGATGTGTCTGTTCTTTTTTTTATCGCAAAATTGTGTCTAATTTTGTGATAAAATATATTGTTTTTATGTTGTTTTTTTTTTATTTGCAGGTATACCAAGCATTTGTGAAATACAATAAACTCTTAAGAGAAAGACATCTGTTTGATGAGATGGATGTTGTTTTTAATTTATTCTCTCGGCTTTGTAATTCCCAACCAACCTTCTGCCCCATTCATGAGATTTATGTCGATGAAGTCCAGGATTTTACCCAAGCTGAACTCTTTCTGATGATATTACTTGTTGAAAATCCCAACAACATGTTTCTCACAGGTGACACAGCCCAGAGTATCATGAGAGGTGTTGCATTTCGATTCTGTGACCTCAAGTCACTCTTTTATTACCTAAAAGGGATATGTTCAAATTTAAAGCAACTCCACTCTATTAACGTACCCCAGACAATGCATTATTTGACCTGCAACTACAGGTCACACAGTGGGGTGGTTTCATTGGCTACTAGTGTTCTTGATTTACTTAACAGGTATGTGGCCTTTTGTTTTCTTTGTTTATTATTAAATGTTGCTACCTTAAATTCTGTCTGCCCCTTGGAAGGATGGAAAAGTATATGTTAAAGCTATGATGACGATGATGATGATGTTCTCGTGATGTGTTGAAACTCCTTTGCACTCCTGTTACACTCCAGTTGCTTTCATAGCAAGCTCCTGTTGTTTTCATGTCATGTTACATCCTCAGATCATCCGTGTTACACTCTCACAATCCTCCTGTCACATTCAAGTTGCACTCGAGCCACGCAGCCTAACTTAAGTGACTTGCAAGTGTCATTACTGTTAATTTTTTATTCAACATTGACACTTGCACATACAAACATGCATATCCTATATCTGCATCCCTTCCATGACACTCATGTCACACAGTGACAGCACTTATGTTACATACTTGTTGCTCATGTTACAACCTCTTGCGTTCTCCTTACAACACTCTTTCCTTTTACACTATTTTTACCGCTCACAATGTTTGATATCCTTCTTATAGATATTTCCCGGAATCTTTTGATAAAACCGAAAAAGATTTTGGAACATATGAGGGCCCAAAACCCAAAATCTTTGAGTTCTGTAGTGATGAGGACTTGGCTATGTTATTGGGAGGAGACAAACAGACAACAGATCTAATTGAATTTGGAGCCCAGCAGGTATGTATGACATGTTTGAGTTTGTTGAAAAACACAGGAGAACCCCTTTAGTACCAGCGCCACAATAATATATTATGGACCATTTTTTTCCCTCTATTTCTTGATTGATAAACATAACATGGCACCCGTTTTAATGCCACCACTTTGTCCATGGTCAGCCTTTGTTTTAGCAGAGTTGTTGTTGAGCCCTAAACTAGCCCTGTTTCAGCACACTGTTGGTCAAAGCCATTCCACTTGTGACCATCCCATAATTTTGTATAGCAGAGACTACGTTGTCCAGTGTACCCTTTATTTAAGATGGTAAGATTTGTGGGAGAGTTGGCTGCTATTTTAATTTCACAAGAATTTACTCTGTTCGCTGAAACAGATCTGCCACTCTTGGCTCACCTGTGTTTTTACCTACGGATTTTCAGGCTGAGCATCAGAAGCACATCAACTTCACCAGAACTTCGCTTCTGGCTTTCTTCTTCCTTCATATATAAAAGGAAACTTGTAAGTTTTGAGTATTTCACCAGGGACACTTCATCCTTGTGATGCTGACCTGTTGTGTATGTGGAATTTACCTGTTACACACACACACACACACACACACATATACACCTTTAACTATAGGCACAGATGTGGTTGTATGGTTAAGAAGTTTGCTTGCTAACTACATGGTTTTGAGGTCAGACCCACTGCGTGGTACCTTGGGCAAGTGCCTTCTACTACAGCCTCAAGCCAAGCAAAGCCTTGTGAGTGGATTTGGTAGACAGAAACTGAAGGAATCCCATTTTATGTGTATGTGTGTGTGTATATATATAGGTAGTCAAGCATGACCTCCAAGCGTTGGGCCTCACAGAGGCAACGACAAAGGACTGAGATCTCTGGAGATATGCTGTGACTGCAAAGACCCGAGCTGCTTCCTGCACCAGTTTCGCATAGCCCCAGCCCATCCAAAGTACCTTGGATTGCAGAACGACCTGCTGTGCTTACCTTGGATCGTAGAGTGACCTGCTGTGCTTGAGGAGACCCATTGAGTCAAGTACATCAACATCAAAATAAATATCAAATGGAAATAGTAGTTGTGATACCTGTGCTGGTGGCACGTAAAAAGCACCATCCGAACGTGGCCGATGCCAGCGCCGCCTTGACTGGCTTCTGTGCCGGTGGCACGTAAAAAGCACCAACCAATTGTGGCCGCTGCCAGCCTCCCCTGGCACCTGTGCCGGTGGCATGTAAAAAGCATCCACTATACTCACGGAGTGGTTGGTATTAAGAAGGGCATCCAGCTGTAGAAACACTGTTAGATCAGACTGGAGCCTGGTGCAGCCTCCTGGCTTCCCAGACCCCGGTCGAACTGTCCAACCCATGCTAGCATGGAAAACGGACGTTAAACGATGATGATGATGATGATGATATATACTACCCTCTCAGAGTGGTTGGCGTTAGAAAGAATATCGAGCTGTAGGAACATTGCTTGATTGGATTGGAGCCTGGTGTAGCCTTCTGGCAGTTAAACCATCCAACCATGCCAGCATGGAAAGCGGACATTAAATGACAATGATGATATATATATAAATATCTATATAAATCTATAATATAAATTGGACATGGGCGATTGTTGTATTCTTTTTTGTCTTGAGGTTCACAGCCAAACGGCTGGGTGGATTCTTGTGAAAAATGGTACACATGTGGAGACGGGTGCATAGATTGGAATGCGGTTTGTATTATTTCCCTAGCCCCCATAGTGACCGAGAAAATCAATTAAAACTTTTTCTAATGAAATTCCCCTCTTTGTTCTGCCATTAAAACAACCAGTTGCTCACACAGCTGGCATATACCATTTCACTAGCAACAAGGGGAGGACAGGATGACAGTCAGCCAAAGCCATTCATACATACATAACCTCTCTCTCCTTTTCTTTGTCAGTCACTCACGCATTCACTCACTACAAAAAGTGAATAAAAAAATTTCCGATGTTGTTCTCTGCCTTTTCTCTCATGTTTTGTTCTCTTCTATTTCAGGCTATTCTTGTGGCAAATAATCAGGCAAAACAGGAATTACCCAGTTTTCTTTCATCTGCAATTGTTCTCACAATTGCTGAATCAAAAGGCTTAGAATTCAATGATATCCTTTTGTACAACTTCTTCAAGGATTCTCTGGTACAGTTTCAGTTTCATGTTAATCTAATTTCCCTTCCAGCCTCTCATGAAGGCCACACATTCTTCACATTGCTTTATTAAATTTCATTTCTTCATCACACAACATGAAAGATAAAAAAAGTATTTTAGTAGTTCTGCAACCCTGTTGGTTATTGTGGGGGTGACACACGGACACACACTGCTGCTGCTGGCTGCTACTACTGCCATTGCCACCACCACTTACAACCGACCTCTTAATGGTACACCCAACCATTTGGTGCATGCTGACCACCCAATATATGCGACCCAAGTCAGTGACCTTTCCATTGGATTAAACATTGGTAACTTGGAGAGAGGGGAGAACTTGTATGTATGGCCAATGGTCAGTCTTCCTTGAAAATCTTGCCCAGGCCTCTACAGACATGTGTAGAAGTAGAATTAACCTTGACCGGTGGAGATCCTTGCATTTTATCTGCCTAGGCCAGTGACAGGAAAAGCGCACAAGGGCACACCACAGTGCTTGTGTGTGTGTGTGTGTGTGAGAGAGAGAGTAGGAGAGGGGGTAACTGTCATGTTTGGAGAAAGGGACACGTGCACACACATACACCTGTACATACTCATGCACACACCCACACATCACTCAGCCTCCTGACCCTACATCCTGCTGCTGCTACTGACCTCTGCCATCCCAACACACACACACACACACATGTACTACACATGCATATATAATGTGCTGCATACACGTGTGTATACGTGCATGGTTGTACGATGTATGAATGTCGTCATCCTTGTCACCATTTAACATCTTCCTTCCATGCTTGCAGAGGTTGGACCTTTGGACAGGACCCAGCACTGAGTTCCAGTGTCAGTTTTGGCACGGTTTTTATGGTTGGATGCCCTTCCTAACACCAGCCCCTTTGCACTGTACTGGATGGGGTTTCTTTTCATACCACCAGAAAAGGGAAAGTTCCAACTTCTAGGTGGGGCTGGGAGTGACTTTATACCAGGTTTTGAAAGGCTAAAGTATGATAGAAGACAAGCACAGGTGTCTTGCTAGAGGAGAGGAGATCCGAGGGTGGCGGCTGGAAGTGGTTGAGAAGGAGATGAAAGAAGACAAAGATGCAGTGCCAAACTGCATGGATGTGTGTCTGTGTTCTTTATCAAATAAAATAACCGGTTGGTGTTAAAAGATAAAAAAATCTCTTTTACTATAATTTATGCATCAGTCATTTCTAAGAAAAATTATCAATTACAGGTGACTGATGAATGGCGAATAATAACAAGCTATTTGCAGGAAATAATTGCAGAAACCAATGAAGACAGCCAAGGAAATGGTCAAAGATCAGCTGAATTCAACTTCGGTGAATCCCATTCTTTCTTGTTGCTTAGCTTTGAATTAGTCTTGGTCTCGTAGATCAATGACATTTCAGCCATAATTGTACCCTTTTCCCTTAGGCATTGTGTATCTTAGACTACATTATTCAATGTGACTTCTCTTTTCCAAGTTATATATTTATTATGAATCCTAGTTAAATTCCACCCCATTTAATCTTCACATTAAATTGTTTGTTTTTTTTTCTTTTATTAATTTGTGAAAACTGTTGTGGAAGTCTAAGTGTCCGGAAATTTCCCACTTTCCAAATTGTTGCTGCTTAATGGTAGCACCAATGTTTAGAGGAGAAAGAATGAATGGAATGTATGAAATATTAGATTAACAATCCAAGAGTCATGGGTTCAAATTGACCCGAAGACATACACTTCATTCTCGGTGCCTCTTTTTATTTTATCTATTAAAACTTGATGACATCCCTTTTGTATAAAACTCAACTTAGGTGGACTTGTGTCCCCTCCTGCTCTCTCTCTCTCCCACTGACTCAAAACTTTTCAATTGAGCATTAGGAACTGACCTCTGTATAGATCCTTGTTAATCAGAAAAAGATCACCGAACGGCTCCATGTGTGCCTGTTCTTGGACAGATGCACCACACTACAGCATATTGCTGCTCACATGTGACATAACTGTCGAAAGGCCCTGCTGGAATACTCTACACCCTCCATAAATCTCCCTATTAGCTCTATATTCATGGGAGCCTGCCACTCGTGTCCTGTCCACACTCTTTTTGCTTCTCTATCAATTCTTTCCCCTTTGTCTTTACTCCATTTCCCCAACCTTTGACCTTGGCTTCTGCTCCTCTTATCTTAACTGCACAAACCTGATGAAGTTTATGTGATATTGAACAGTTGTGTCCATCCATGACCTTCTTCACTCTTTCTACGAACTGTTATGGCAATGGTTTCTATGAGCTAAAGGGGTTGTGATGGGTTCTGGGTGATGCCTTGATCTGCTACAAATAAGCAAATCTCTCACCAGTCACTCCCTTCTGTTTTAAAAATGGAAAATCTATATTCGAAATATAAACCCTTCATTGTCTATCCAGAATATATAAAAGGGCAAGATTATCATGGATTGAACATTTGCTTGATCAGGACTGACCCAGGGCTAAGCAACATGAACGCTATCTTAACCAAATCAATCCAGCTAGGTTTATATGCAAGATTGCACAGAAAGGACGAATGCATTCTCATCTTTAGTGTGGAAGTCATCCCACGAGGAACTGGAGTCCATAAAACCCCTTTCTGTAGCCAGTGTTAGCATGGGGTCTCAGACAAACAAACCAGAAATGTGTTTTTAGACAACTAGATTGGTACATAATAAATTGAAAGGTAGGTGGACGGAGTGACAGATGAATCGCTCAATGGATTTGTAGAAAGATGCCGGACTTGACAGAAATAAATGATTAGCTGGATGGATTGAGTGAGTGAGAGAAAAGATAAGAAAGAAAGAAATATAGATAGACAGATCAATCAACAGATAGATCAATTAGCTGATAGAGAGATCGATTGATTGAATGATAGCAGGGTGGAGTGATTGATAGATAGTTTGGTTGAGAAATATTTTATTTGAATCACAGAAATATTGTTCCTGCTGGGTCAACTTTGCCAATCGTCCTTTTACGGTCAATAAAACAAGTACCAGTCAAATATTAGGGTCAGTTAAATACTCTCTACTTTTACCAAAAATTCTGAGGCATTGTGTCTTTGTTTTACCACTTTGTATAAAAATTGGTAAAATACATTTGAGTAAGAACAAGATCAAAGAACTTCAATGTGAAATATGGACAAACAAGCTTCTCCCAAATAGAATGATATGAAATTTAAACAATTAGAAAGACATGCCACACAACAGGTCTACTCTACAATAAAAATAACTAATATTGTTTTGTTCTTTTTCCTTTGCAGATGTTCTTGATTCCGAGAACCATCCTCATCCTTTAACCTTTGACCCAAACAAGCACAAGGTTCTCAACTCTGAATTAAAGTATTTATACACAGCACTTACAAGGGCAAAACATAACATTTGGATTTTTGATATATCCAATGAAAAACGAACCCCAATTTTTGAGTATTTTCAGGTTCTGCGTTTGGTTGCATCTGTTGATACTTCTAGTGAAGGTATGAAATTTTCCATAAGATGTCCAGTTTTTGTAGAGGTGATGACATTGGGTGTGTGAGGTTGTTTTGGGGTGGATATTTAATTACACTCAGTTATATGATCATATCAAACGAAGGAATGTTGAAATGTGTGTGTGTGTGTGTGTGGGTGTTTGGAGTTATGTTTTGGTAGACATGTGGAGGATATGTAAGATGAGTAAAGTTGTGCATAAATAAGTTGATGAGTGTGTAAAAGACTACAGCATATATATATATGGATGTGTGTGTGTGTGTCAGAACAACTGTGTGCACGGATAGTTGTGTGTGTGTGTGTGTGTATATGAATAAATTGGTATGAAAGTATCACTAGTGTTCCTATGTGTTTATTAAGGGTCACTGTGAAACTATCTGGCTGTATCGTCGCTTGTCATTGTCCTTACCATTACAATTAGGTACAATGTCTAAATTTATAAGGGAGGAATTTAATAAATTTAATCAGCTTCATTGATTGGAATGGAAACCAAAGCTAACAGCCTTCCGATAGGTTCTGATGTCAGAACATTCACAGATATAATCAGATCTCACAAGGCATGTTCTACAGAGCTCTACTGAGTTTGCAATCTACCACCATGCAACTCTGAGTTACGTTCAAAAACAATCAGATCCATAAAGCTATGTAGCTGGATTACAGCCACTAATTAGTGGCTGTAATCTAGCTGCATAATGGGGTCTGTAATTTATGTAGCTGTAATAAATGTAGCTACATAATGGGGTCTGTAATTACTGACCCCGTTATGCTACGAGTGTGGTTTTTGTTTTTATGCATGTGTGTTTATTCTCCTATTTTTAGACCCTGACAATACTGAATTTGCCAGAAGCTCAACACCAGAAGAATGGTTTACGAAAGGAATGTCTTTCTTTGAGCGAAAACACTTTGAAATTGCTATAAAGTGTTTCCAGAAAAGTGGTCACAAGAAAGAAGAAACCGTGGCAACAGCATTCCAGTATGTTCAACAGGCTCAAATGCAAGACTCAGCTGCCAAGAAGCAGAAGCACTTCCTCATAGCTTCCAAGTATTTCTTTGATTGTAACATGTGTATCAGATCAGCATGGTGTTTATCTGAAGGAGGCAAATATGAACTTTCTGCCCGTCTTTACCGAAAATGTCACAAGGCATGTATTAGTACATTTGTATTTCCTCTCTCTCACCCACACATACAGGTGTGTGTGTGTATATATATATATATATATATATATATATATATATATACACACATACATACGTATACACACACACATATATATATAAATTAATAATTAAGGGTATTAACAAGCAGTACCAGCATGCTAAATATAGCAGTCAAAATGATCAAACCACAAATTTTCACTTAAAGACAAAGGTGAAAGCTGCCAAATGAATAAAAATCCCCAAACCCCAAAGATATATATATAACAAATGAAAGACAGTTGGCTACCAGGTGTAAACCATTTGTTTTATCATATATACATATATATATATATATATATACATACACCTGGTTGGCTCCCTGTGGTGTTTTCAATCCACTTGTAACATTTTATTTGTAAAGTTTTAGTTTAATAATTACATTAGCTAATTAAAAGCTTAAATTTCTGAACTTTTGACTGAAAATCATTCTTTTGTAATTAGATTCCACTTAAAATGACCGAGTGTACCTTGGCAGGAATTTCTGCTTCATCTTCTCTTTTGCTCTCATTCTTTCTCTGTCCTTGTATATTTCTCTATTCACCATTGTCAAAACAAACGTCACAGCTCATGCGTCTGCCATCCACAATTCCATTATTACCAGCTGATGTTTATTTTTCAACTTGTATATTAAAAGTAAGATGAAACTTAAGCTGAAAAACATTCCCCATCTGGAAGACGCTAGTGTATTATAATGTATAAAAAATACACACACATGGACACACGGACACACACACTGTCACTGCTGCTGTCATCATTTTGTGTTTGCTTTCCATGTCAGCATGGGGTAACTGGCTCAACAGGGTCCAACAGGCAAGGGAGCTGCATTCTGTTCCAGTGTTTCTGTTTCGGCATGGTTTCTTTGGCTGGAAGCCCTTCTTACACATTACAGAATGTAGACTGGGTACGGTTTTTTCATGGCACCAGCACAGTAGAAGACGCCTTGTTCCCAGTAAGATGAAAGAGTGCTCAGTTCACCGAACCCCTTTACAGAGTTTACTTGGTGTGTTTTGTGTGACACCTATGTGAGTAAGGTTGCCTTGTAATTCTTAAGGTTAAAGAGCTCCCACAACTGAAACAGGAAAGAGAGAGATGACGTTATACATGGGGTAGAGAGAGGTTACAGTTAAATTATGGTAGGAGGGATTTATTAGCCAAAGTAATGAACCAGAGAGGGGAAAGAGGAAGGGGAAGAGTAGTACCAGGGGTTAATGTAAAAGAGACAGAGAGAAACAGTAGAAGAATGATGGGATGAATTAAGTAGTTAGGGATTCAATGCTTTCTCTCTCTCTCTCTCTCTCTCTCTCAATATATACCTATATCATCATCATCATCATCATCATTTAACGTCCGCTTTCCATGCTAGCATGGGTTGGACGGTTCAACTGGGGTCTGTGAAGCCAGAAGGCTGCTTCAGGCCCAGTCTGATCTGACAGTATTTCTATGGTTGGATGCCCTTCCTAACGCCAACCACTCCGTGAGTGTAGTGGGCGCTTTTTACGTGCCACCTGCACAGGTGCCAAACAGAGCTGGCAGACGGCCACGGTCGGATGGTGCTTTTATGTGCCGCCGGCACAGAGGCCAGTCGGGGCGGCGCTGGCAATGGCCACGATCGGATGGTTCGCTTACTTGTCACCGGCACTGGTATCACAGCTGCAATTTCCATTGATGTTGATCGGCTTCGATTTTGGTTCTGCTTTCTGATATCTGATTTGATTTGGTTTGAATTTGATTTTGATTTTGATTTTTGATTTTCACTTGCCTCAACGGGTCTTCACAAGTGGAGTTTTGTGTATATATATATATATATATATAAGTAGTTGAATGAATTATCTTAGTATGGATAATTCGGTTAACCGATACCTGGGTAGCAAATTCACGTCAGAAAAACACGGTTGAAGCTACATGCCAAGGGCAGAGATCACGTGCTTTCGTGTGGAAATTTGTGTTTTTTTAATACAAATAAATGAAAGAATGGAGTTGAACAACGATTTTTACAAAATTCCTTTATTCTCGACATATGTTTCGAAGGCTGCATAATCCTAATTTCGAAGGAATAAGGGGTGCATTATGCCGCCTTCTCATCAGGAAAAACAAGGAACTTATGTCAGCATCAAGAAGAACAAAAACTCTTAGATAACTGCCCACACGGAGTCCATAGCGATAATGAGTGTTTCTTTAAAATATTCTGTTATAAGCAGTGACATCAAAAATGGTTGAATGTAGAAGATTCTAAAAAGTTCAAGGGTTCAAACAAGGTTGGAGGGGAGAGATCTAAGAATAGGAAGGTGACAGGGTGCAAGTCATATGAATGGTGATGTATTGTTGTTTGCTTTTGTGATTGAGTGCCTATGTGTGTGTATGTATATAACTGCATTCGTGTCTATGTGTGTGTATGTGTGTGCATGATTGTGTATGTGATTGAGTAGATGCGGTTGGTAGATTTGGTTGACGCCACTGCTTATAACGGAATATTTTAAAGAAACACTCATTATCGCTATGGACTCCGTGTGGGCAGTTATCTAAGAGTTTTTGTTCATCTTGATGCTGACATAAGTTCCTTGTTTTTCCTGATGAGAAGGCGGCATAATGCACCCCTTATTCCTTCGAAATTAGGAATATGCAGCCTTCGAAACATATGTCGAGAATAAAGGAATTTTGTTTAAATCGTCGTTCAACTCCATTCTTTCATTTATTTGTATATATATATATATATTGGGTTGGTGCATAATTATTGCAGCGTTAGGAAGACCCTGGAATACTGTGCAGTCCCTGGGCCTCTCAGCATGGAATGCAAACATTAAATGATGATGTTTGGAGTCCCCTGGAGGACGTTTAGTACAAGGGAGATAATCATTTCTTCATAATATTTGGTGGGATGAGAACTTCATCATTTTACATTTTCTATGTTGACACAAACTAGATGGAACTAGGAATTGCCCAAAGCACAGGAAGTAAACAACTGATGCTATGAAATGGTGGAATCACGGGCAGGCTTCGTGGGTAGCCAGGGCATTATTATTATCACATAATTTTCACTCAGTGCTCTTCCTGTTCTCTCTCATATTTACATTGAACCTGGGCCTCACATCTCTTTCTTTCTCTCTCTCACTTTCCAGGTGGACAAGCCATGTATTCACCTCTTCAGCAAGACACTTGTTCCTCTCTCTTTATCATAGTTTCTTATTTTTCCACTCTATACCCAGCTCAGTTGAGTAGGGACTTCACTTGCAGGGACCTGGCCCCCTAACTGGTGCTGCTGACACATAAATAGCACCCAGTACACTCTCTAGTGTTGTTGGCATTAGGGAGGGCATCCAGCTGTAGAAACCATGTTAAAGCAAACATTGGACCTGGCACAGGCCTCTGGTTCATATGTTCTTGCCAAACCATCCAACCCATATCAGCCAGGAAAAAGGGACATTGAATAGTGATGATGATGATGATGATGATTAAGGTGGCAAACTGGAAGAATCATTAGCACACCAGACGAAATGCTGTTAAGCATTTTGTCCATCTCTACATTCTGAGTTCAAATTCTGCTGAGAAAAAAAGCACTGATATTGATGTAATTGACTTCCGAAAAAACTTCTGTCCTTCTGCCAAAATTTCAAACCATTATTATTATTATTATTATTGTTATTGTTATTGTTATTGTTATTGTTGTTGTTGATGACATTGCACAGTATACAATATCATGAGGTTGTGTCTGCTGCGTGTTTGCACTGTTTGTCAAGTCACAAAAAGGACCTCAGACAGACACTACTTTATGCAATATGCATGCAATTCCAAGTAATGCCAACAGTTGCAATACACCTAGATTGTAGGGTATCTCTAAGGTTTCCAGATGTTTTTTCTTCAGATTGGGTGGAATTGAACCCAGTGCTCCGATGACAGTAGGGACAACCTTTACATCTGACTCTCGTAGCTGCCACATCTTAGCAATCTCAATTCTCAGCTCTCCATATTTATCAACTTTTTCTCTTTCTTTCATGATGATATGTCGATCTCCTGGCACAGCCACATCAATTATTAGGCTCTTTCGTTTGTCCCTCCTAAAGGTTACTATATTCAGCCTTTGGTGCTCTAACACTTTGTCTGGAAATCAAAGTCCCTGGGGATTTTTGCCTTCCCCTTTCCGTCCATTACTTTTTCCGGTGTATCTTGGTACCAAGCACCCATAACCTCATATGCATACTTACAGCAAAGTAGCCAGTGGAGGTTTTGGGCTACTTTATCATGTCTACGCTTGTACTCTTTCTGTGCCAGACTTTCACAAGCACTAACAATGTGAGTCACACTTTCGACCCTCTCCCCACACATGCTGCAGAGGTCCAATGGCACTTGAGTGGTATATATTCTTTTTCACTGAGCTGGTATTCAGTGCCTGGTCCTGGGCCACAAGGATTAGGCTTTCAGTATTCTTGTTTAGGTCACCCATGTTGGGCCACCTCCATGATGGTCCCTGGTCCTTTAATTTGTTGGTTTCACAGTGGAACTGACCATGTAATTCCATATGGAGTAGGGTTTCTTCTCTCTCATTGGCTGTTCTTGTTTGGAATTCACAAGCACTCTCAAGTCCATTTTTCTTTACTCCTTTTGCACTAGCAGCATACTGTAGCAGGTCTTCTTTTGCTGTTTACCAAATATTCTGCCATGTTTCTTCCTCCAGTGTTCATGCACTCCCGTATGCCAATCAGCCCACATCCACCCTTACCTCTCTTCATGTAGAGCCTATGTACATTTGCCTTAGGGTGGAGGGCACCATGCATTATTATTACTATTATCTTTATCATTATCATTATTTCTAAGGTGGCAGAATCGTTAGCATGCTGGATGAAATGCTTAGTCGTATTTCACCCATTGTTACGTCCAGCGCTCAAATTCCACTGAAGTTGACTTTGCCCTTCATCCTTTCTGGGTCAATAAAATAAAGAACCAGTGAAACACTTGGGATGGGTGTGGTTGATGTAATTATCTCCTCTTGCAAAATGGCTTTTCTGCTTTGAATTTTCATTTTTCCTTTTTCTTAAAAAATTACTCTTAGTACAATGAAGCTGCAGTGAATTTTAAGAATGCAAAGATGTATGAGGAAGCTGTGCAGTGTTACCTGAAGATCTCATTCTATGGTAAAGCAGTTGATGTGCTCCATGATGCCAAACAGTATGGCCATGCCATTGAATTAATTCAAGAATACAAAAGTCTTGAACAGGTTGGATATATAATTTATTTTTGATATTCAGTGTGTCTTTGTGTTTGTATAAGTTTTAAAATAAATTTGCATCTTTTTTTACACAAACTGTGAACTGTGAACTAAAATGACTTTAGGCAAAATCTTCAGAAACAGATAGATATATGTGGTATAAAGAAAATGGAGTTTGAGCACAGCACAATCAATTTATTTACATAATAGTCAATTTCATAATGCCTACATACGTTTCAATATCTACCGTCATTTATATTTTATAATTAAAAATTACATTATGAATTTAGAAGATAAAAATCTCTTTATATTACTAAAATTTTGTTCTCATGTATTGAATGGATGAAAATATCTATAAATTAATCGATATAGAGATAAACCAGTGGACACTTGTGATGTAAGATGTCCTTAGAAAGAGCAATTTCTTTCTATACAAAACTATATATATATATGTATATATATATGTGTGTGTGTGTGTATATATATATATATATATATATATAATGTTTCATTGATAATGGCTGGTGCTGTAGTATCATTGTAAACTGCTAGAAGGGCAAGAGAGAGGAAACTACAGAAGGTATCAAAATGTTGGACCAGGTCATGAAGGTTACAGAGAAATATTATTACAAAACTGATTAGGGATAGTATTTTCTTGAATAGGGTGCAGTTGGGCTTTGTTCTAGAAAGTGGTACCACTAATGCCATATTTCTAGTGAGACAGCTATGAAAGAAGTGCATATCTGAGATTAAACCTCTATGATCTATTATTTATTGATCTAGAGACAATTTTTGACAAAATCCCTGATACTGTAATCTGATGGTCTCTAATTGAAACTCAGAGTAGATGAATGACTCGTGAGAGTGTTACAAGGCAAGTACAAAGTCAGCAATGAGTTCAGTGATGAATGTAGTGTAGAGGTAGAAGTCGATTAGAGCTTGTTTATTGTGCTCCTGCAAGCCACAACAGATGAATTTTAAGACCAGTTCCCTTCGATGTTCCTCTATGCTGATGGCTTAACTCTTATAGTAAAATCTGAAGTAGAAATTCCAGGCATGGAAGTAAAACCTAGAATTGAAGGGCCTTAAATCTTTAGCATTCAGTTCAGCCATATTTGACCCAAATATTGTACCTGTTCAGATGTTAAAACTGAGCAGATCCAGCCTCTTATGCATACCCTACAATGTCATTCTAAAAGTATACAAATATACCATTGAAATCTCAAAGGTACAAGATAATCCATGATTAATTCAAAACAATGTGAATAGATAATCCATGATTAATTCAAAACAATGTGAATAGATAATCCATGATTAATTCAAAACAATGTGAATAGATAATCCATGATTAATTCAAAACAATGTGAATAGATAATCCATGATTAATTCAAAACAATGTGAATAAATAATCCATGATTACATTTCACAGAATGATGTGAATATTAAAGGGTTAAAGTGTACTTAATGAAATAAAAAGTCGTTATAATTAGCCAGGAAGACGGGACTGTTTTAACATCAGGGATAAAGCTGTGCTCTGTATGCAGAAAAAGAATCGGTAGAAATTCCATAAAGTGTTTCACATGTTAACAAAGAACACACAAGGTCATGTTGGGGTTACAGGCAGGTTAAGAGAGAAAGTAGGTTTTTTCATATCCAGCAGATGCACAAGGGAAATGAGCACTAAGAGTGTTTGAGAAATAGATCCTTTCAAAGGCCCCGATGGTTCACTAGAAATGATTGATAACATTTGTTACCTCAGTGATGTGATTAGCTTTGAAGGGGTAATAGTTAGAATAAGAACATGTCGGAGAAAGTTCAGAAAGCTATTACCTCTACTAGCAACAAAGAGCTTCTCCCTCAAAGTCAAGAGCAGAGTGCACAGTGCACAGTGCACTGCTCTATGGCAACAAGATGTGGGTCTTAAATGCAGAGGATCTGTGGAAACTAGAAAGAAACGAGAGGGCATGATTTCCTGGTTGCTCCTTATTAAAGTATAATGAGACAGAATGGGTATTTGTGGGGATGAGCCGGAAGAAGAGGGTCATGATGTCAGTGGTCAAGGGATTAATCAGAAGAGGAAGCACAAGAGGAGAGAGAGGCAAGCGTCAGCCCCTTTTTGCATCATGAATGGACATTAGGAAATCCACTCCTGAGTTGTTCAGATACCAGCTGCTTATACTGGGTGACAGGGGAAGGGCAGGATTGTCGGGGAGATTACTGCTAGACAGGCAGTCGATGAGAGGAAGGTGAGTGAACCTCTTTTCATTCCCCATGCAGGACAAGCTATTTCGGCGATCATATACAGACATCATTGTCCCCTAACATATGATGGCAGCGAAAATAAGGATCGGCAATGATATCATCGGACCTTTCTATAGTCAAGTTTGTAGCAAGCCTCATGGCACTGTATTTGGAGGGGAGCACACTGGCACTCTGCCTCTAAATGAATGAAGAAGAATAACTGAGCGTGTCAAAGATCGTGCAGCCCTTGAGAGGGAGAGTAGACTGCTTTGGATAAGCTGGGAACGGTCAGATGGACAGGAGAACAGGTTGATGAATATGCTGCAGAGGTCCGGAGACTGGCTGGCTGTGCTGTCCGGTCTCACTGGAGAGGGTCTGGAGAAGGTAACACAACTGGGTTTTGTGAATGGCTTTCGCAATGACATGTCAGCACAGCTATAACAAGCCCACATGTTGGCACAAAACACCAGGCAGAAGGTTGCAAAAGCCCAGGATGCTGCATGACAGCCAGTGAAGGACAAAAAGAAACCTGCTGTGGAACAAGAGCAGCCGTTCACCACAGGCTTGTGTTTGAAGTGCCAGGGCTGTGTGGAGCCCGGACCAGGGAAAAGGCCTCAGAGAAGTTGCTGCCTCTCACCCCCCCCCCCATCTGCCTATGAACGAGTAGAGGCACTTGTGCAGTCACTGCCCGTAGTCGAGGTCATGGTTGGGGGAAACGGAAACATGTTCAAGGCCCTTGTACGACATCTCGTGTGACCCCTATGGTGACAAAGAAATGGAAGGGGATGTGTAGGTGTTCGAGTGGTTGACAGCAGCGAAATCAAATGCAAGGGTAGCAGCGACATGGAGATAGTGGTGCAAGGCACAATGCTAAGGCTGCGGGCGATCGTGATCACCATGTGGTAGACGGGATTGATGTGGTAATGGGAATGGACGCAATTGACCGCTTTGGAGATGTCAGTGCTGGAGGGGACATTGTTTTGTTTGGTGCCATGGGTTCATCATGCACTGTGAGTCAAGAATGTGAGAGGGAGCAGACCTCTGTGAGGGACTGCACTGCCTGCACCATTGAAGACAAGGATTTTCAGGCAGCATTCGATGGTCAGCAGTGGACAATAGAGTGGCACTGGAAAGAAGAGCCCCCGATGCTGAAGAACAGAATGAGATGCTACCTGAAAGGCCATACCAGGAGCAAGTTTGAAGAAGAGGTGGATTAAGGAAGGTGTCCCTATTCCATTGAAGGAGGAGGAGGAGGTGGTGTGCGGAGTGCTACCACTAATGGCAGTGGTGCAACCAGCAAAGGGCAAAGTCACACCAGTACTGGACTTTCGGGAGAGGAATGGCCATGTATCGTGCCACAGAGGTGGTGAGGCAACTGACATTTGCAGTGAGACGCTGCGCATATGGAGACCTCAACTAAGGCAGCAACGATTGTTGACTTGAAGTCAGCATATTTACAGCTCTACGTGAGTGACAAACTGTGGCAGTACCAGCTGGTGCGATACAGGGAAAAGTGGATAGGATAAGAAGGGCTACCAACTCCTATATAGATGACATCTTAGTGGAAAAAACTGTAGTGCCTGCCACAGAAATTGTGAGACATCTGAAGGAATTTGGGCTGATTGCGAAGCCACTGGAGCCAATGGCTGGAGGAGCTGCACTGGGGATTAAGCTTCAAAGAGACAGAACAGGTGTATTGGTGTTTCGAATGGGGGAATGAGATCCCGGAACTGGGTACCAATGTCAGCAGAAGAGAACTGTTCTTGATGTGTGGGAAACTAGTAGGTCACTACTCAATCACGAGGTGGCTGCAGTTACACCAAGAGATGAGCAGAAGGGGAGAACTGGGGTGACAAGATGAGAGAAGGTACAGTGGTGATGATGTGGGAAATCCCAGAGAGGATGAGAGTGGAAGACCCAGTCAGAAGGAACTGGCATGTTCTCAAATTGGATAATGGGACCGTATGGTGTGATGCTAACAGTATTGCAATAGGAGTTGTGTTGGAAATTGGAGGTGCCAAAGTAGAGGACACAGCCTGGTTTCAAAAAGCAGATGACTACAACCCCATCAATGTCGCTGAGTTGGACGCAGTGCTGAAGGGAGTGAATTTGGCCTTGAAATGGGGGCTGCGCTCCATTGAAATCCAGACGGATTCGACCACTGTGCTTGGCTGGGTAGGATCGGTGATCACTGAAGAGAAGAAGGTGTGAACCAAAGGGGCTGCGGAAATGTTATCAAAGCGCTGCCTAGGGTTTCTAGGAGAGCTGATTGGCAAGTTTGGCCTGAAACTGAACATGGTCTTTGTGCCTTCAGAGAGAAACAAGGCAGACGTTCTAACCAGGGTGAAAAAATCTTGGTTAGGGGAGCGAGAAGAATCGAAGCAAGGGATAGCCACAGTGTATTTGTGAAATGACTCCAAACTAAGGAGACAGCATGCTATGGGCATGGATAGGGGACCCTGTATCTCACCAGGAAGATTGACGTTACTGGATGGAGCAACCAAAAGCTGGTCGGGAACTGCGATAGGGGTCAATCCATCGCCCCCCCCCTGTTCTGAGAGTGAATGAGCAAGGAAACATTTTGGTAGAGCACAACTGGAGATGACTGGCAGGGGATGTAACACATGGGCGGGGCCAGAGGGCCATATTTGGAGGGAATTGATCACTTGACAAAAGAGTTGTTAACTGTAGAACCATACAGTCAGCCCTTGAATGAACTCTCTTCCTATTCTATACCCTCAAATTTCCCACCATATCTTCCCCTACCCTTTGAATATCCGTTCTATACCTGTCTCATATGTACATCATCATCATTGTTCACATTTCCATACTTGAATGGGTTGGACGGAGTTTATTGAGGCCGGATGGGCTGGATGGCCTTCCTATTGTCAGCCCTCGCCTGCAAGGAAGCTGATCTTTCTCCTTGATTAGACATGTCTTCACAGAATACTGGAAATAGAGGACTCTGCTTGTATGACAGGGACATTCATTTATAACTATCATCATGCTAAGTCAAGGAGACACAAGCACACATCTGCACACACACACAATGGGCTTCTTTCAGTTTCTATCTTCTAAATCCACTCACAAGGTTTTGATCAACCTTGGGCTTTAGAAGACACAAACTAACGTGTATTGCAGTGGGACTGAACCTGGAACCACATGATCTGAGAAGTAAAGTTTTTAACCCTACACACACACATCAGCGCGGGTGTGGCTGTGTAGTGAACAAGTTTGCTTCCCAACCATGTGATTTGGAGTTCAGTCCTACTGCTTTCCATATTGGGCAGGTGTCTTAGCTGTAGCCCCAGGCCAAGCAAAGCCTTGTGAATGCCTTTGGTAGATAGAAATTGGGAGAATCCCATTGTCATCAGCAACACTATTATTTGCATATATGTATGATGTGTGTCTGTACACACATGCATATATACAGTGGGCTTCTCCCAGTTTCTTTCTAACTAAGCTGTCTATCAGTCTATCTCTCTATTTTTGTATGCTTTTCTTTCAAGTCATATATATATGTTTATTGTTTCAGTCATATGGTGATTCTGCACCTGAGGATTTCATAAAGAATCGTCCAACAAAAGATATATTCTACCTCGCTCAGCAAGCTGCAAATCTTTACTACCAATATAAGGATTTTGAGAAAATGAAGGTGGCCTTGCTTCATTTCACCACATTGGAAGATAAACTGAATTTCCTGGAGAAGAAGAGACTCTTCAAAGATGCTGCTGAACTGCTTAGAAATAATGGTATGGATTAGCATTTCTACACGGATTATAAACCAGCTTCTTTAATTTGTTGATGTTTGTCTTACTTCAGGTCCTGAACTCCTTATAAAATTCCAGGGATGCTGTTTTGATGTAATTTGGGTACCTTAAATTTGATAGTCATTTAACTCCGGGGCTGAGAGAAAAAAGAGGATGCGAGAGAGAAAAGTAGAAGTCTCAGTACTGGACTGTTACTGACCCCGAAAACAATGAAAGCCAATGCCGACCTTAGTGGGATTTGAACCCAGAATGCAACAGAGATGAAACAAATACCATACACACACACACTTCATTTTTCTAAGCCTTGGATTAACCATGATCCAAAGAACATTATCAGAAATTCTCAGCTTCTTTGAAAACTGAATTTTGACTGAGACTGCATTATTTTGTGTGTTCTTAATTTTCTTGGGACTTTCTTGATTTGAGGAATATTTGGTTGCTATTTCTAACATTTTGTGTACAGAGTGTACACTACTGGCATAAAGTCTGTTTCTTTTAATTTGTTGGATGATTGAATATATAAATATGACTTTTTGTGTGTGATGTTATATCAATGTGTGTGTGTGTGTGTGTGTGTGATCTTCTTCCATGCTTGTATTGTTTCTTCCCCTTGTGAATTACCCCCACTTTTTCTTCTCTTTAGTTTTCTTTTATCTCAAAGGAGTTAAAAATAATGAATGCTCAGTATTGATCTCCAGGTGGAAATTGTAATTGAGTAGCAAGAAGCTCACCTTGTGCTCTTCGGTTCGGTGCCAACGCATGGCACTTTGGGCAGGTGTCTTCTTGTAGAAGACCAAAGTATTGTGAATAGATTTGGTTAGATAGCAATTGAAAGAAACCCATTATGTATGTCTGTCAAATGAGATTTGAGCCCAGTAAAAAAAGGCATGGTCTGTCACAAATGCCTTTCTTTTGCTGGGCTCAAATCTCATTTTGCAGAGCCGTAGGAAATAAATGCCCACCAACTATTCTACCTGTATAT
This sequence comes from Octopus sinensis, assembly GCF_006345805.1. NCBI lineage: Eukaryota > Metazoa > Mollusca > Cephalopoda > Octopoda > Octopodidae > Octopus > Octopus sinensis. Next base: position 18,710,811 of record NC_043019.1, on the reverse strand, counting down.
CTGTGCACACCTGTCAAAGCCGTGTATGCCATCAGGTCTGCAAATCTAAAGGAGGCCTCAAAACACATTTTAAGATCCACAAAGATCAGAATTTAACTGCAATTCTTGGTGGTCCAAATCGGATATGCAATCTGTGTGGGTGTCTCTTCAGTGCAATGTCTGGTTTAAAAAGCTACACTGGGCACCCTGATGAATCTAAGATGTAAGTCCAAGAATTGGTCATAAAGAGCAGACAACCACCAACCACTGCGTGTGTATGTGCGTGTATGAATGGTGTGGGAGAGCCTTGAGTAGACATCATGTAATGTTTGTAAACGAGCATCCCTGTCATACAAGAGGAGTTGTTTGTTTCCAGCCTTCCATGAAAAACATCTGGAAACAGGTGAGGGTTGCTGACAGGAAGGGTATCAGATTATCTGCCTCAACAAATTCCATTGTGACCCATGCAAGTGTGGCTAAGTGTGACCCACAATATCTTCGTGGTCACCTCGGTCACAATGCTGTTTCTGCCTCTCCACCAATAAGCAGGAAACCTGACAATTGACTTCACTAATTATCTAAATTTCTAAATCTTTATTTGTTTCCACAGTCACAGCTAAAGTCATACATAAGAATTTTTATTTGTTATTTGCTCATATATTTACTTCCAATATTTTTTTTTCTCAACAGGCCAAATTCAGTCTTCAATGGACTTACTTTGGCAGAACAACTTGTTCTCTGAGAGTGTAGCAGTGGCAGCCACCCTGAATGACAACAAGCTATATGCCGACTGCCTGTATAAACAAGCTGGACACAGCTATGTTGTGGCAAAACTAAAGACAATGCGCACACCGATGCCGTCCCCTGCTGCTGAGGGTGGAGATAGTGTTAATGACGGTAAGAGTGTTGACATTGACCTTGATCTCTCCAGAAACATTGAAGAAGATTTGAGGAATGCTCTGCTGCTTTATAAGAAAGAAGGCAACAATTTTGGTCAGGCTAAATGTCACCTGTTACTGGCTAAACTGAACGAAACAAACACCAAATCCACCATTGATGCAGTGGAGGCCTTCAAGCAGTTCAAATTAGTCAAGGTTCCAATTGGTAAGAGGCATTTTTTTACTTTGCTTGAAATAATAATTCCATAGATTAAATGCATCAGTGTGTGAGTGTGTATATTGGTTGGTCAGTGTGGGTCACTTGCTGTGCATGTATATGTGATCTGTGTGTGTGTCACTATTGGTCTGTCTGGTGATAAGCATCAATGTATAGATGCATTTACCCTATTCTCACATCTCTCTATGGCTTACTTTTACTTTCACTTTTAGAAGAATTGCCATCTCTCACTTCTCCCTTCCTCTCCCATTTCCCTGACAAACCCACCAAACCAAGATTCACCGTTATCCACTTTTACCATCCACTGCATCCATGTCCACCCTCATCTCTGCTCTCTGTCACTTGCCTTTCACGCTCTCATGAACCTGTCTACCCTGCCATCCTTCATTCTTAGTCCCTATTTTCTCTTTGTCCATCTTTTTGTACCTTGAGGGTACATCCTGATATCTCATCTCCATCATCCTTTCTCTCTTCCCTGCAGAGGTAGCCATGTATTTTCTCTTTGACAGGGTCAAACTGAAAAGTTCCTGACTTTGGGGAAAAGAAAATACAGGATGAAGATCAGTTAATTATGATTTTATTCAACATATTCCCCTCTCAGACAGGCACACACTTATTGCAGCAGCTACCCTTCAGTTTTTCTAAGCCCTGCAAAAAAACCTCGAAAGGAGCTTTTCAGCATCCCCTCATACAGCTGTGTCTGTGTGTCTCTATCAGACTTTAGCCTCTCAACACTTGACTCAAAGCCACCTCTCTCAATACTGTGCCTCCTTTCTCTCAAGGAGTCGCACAAGTTACTTGGTGGCCCCACTTGTGCTTTGCCATGGAAAAACAAAGCACTTAGTACATTGTGTAAACTGGTTGGCATCAAGAAGGACATCCAGCCATTGAAACTGTGCCTAACACAGGCAATGGAGCCTAACGCAGTCGTTTAGTTCATTGGATCAGGTGGAACCATCCAACTGAAGCTGCTATGGAATACAAATGTTACATGATGATCATGATGATGATGATTCTTGTCATCTAAAGAGACTTTCTCAGTTTGGTAGAATTTCTTTTGTTTCTTTCTTTTCTTCTTTCTTTTTTGCAAGTGAAATGGTAGATTCCCTCCTTCTCAATGGAATCTTCATTTCCATTGCACACATTCTTCCCTTGTTGTTGTCTTCTTTCATATTTTTGTACTTTTTTTAACCATGTGTTTTGCTTGTCTGACTTCATGTCTTCTTTCTCTCCTTTCATTATCATACTTGCTATGTGTGTGTCTGTGTGTCCGGTGTTAGTGATTTCATGTGTATATGTGTGCCCATTTGCCTGCTTATGTGAGTATTTGTTGGCATGACTATGTCTGAGTATCTCTGGATGTCCATTTTGGTATGATCTTTGTGTGTCTGTATTTGAACAGGTGTTAGTGATTTCGTGTGTGTGTCTGTGTGTGTGTGTGTGTGTGTGTGTGTGTGTGTGTGTGTGTGTGTGTGTGTGTGTGTGTGTGTGTGTGTGTGTGTGTGTGTGTGTGTGTGTAGTGCTCAGATGTCGTGTAAAACAATGTCAGAGAGTGTAACTCAGCTGTTTGCAGAATGAAATCACATGTTTTCCTGATTTTACTAACAAGATTTGCTCTGAAATTTTCATTTAGATATGAACAGATTATTCCAGGCATCTTTGGGCAGTTTGGTAACATCAACATTTTTGGGCATGTACAGGTGGGGCATGGATGGGTTGGTAATGAAAGGTTCAGTGTCACAGCTTCACTACCTCTAAAGAAGCCATGAAAAAGACATTTTGAAGTTTGTTAAATGGTGAGGTTGTTTATTTTGGAGGTCATTTGTGGTGATTACTAGATGAGAAACAACAACAGTCCCTGTTGTGGGTAAGAATTCAACTGACTTCAGGTTGAGACAGCTATTCTAGTTTTTCACCAGTAATTAATGTCATGTGTAGAGAAGTAAGTCTATTTTGCAAGTAGACAACCAAATGACTGCTTGAATTTGGATTTGGATCTCTTAGCTGCTAGTCCAGTACTCTACTCACTCAGCCATTATTACTTTCAGCCTTTGAACTGTTGCTTCTAAGATGAAAAACGATGAGCTTTGCCCGGCAAGATTGTTCTAATAATGTTCAGTTGTTCCTCAGTGATTTAGTTGATGAGGTGACATTCTTATGTTGGAAATAACTTATAGAAGTAGAGCTTCATGAACAAGGGAGCATCTAACAATTCTAATAAATTTAATATACTCGTTACAATCCACTTTTTTCTGCCGTCTCAAATAAGCCGTGCCATGGACTGTCAGTAAGTAACAGCGGCAAAAGGTGCCTTAGAGTCTTAGAGTTGAACCTTCACTTCATTGGTCCTGCATTTCGCTTGGGTCTGTCTACCTGGAAGCTGTTGAGTTTAACTCGTTGCCCTCTTCTTCTTCCTCCTCCTCCACTTCATGGCTATTTTCAGTTGAGCTTCTCTCAGAGATTGGTGCAAGTTATTCGGCGTTGGTTTCTCTTTCTCCTCCCCACAACACAAATACAAAGCTTTATGACCTTTATTTAGATGTCTGTATGCTGTAGCGAAAGAAGGCATAGAAAGAACATGGACGTTGTCCTCCCTTTCTCGATTATTTTAAAACTGCTCAGGCACGCAAACACACACACACACTGTAGATTTGATGTGATTTGAAACAAAGATCAAAGTATGTCACTGATGTGAGAGCTGACCTATGGAATCTGTGTACAGCTAGGTGGACTTGGGCAGTTATAGTTGTCTTATCTATTGATACTGTTTAGAAAAAAATGACTTGAGACAAAACTGTTAACTCTTTGGTTGGATTTCCAAAAACCTATCAAACTGACCAGCTGTGATTGTCCTGCTTTATTAGATTCTAAAACAACTTATTTCAAAAATTCTGTTCTCTGATTTATGTTTTGTTTCTTCTGCAGGTTGTTTAGAAGCAATTCAATTCTTCACAGATCTCGATCCTCATGATTTCTATAAGGAATCTTTTTGGAATGTTATCAATGAAAGTTTTGCTTTAGTACATTTGCTGAAAAGTCATCTGCAGAGTTCAAACCTTGTGGTAAAATCATATTTACCATATTTTGGTCTCTCTTTCAAGGATGATTCTGTGTGGAAATCTCACACAACAGAACCATTGTGTTGCATATCTCTCATAGAATACAATATTTGTAATAGAATGTCTTATGCAAGTTTTACCTTTGATAAATTCAAATCGTGGCTGAATAAATACCTCAAATTTTGTATTCGAAAGTTATTCCAAATACTGTATCACAAGTTAACCATCCACATCATCATAAGTACACCCTGTCCATTTGAATCTGCAGAATTATGCCAGTCTTCAGAAACTTGTTGTTGTCATTTGGCAAATTTTTATGGAAGTCAACATACAGATTTCTGCCGTTTTCAGGAGAAAAAATGCATGCATCTTCATGAATCCAGTACTTTACCTCGTTTTGATATTCGTGTAGTTATCTGTCAAATGCTTCTCACTATAAAGCTACAAGACGATTTTGAAGAGTTTAAATTCTTTGCAACTCATCTTTATAAAGCCCTGATTTCGAATTTAGATCAAGATACCCATTTGTCAGACGTCTTCCATCCAGACAATATAAATGCCTTAAAAATCTGTATTCGAAATCATTATAAAATGGTTTTTCAAAAGATGACTCTATTGGAAAAAGTACAGTCTTCAGATTTCTATTTTGAAGTAAATATTTTATTCAGCTGGCTAAATATTAGATATGATTTGAACAAACTCATGGAAGACATGTACCAACAAATTGGAAAAGAATCATTTCCAGACGTGCATATTGTAAACTCATCTTTGGTTTCTTCTGACAACAAATATATGTGCATATACCAACGGTTCTATGATTCTCTCTATTTTCTTTATGAAAGACATCAGCCATTTGAAGCTGTCATTCAATTTTCTAAATTTTGTGTTTTGTTTCTAAAAAAGAGAAAACGTATTCTGCCAGATTTGCACTGCCTCTTATTGTGGATTGAATTCTTTATGACAATAAGTTTCATGTTACTAATGAGACACTGCAAAATATCAGTGGTTCTATCTTCCTCTCATATTTCCTCAGTTGACATTATAGATATACTTCAATCAAGGTTTTCAGAAAAGCTTCAAGACATTTTAAATTCCAGTCGTATGTGGCTCAATTTGAAACTTCTAGAGGTACGTGTGGCCAAAATGGTCAGTTTGATTTTTAGTGACAACATTTTTAAGTGTTTACAAAAAGAAGATGTAAATTCAAGAAAACTTGCAAAGCGTGTTTTCATTTTGGGCCTTTGTTACATTCATTGTTTTTCTGAGCAGCCTTTTGAAAATATACCGGACCTCAAATTTTTAATGAAATGCGAAAATGTTGCAACTCTAGTTGAGGATCCTTTATTAAGAGTGAGAGATATATGCAGGCTGATAGCAGAAAACCAAGATGTAGCATGTAGGCTTATTAAAGCTACTGTAAAAGTTTTGATGCAGACCCCAGAATATGAAATCTCAAGATATTATTGGATGTTTAAAAATGGAAAACCATTAGGACTACAGTTGGTTTCTGATAAGCAATTGCCAATGTCGAGGCTTGAAATGGCTGACTCAAGCCCCACAGGTGTGTCTGAAATTGACTCTGAAATAACAGAAAAAATGGTTGAAGATTTAATAAGTAATGAGGAAAAAGATAAAAAGAATGATTCTGTGATGCAAACAAAAGCTGTTCAGGTGATTGAAAATGCTTACCTGAGATATAGAAATAAATTATTGAAGGAGCTGAGATCGTTGGAGATTCCAGCTAACTTACCTTTATTTAGTCCAAGTGAGAAATATTGCTCCGTGTGTGCAGTTTCTTTTTCTTCAAAACAATGGATCACTCCTTTTAAGATTAATGGAAACGACAGTTCTGATGAGAAAGAAACTTTATTTAAACACTTGAAGAAACCTGCTCATTCAGCAAAGATTTTGGAATTCAAAGCATTCTCAAAACTCTATGAAACTCGTTTTCTTCCTGTTAAAGAAAGAGCCAAAAATTATCTTGATTTAGATTTAGTTTCAGACAATGAAGAAATTACATTTTATTTCAATTTACTGAAATTAAAATTGCAAGAGTTTGATAAAAACCTGGATCAAATTTGCCAAAATGCAAACTGGACAGAAACTGAAAAACTGGAAACAATTGCTGGAAACATTGAACATTTTGCTGAGAAAATGAAGCAATTATACAAAAATTCAGGTGAGTGTCTCTTCTTTACTTGATAACATCAAAATACATTTGATTAGATTTTGGTAAGATATGTCCATTTGACATAACGTTACAGGATATATCAATTAGTATGAATAATTTGACTTATTTTCGTTATGTTTTCTGAAACGTCAAAGACTGATGTGATTGAGACGTATATTCTGTGGCTTTCATACTGGCCTTATTTTAGTTTGGTCCATTATATCATGTTATTTCATTATCTAGGATCAATCTGTCATCATTATCTCATGTTATTCCACATTTTATCTAATGTGTTCGTTAATTATTAAAAATTTTTTTTAAAAACCCATTAAATTGTAGGTGGTTGATTTCAAGGAAATTTGGCTGCTATTTCTAGCTGCTGTCGTGTCTATATCTAGATGCAGACAAAAGAGTTTGCCACAGTCTTGATGTGTCGACCACTTTTATGTGGAAGACATTTTTTCTGCTAAGTAAAGTTTGAGGCCCAGGTTCAGTTCTCAGCTACAGGTCATTCCTTTCACTGGCATTATTAATTCTACTTACAGAAAGATATTCATGGAGCAAATGGTAATTCCGCTTTTCTAACATTGTCAACAAGAATCTCCAAGTTTAGAGCAATATTAATATTTTTTCAGGCAGCATTGTTTGGTGTGGGGGTGATGTTTGGTCCATGTAAATGACAATGTTTAGCATTGCTCGTTGGCGCTAGAATGGGATTAGATAACCAAAAGGCTGACCAGTGATGGGTTTTGCTTAGATGATTCTCTAAATAGATTCTGTCACACTGTGTGGTACTTGCAGTGGCAGGTAGCAACAGCATCATCATCATTTGCAAAGGTTTTAGACAACAGAGCAACAGACAATGAAGTCTTGTGTTGCTTTATGTTCTGATCCAACAGCAATCAATTTTGTCTCATCTCATAAAGAATTCACATAATAAAATCAATTTATTTCCTTTTCCCTAAAATCTTCTCCTCGTTTATCTTTCATTTGCTTCAGTCATCGGACTGTTGCCAGGCTGAGTCACTACCTTGAATGATATTATAAATTACTTGTCAAAATCATTTAGCTAAGTTTAAAAAATCAGAAAATTAATGAAAAATCAAAATTATAATTATTGGGAAGTAAAAGAAATCCAAAAAATTTTTCTCAATGCCTAAATTACATTTTTGTTTTAATTATTTTTCAGAACATCTAAAGCAGGATGTGAAGCATTTGATGTGAATAATTTTTTAGCTGAATTTGCACAGACCTGTGGTAATGCAGCTGAAGAATCATTTTGGAATATTGAAGAATGAAAACCATAGCATAATTATGTGAATGGGAAATATATCAGTAAACTGAGGAATATGTCTACCCACTCATCCATTCATCTGTCTGTCTGTTTGTCTCTATATATAACCAAGTTCCTGTCAATTGTTGGCAGTCAATATTCTCTGTTAAACAACCCTGCCACCAATTTAGGCTTTGTGCTTTAGGAGAGAAGCAACTTTCAAGGGATGTGAACTTGCAGATTACAAAAGGCATCATACTTGCAGTATTCAGTGTTCCTTATGCCATTGACTCGTCATAGTCCTCCAGGCTGCGACAGAGGAATTTAAGATGGGCTGCTCCTGGGAGTTCTTCGATGCTGATGGCCTTGTTCTTAGAGCCAAATCACTATCAGAACTAAAGGAGAAATTTTGGGTGTGGAAGCAAGGTCTAGAAGCAAAGGTCCTTAGAGTTAATCTAGCTACAACCAAAGTCCTAATAAGTAGGAAGGCAGACAAATCACAAATTCCTTCTGGTGAATGTCCCTGCTCAATCTGTAGGAAAGGTGTTGGTAGAAACTCCATAAGATGTACCCAGTGCAAGCTATGGACACATGAGAGGTGCAGTAATATCAGAGGAAGGTTAACAGGGAAAATAGTTTTTGCATGTGGAAGGTGCACAGGCGCAATTAATAGGAAAAATGTGCAGAAAATAGGCTCCATCAAATGCCAGGGGAGAAAACTGGAAGTAGTTGATAGCTTCTGTTACCTAGGTGACCAAGTCAGTAGTGGGGATGGATGCTTCAAGAGCATAGCTGCTAGAATAAGAATAGCCTGGGCAAAGTTCAGAGGGCTCCTACCTCTGCTGGTAACAAAGGGCCTCTCCCTCAGAGTGAAAGGCAGATTGTACAATGCCTGTGTGTGAACAGCCATGTTATATGGTAGTGAAACATGTAACTTCTGAGGACATGTGAAGGCTTGAAAGAAATGAAGCCAGTATGCTTTGCTGGATGTGCAGGGTCAGTGTGCATGTACAACAGAATGTTAGCATCTTGAGAGAAAAGTTGGGCATAAGAGGCATCGGATGTGGTGTGCAAGAGAGACAACTGCACTGGTATGGTCATGTGTTGCGTATGGATGAGGAAAGCTGTGTGAAGTGCTAATCTAACGGTGGAGGTAACCCTAACCCTAACCCTAACCTGTAGATGTGGTGAAGCATGGTCTTTGAATGGACTTCATGGAGGCAATGACAAGTGTCCAAGACCTTTGGTGACATGTTATGCGTGAGAAGATCCACCAAGCTGAGTGAAATCTCAGTCGTGGCCGATGCCAATGTCAGTGGCATGTAAAAAGCCCCACTTGAGCATTGGGCTTCATGAAGGCAGTGGCAGGTGACTGAGACCTGTCAAGCCATGTGGGATTACATTCATGTCTGATGCCAGTGTTTCGTAACCAGCACCCGTGCCGGTGGCATGTAAAATGCACCTACTTCGCTCTTGAAGTGGTTAGTGATAAAGAAGGCATCCAGCCGTAGAAACCACACCAAATCAGATTGGAACTTGGTGCAGCCTCTCTGCTTACTAATTGTCAGGTCAAACTGTCCAACCCATGCCAGCTTGGAAGACGGATGTTAAATGATAATGATACCTATCATCATCATGATGCTTTCCATGCTGGCATGGGTTGGATGGCTTGACAGGAACACCAAGCACCTGTGTATTTTATGTGGCACCAGCACCCACACCAATGGTATCTTGGTTTTAGGATCTCAATTCTGTTGTGGTGCTCAGGTCTTCTCAAGTACAGCAATGTACCACGTAGCTTCGTCCTCTCTCATCTCCTTTGTAAGGTTCAGCATTTTGAGGTTGGCCTCCAATACTTTGTCCCATGTCTTCCTCTGCATCACATGACCAGACCAGCACAGTCTCCTCCTCCCTCAATACACCAGTGCTCTGTTGCACATCATACCAGCTTCATTGCTCACACATGCATCGTACAACTTCGCCTTCGCTTGAACTTCATCCTATTCTTAATCTGGTTATTGTACTCTCTGTACAGCTTCCTCCACTGCTAATTAGATAGCAGAAATGATCTACAACTTCCAGAGTCCCCAGGGCATCTAAGGAAATCACTTTCCTCTCTATCTCTCATCCTCCACAGGCAAATACTATTTTGTCTGTTAACCTTCCTAATATTCCACAACACCTCTTGTGTGTCTGTAGCTTCCATTCAATACATTGAATGGAATTTCTGCCTGTGCATCAATCAGGACCATTTACCAGAAGGATGAAGGGTCCTGTCTGATTTCTTGTTTTCTCAGACCTTGGTCTTTGCTAAGTTGACTATTTTAAAACTCATTGATTTCAGGTTCTGTTTCCACACCTGGAATTTTTTTTTTAATTCTTCTACATATTCTGTTACAAGGGCAAAATCATCAGCATATAATCGTTCCCATGGGCTTCCAATGTTAAATTCCTCTGGAGGACAATGATAAATAGGAGGGGGCTAATGACTGACCCTTAGACACCTACCTGTACACTAAACTCATCACTCTTACCTTACTAACAGCATCCCTGTACATGGCCTCTTCTGCTTTCACAAGCCATTCGTCCATCCCTAGCTTCCTCTGAGACCACCATATCACAGACTTGAAGGCTTTCTCTAGAATAACAAATGTCAAGTGCAACAGCTTGTTCTTAGCTAAATACATGTCTTGCAGTTGCCTATGGAAACAGCATCTGTGAAGCTGCTTCCCAGACAAAGCATTTCATCTTCATTGTTTCTAATTAATTCGGTCCAGCCTCTACGACTACTTCTATCTAGAGCATCTCCTTTGTCCTTGTAGCAGCTGATGATGCTGCACCAGTCACTGAGGATTACACCTTTCTGAATTACCTGATTAACTATACGGTATCCAATTCTACCAGATACTAGAAAGAAATTATTATTTCAGGTGGCAAGCAGGTAGAATCGTTAGCACACCTGACAAAATGTTTAGTGGAATTTCTTCTGACTTCAACTTTGCCTTTCATCCTTTTGGGGTCCATAAAATAAGCATCAGTTGAGTTGTAGGGGGTCAATGCAATCCACTTAACCTCTCCCTCCAAAATTTCAGGTCCTATACCTTGTGGTATTCAGGTGGGTTTACTCTTTAACCTGTGACCTCAGCCATCCAAGAACTTTTGAACTGACCTTCATCATTCCTCACAAGCAGGCCAGTCTTTCCCTGTCCACTCCAATGACAATCCCCCTATGACCCTAACCCTTTTCCTGCTTATCCCTCTTCAGGTCCTGGTTTCTATCTTGTTGATTTCATCTTTCTTTTATATTTATACTTACTTTTATTATCTTTGCTAATTTCCTTCAATTCTGGTAAAAATCTTAAAAAAAAGTTTTTTTTTTAGCCCCAGACAGAAATGCAACTGAGAAGTGCCAGTTGTTTGCTCAGGGCGTTTGACGGGTGCAGACCTGTTACTACACAGCGTGAGATCTCTCAACCAGCAAAAAGGGGAAAATACTTTTTTATGAATAAAATTATAAAATGTAAACATGCTTCTTTTGTCATATTTGTTTATCCAAAAGAATTCACCTGTGGTGCAAATGGTAAAATTGCTTTCATCATTGGCTGCGTATTTTGAATTACATCTTCCAACATTATGATGGATCCCCGATCTCCCAGAAACCGCTGTTGAACTCCCTAAACACATTACCTCTGCCCCTTTGTCATTTGTCTAAGTTTCACTTATCAACATATGTATTTTGTGTATGAAATCCTAATTTGTTTATCCACATTACTGCCTCCATATCTGCTCACTTGGATTCCTCTCGACTCTCTCATCCATATATGCATGTACCCTTGTCTAGACCTCACAACGGTTATAAATGGACCTTCATCCTCCTCCTCCTCACACAAGTAATGCTGTTTGTTTCCAGCCTTTCATTTCGTTGCATCGAGACTGGTGACAGGAAGAACATGCAACTAGAAAATTTGCTTCAAAGGACTCCACCCGACACAGGGATGGTAAATAATCATAATATATATACACACAAGTTATTGGACAAACTGAAAAACACAGCACATTTAGCAAGGGCTGTTAAAACAAATATCTATACAAGGGCTTGCTGAAAAGTTCCTGGCTTTGGGTAAGAGAAAATAGAGGCAGATCAGTTATGATTTTTATTTAACACATTCCCCACTCAGTAGTCCTTCAATTTTCTAAACCCTGTAAAAAGAACTTGGAAGGTTGAGCCTTTCTTCAATGCTCTTAAAACCAGGAACTTTCATTTCCCATCCTTAATCATGTCACACTATTTTCAATCAGTACATGGGTCTCTTGTCCCCTATTCACATTGAACCCAGACAATTTTTTGTTCCAGGTGGACAAACCATGTTTTCACCTCTTCAGCAAGACACTTGCTTCTCTTCCTCCAGGCTGTACCCAGCTCAGTTGAGGGGGTCTTATTTTGTGAGGACTTGGCGACCCCACTGGTGCCACATAAAAAGTCCCCAGAGGACTGTTAAGAGGTATATCCAGCCCTAGAAACCATGCCAAAGCAGATGAGTGGGGCCCGGTGGAACCATCTGTTCTGGTCAAACCGTCCAGCCAATGCCAACATTGAAAGAGACGTTCAATGATTATATATACGTGATTTTATGTGAAAATAAGTGTTACGTTTTGAACCAGTTTCGTTTGGGTGACTGTGTAGGGCCATCAGCATTTTGCAAGACATACAACTGACCAAAGAAAATCTCAATTCAACTGTGTAATTACTGCTTAGCTTGCATAAATTACTATAGATACACACCTGTAATACATGTAAAGGAATACAACATCAAATATGAAGTACAATTTAATAAATAACGAGACAATATTTTAAATTTATTATTTATTTATTTTTGTTGTTTTTTTGTTTGTTTGTTGCATTAGTTGATAAGGATTGAAAATGCTTTCCCCAGAAATTACATAGAAATAATGGTGGCAATGAATAAAAATTGGTCTACATCCACACAAAGAACTGTACTATACTGTCTGACATACAATAGCAGAGGTTAAAATTTGTATGAAGAGAGAGAAAGAGAGATTAGAACCAGTGGAAGGATGAAGGTGAATAGATTTAGATGAATTGATTGGTGTGGTGGTGGTGATGGAGGGATAAAAATGATTTTAAACTGCCATATATAACCTACCTGGGTTTCAATGTAACTAGAAAACTCTCGGCATAGATGTGTGTGTGTGTTCGTGACTCAACAGCTTTAGTATTACAACCAAGATGAAATTGTGACATCATTGGTTTAAAACTTCTGAGAAGTGGTTTGGTCTGTTCCAAGTGGACACCATTTCCATCTCCTTGCCTTACTCTTCTGTATAACCACACTGCTGACAATGAAGTAAGAATAGAACCTGTTGTTTTGCCGGCCAGGCAGACTGAGGCAAGAAAACACCAGCCACGTCGTGCCCTCCCCCCGTCACACAGAGTAAAGGTTTGATCGAAGAGACCTGACAGTTTGCCATAGTTTCTTTAAAATACTGAGTTATAAAATAAAATTCCAGCTTTAAGACCAAATTGAACACAAACTTAGAAAATATTAAATGATCCTTACTTGTAATACTAAGCACGAGGCCATATGGAGCCATCCTGGCCAGATTTTAAAAGGTAACTTTAATAAGAATAATGAACCTTGCACATTTCTAATCCTCTCCCATCAGAAATAAAATAGATTCTACACATGTGATCAGTCAACAAATATAATCACACACGTGCACATTTATTAGTAGGTAGGAGAGATGCATCAGAAAAGAGAACTGAAAACGAAAGCCAAACGCAAAAGGTTTCATTCTTGCATAAATAAATATATATATAGGAAACTTGGTAAAAAAAAAAAAAAAAAGTTCTTTAAATTTTAAGTTTAGAAAGAAAAAGGTTGACAAGAAAGTAAGTGATGGAGGGGGGGACCAGAAGACAACAAAAATAACCAATGCTTCACCCCTGCCTAAGCCAATAGGTAATTGTTAAGCTTTTAGAGGCAGTTTTATAGCTGAAGTGATGTTTTAGTTTCCAGTAGGTAAATCAGCCTGGGACCCAGAGGCAAGGAGCGCCACCAATGCCCTTCCCATCTCACTTACAAAACAACATTTACAGGGTGCATTCAAAAAATATCTGATTTTATATTTTCTTGCCAAAATCGTTTGGGTGGGAGGTGATGCCACCCTTCTGGCACGTTTGTGAAAATCTTTCTGCTGGCTCCGGTCGTTATGTCCTGATTACAGGTGTGGTGCAAACACATCAAGTTTTAAGAAAAGCTCAGTGATACTCAAGCTCAAACCATCCACAAGATTCAACAGGCCCTTGGTGCTGATGCCATGGGCAAAACTCAGATCAAGAAACGGCACAACTTCATTGGACAAGTCTGCACCTCAGTGGAGAGTGAGGTACGCTTGGGCAGGCTATTCTGAAATGAAGGGGGCCAATTGAGAAGTTTCAGTGAATAGTCATGGAACACCACTGTGTAACAATCCAGGAAATTACGCATCAAGTGGAAACAAGCACAGGATCAGTACATTCCATATTAATGGAGGATTTGTGCACATGGAAATATAAAGTCAGATCCATTTTGAACACACCTTGTAATCCAAGCTTTCCTGGTCACAAACACACGTTTAACAGGCTCCTTACTTGGCACCATGTGACCTCTGGTTCTTCCCCAAACTGAAAGCGGAGGGATTTAAGTGGCAGAACTGCAGAGAGAAGAGTGTGAACTCCCAAGGAGGGGGGGGGGGTTTATTTTGAAGGGGATCAAATAAAATTTGTCCAATGTACCAAATTGTTTTTCTTATACCTAAAGGTTGGATACTTTTTGAACACATCTTGTAGATCTTTTTACTCGTGTCATCAGGCTGTGGTCATGCTGGGGCACTGCTTTGAAGAAGTTCAGTTGAATGAATTGATCCCAGTACTTATTCTATCAGTCTCTTTTGCTGAATCGCTAAGTTATAGGGATGTAAACACACCAACACTTGCTAAGCAATAGAAGGGGACAAACACTGGTGAAACTAGAGTAAAAGACATTTGCCCAAGGTGCCACGGAGTGGGACTGAACCTGAAACCATGTGGTTGGGAAGCAAACTTCTTAACCACACAGGCAGTTGTTCTACCATGCCCTGCTTGGCTCCTAACAGTGGTCAGGTGAACGAAGTGGGGGTGTTTGCCACAGCAGAACCAGACTGGGGCTTCACTTCATCGATGAGCCCCACCCACCTCCCTGGGCAACCAAAAGACAAAGTTGACACCAAGTAGGAAACTGTATTCAGAATGTTATGTAAAGTGTGCACCACTCCATTATGCCCACCACCACTGCTACTTAGGCCATCAATTTTGTTTATATTTGTTTAAATCAACAATTGCCCACTGTATTACTGGTCCTTCAACGGTGCCTGGAAAGGGAACTGAACCCTGCAAGGCATTTAAAGCCAGAAATGGGTGATGAGGGGCTGGTTCATTAAATAGACCCTGGAAGGGCAAAAAGGTTGACCTAGCGACAAACTGAACTCAGAATACAAAGAGTCTGGAATAAATGTCCAAATTTTGGCACCAAGCCCTAGAGGGTGAGGTCAATTACATCGACCCCAGCATTCAACTGGTACTTATCTTTTTTTATCAACCCTGAAAGGATGAAAGGCCAAGTTGACTGTGGCAGAATTTGAACTCAGATCGTTAAGAGATGGATGAAATGCAACTAAGCATGTTGTGTCCGCATGCTAATGATTCTAGCAGCCGGCCACCGTTAATAATAATAATAACAATGGTTTATTACATAAGTAGGTTGATAAAAAAACAACTTTGCTTCATTTGAAAGGAGAAAACTGAGAATGCGTTGTTACAAGTGTTTTGTCTTTTCACAGAAATTAATATAAATGGAATAAAAGCCAGCTTGTTGTAAGCTGACATCTAAAAGTCTCTATTAATTATCATACAGTCACCATCAATGTTTTATGCAAGTCTGAAGCGAAATTAAACTCTCTGCAGCCGTGGCGGCGGCTGATAACACAAATGAAAGCATTCAGGTTAGAAACTGGAGCTGGCACAAAGGAGGAAGTGGGGATATCTAAAACACAGGGATCAATATATTGTCAGAAGGATTCAGAGAATTAAAACATCAAACCAGCAGCCCCACCTCATTCTGCAATGCATCATGGGTACTTCACACCAAACCATATCTTGACCTCACGTCCACAGAAGCCCCCCCCCCCCCGACCCAATAATCGGTTTCTCACACAGGGGCAACAGAAATGATACGCTAGGATACACATGCCCCCTCCTATCAATAGTATCAACTAGGAATTGAAACCATGCCCAAAAGATCCAGTTTACCAAGACTAATGGCTATTGGAGATGTCCCAGTAAGCACGGAATCAAGAAAGGTAAGACTTGGTCAAGCAGATACAAACTCAAAGAGTGAGGGCGGGGGGGAAGAATTTGTGTTCAATTGGCACTTATTTTATTGACCCCGAAAGGACAAAAGGCAAAGTTGACCGCAGCAGAATTTGAACTCAAAATGGAACAAGTGCAGCAGCTGAGTATTCTGTCTGATGCCTTTGGTACTCACAACATTTCTGACATAGAGGCACATGGCCCGAAATCTGGGGGAAACCAGTTAGTCAAGACTATCAATTATGAAATTGATCCTTAAAAGCCAAAGTGAATGTTGGAATATTAAAAGCCAGAATACCCTAAAGAATCCACTTCCTCAACACTGACAATTATGCAAATCTACTGCTCTGCATCTGATGATGATGATGATGATCAAGTGAAACTGATGCCTTATTAAAGATAAAGATGACAAAATTTAAAATGAGAAGACGGAGTTGATAAAACTGACACCCGACCACCACCACATACTGGACTGGTCTTTTATTGCCCCGCTTCTCCACTACGCTTAAAGTTGAAACAAAATTGACCATGAGGGGGTTTGAAACCAGGACTGCAGCAATATATAAATTCACAACCCTTTGTAAGAAGCCTTCAAGCAACACCATCCAGCCCACCACCAAACAGCAGTTAAAATACAAAGTGAGATGTAGATGCATATAAACACACGTTTATTTGACATGTGCTTTTCCATGATAATTATGACCTAAACAAATGTATTATTGAGGTGTTATTTCACACTTAAATGCCCATCTTGTAGGACACACTTTTGAAAGCATAAAACCAAGAAATGATTTGTTGACAGGGGAATTGACAACAATGTCACTGCTTGTAGCTCAGTGATTTTTGGGGGTGAAATGTAACCACAACTACACAATCCTAATCATACATACGATGGCAGGCTTTGGTTGGCCTGTAACTATAGAAGACACTTGCCCAAGGTGCCAAACAGAGGGACTGAACTCTAACGTGTATATGTATGTGTATACACACACACACACACACATAGACATTTGTTTTTTAAACATTGACACAAGGTTATAAATTACTAAAGGAAACAGCAAGGCAACAACAATAATAATAATAATAATAATATGTTGAACTGAATTAGTTTGTGATGGATTCTTACAATATGGAACTCTTTCACTTCCAGAGCAGGGGAAAGGAAAATCCCGAAAGGATGAAAAGCAAAGTCGACCATGGCACAATATGAATGTAAAGAAGCAGAAGAAATAGGGGAAAGCAGTTTCTCTGGGAGCCTCATGATTTGGTCAACTCAACTTTAATCATGTCGTTAATAATCATTAAGGTGGGCAAGCTGGTAGAATGATTGGTAAAGCAGCAGGAAAATGGCTTAGCAGCATTTTGTATACCTTTACATTCTTAGTTCAAACTACACTGTGTTCAACTTTGCTTTTCATCCTTTCAGGGTTAAGTACCCTCTACCCCGCCCCAAAATTGCTGGCCTTGTGACAAAATTTGAAACCAATTATAATAATTATTCTTTCTGCTAAAGGCATAAGGCCTGAAATTTTGAGAAAGGATTACATTGACCCCAGTATGTGACTGGTACTCGATTTATAGGCCCTGAAAGGATGAAAGGCAAAACTGACCCCAGTAGAATGTAAACATGGCTGCCCGAAATTTTGGAGGAGGGGCCATTCGATTAAATTGACCTCAGTATACAACTGGCACTTAATTTATCGACCCCCAAAAGGAGGAAAGGCAAATTTGACCTCGGTGGAATTTGAACTCAGAACTTAGCGACAGACAAAATACCGTTAAGCATTTCACCCTGTTTGCTAACATTTCTGCCAGCTCGATGCCTTAACATACACTGATAGCAATAATGGACTTTAAAACTAAGTGCTATATTTACATAAATGCTTTGAGAAGGAAATGAGAGAAAAGACAACGTGTGAATCAGATGCTTGGAGATATTCATCTCTTTAAATACAGAGCCACGTGTCATGTATGGATATGTAACAGTGTGTCTTAACATAGGGTTACATATAGCTATGTGCCTAAAGGACTGACGATATACACAGAGAGAGAGAGAGAGAGCCAAAAGTCATGCACCAAAGCATTTGCCATTTTGTCCGTCGTGTACAAGTACATATGCCTTCAATGCTCTTCCAGAGTGCATTGAACTGGTTCCCCCATTCGGTCTCCATGGTGCAACCAATAGAACCATTGCAGACTCCTTCAACCAAAAGCCACATTGGCATCCAAACATGTCATGCAACAGGCAGTGTGCATGACAAATACCAAAGTGGCTGCCTGGTGCTATCACACAAGACACGGGGGATCTGTCATAATAACAAGCTTCAAAAAAAAAAAAAAAAAAAAAAGTCTAAAGAAATCAGTTTGAAGATCCTTGCAGGAAATTGGCAATTCCTCATGTGACAAATAACAAAAACTGCAGACATTTCGGAACACTTGTGATCATACTGCTGACATTTTTTTTGGCTTTGTAATTAAATAAAAACGTGTTGTCTTTGAAATATGTAATATAATTAAATGAGTTTTAATTTTGGTTTGTGACTTTTTGGCCTATTCTGTATAAATGCATGTATATATATATGTATAAATTTAAAAAAAAATTAGTTATCCAATCAAATTTAAATGCTTATTCGTTGAACTGGTTTCCATAAATAAACTCACAATTTATAAAATTCCATTACTGGTGTGTATTACAAGAACCATCAGATGAATAGTCATGTGAAACAACTCTGAGCAGCAGTTTGTGAAGTTTCTTTTTTAGCTTTAATAAAAGAGTACTTTACTCTGCCTTTCGTATTTGAGCACTAATTTCCCCCACCTTATGTGTTTGTATGTATATATGTGTGTGTGTGTGTATGGGGAAGATAGAATACTTACAGTAGGGGGGGGGGATAAACACTCCACCCCACAAAATGTCAAGTATTTTGAAGTAGAATAATGGAATAAGCCAGTTGTCGTTGTCGTCATCTTTGTCATCACATCTATCACTGTTAACACCATCACCACCATTGAGAAAGAAAATTACAATGAAAATGTAGAATATGTGGAGAGAGAGATAGAAAAATAAAAAGAGGTGGGGAGAATGAGTGAAATATTATAGAGCCATGATGAGATAAGGGGACAATGAAATGCTTGATACCCTTCCCACACTCCCCACCCTACTCCCTACCCCCCATCTGGCCCAACCGTCCACCCAATCTCATCATACACAGATGTGATTGATAAATCTTCCATCCAGCTTTATATAATACAATACTACAACACACAACTCAGGAAATGATCTGAAAAGAGAAGAAAAGAAAGAAAGAAAAATGCAGTTAATTGTGGCAATAATAATAATAATAATCCTTTCTCCTGTAGGCACAAGGCCTGAAATTTTAGGGGAGGGGGTTACCTCAGTGCATCACTGGTACTTATCTTATTGAACCTTGAAAGGATGAAAGGCAAAGCCGACCATGGCAGTATTTGAACTCAGAACACAGTGATTGGATGAATCTACTTTCTACTAAAGGCACAATTTTGGAGGAGGGGGTTCAATCGAATACATTGACCCCTGTGCCCAACTGGTACCTATTTTATTGACCCTGGAAGGACAAAAGGCAAAGTTGACCTCAGCAGAATTTGAACCTAGAACATAAAGACAGACGGCAGTTCTGCCAGTTTGTTGCTTTGAACAATAACCAGCAGCAACTGGGGAAATTCCAAAGTGCAAGGCAACAGATTTGAAAACACTTTAATATGTTAAACACAAAGAATTTCAAAGCAATTTGTCTTTGAAACTGTGCCATTTAATCAAAACTTTCAGATACAATCGAAATGGTGTCGTTTCTTTACCTTCTTTTAATACGTTTGGCAGATATTTTCAGGAAACAAAAGACAAAGGTAAAAAAAGATAAAACCTGTACACTTCTCTGCTGAACTATGACCAAAGATCAGTTCAAATTATTTAGTAATTGAGATTATTTTCAGTTTATTTCAGCTACTTATCTACCTTTATCATCTGTAGACTCACCTATGTACCTATCTAATTAACTAACATATCTACCTTCCCTTCTGCCAATGTATTTGTCTACTCTCATAACACCAATAAGCAATCGAAACTTAATAAAAAATAGCCTTTCGTTTGGAACACGTAAAAGACAAAAGTGCACCATCAACAGGTGTTTGCATTCTAAGGTCATTTCACTTTAACTGTCGTCCATAATGAATGAGCTTTCAGCTTGTTTCATTAAGTGAAGCCTTTCAATCGTGCCTTGGAGTTGAACACATGCACAATATCGACACCCCACCCCCCTTCTTCAGTCACATTGTTACCTCCCTTGGCAGAAATGTAACGCAATGCACAGACACACAGACACTAGCAGAAGGATAAGAGTAACCAGACCACCCATAATAACCCGGCACCAGCAAAGTCGGAATTTCCCAGCAACAGAGTTTTACATGATTTCAACAAATGTGACATTGAAATCATACGTAAACGGCTTCTTTCCCCAGAAAAGGAAAGATTTGGCTGCTATTTCTTGCATGCTCTGCCATCATGTAACAGGTATTTCGGGTCCTTTATCGCAAATAGCTGTTATGTAGTAGCAGCGCATGCTAGAAACAGAAGCCAAATGTTAGGAAAAGAGATACAAAAAATTATTTCACACTGAGGTTATCAATGGGTCTTTTATGAAATATTTACCATATTTTTAAAGTCATTTTCACTTTAAAATATCTTAAATATAACAAAATAATTCTTTGAAATGGTTATTCACTTGAAAATAATTTCAAAAAACATTAAAATAGTGTCTGTTTAAAGAAAGCTGAAATATAAATCCTTACTGTACATTTTTGTAATCCCATTCACTTATAAATATTTCTAAATGATTAAAATATTGTGTTTAACAAAAGTGAAAATACATTTACTGTAAAAAGCAACTTGTATTTTTTCGTTGTCCAATCGAAGGTTAGAGTTTCTTTCCTTTCAGGGTCAAGTTATTTCTGGAATATTTTCCCATTATGCACCGTTTGGGGTTCATTTTCACATTTCAGGGGAAAACTTAATACATGGTATTTTCCCCATTACGTGCCAGTTTGGCTGGGTAACATTCCAAGCAAGCAGGATTCAAGCTCACTAGATAATAATATTCTTCTCTACTAAAGGCATAAAGTCTGAAATTTTGGGGGAAGGGGACACGTTGGTTACATCGACCCCAGTATTTCACTGACCCTGAAAGGATGAAAGACAAAATCAACCTCAGTGGAATTTGAACAAAGATGGATGAGATACTAATAAGTATTTTGCCCAGCTTCCCCCCCCCCCAGTAATTTCCAAATTTTGGCACAAATCCAGCAATTTGGGGGAGGGGAGTTCCAGTCAAATACTATGGATTCTAGTATTTGATTTGTACTTTATTTCATTGACCTTGAAAACGATGGAGCTGGGTGCTATGTGAACTCAAAAATATTTTTCTGATTCTCCAACACTCCTGCCCCACTAACAACAAAAAACAAATTACCTGTTTTACAGTTGATTTAATGAATTCTTTCCTTTGGGTGAGATCAAAGTCAGGATATTTTGCATATACCTGCAGGAAAAACACATCAGAAAGATTACACACATATCATCATCATCATCATTTAATACCTGCTTCCCAGACTCCAATTGTCTGTTCTGACCATGGTTTCTACGGCTGAATGCCCTTCCAAACACAAACTACTTCACAGTGGGGTGAGTGCACCCCTTTGTGCCACTGGCACAAAGGATGTGTTTACGCAGCACCAGCACAAGCCTGCACACATGCACTAAGCTGCCCAACCGTATTGCTTCAGGTCCAGCCCTTCTATGTATGACCACCCCAAGCCAATCGATGCCATTTTAGTAATTTTGGCAGATGGAGACTGGAAGGACCTACCATATACATAAATGATGTTTACATCTGCAGCCAGATGCACTATAGCTGGTGACCTCTGTTGACCTTTCTTGTCAACAAAATGCCTGCTTTTGAATTCTTTTAGAATTAAAAAAATCCCCTTATTTGAAAAACGGGTCAAGACAGTTAAGGGGAACATCCAGCCATAGAGGCCCTGCCTCATGCACCTTCCCATGTAAGTCTTGCTAGCATGGAATAAATAGATGAAGAAACAAATGAATCAACACTGTGATGGTGCAGACTTGGGGTGGCTTAGAAAAACCGAAGGACCCCTGCAATAAGTGTGTGAGTCTGAGAGGGGAATATGTTGAGTAAAATCATAATTAACTGGTCCTCCTGTATTTTCTCTTACCCAAAGCCAGGCACTTTTCAGCCCCATCCCCTTCAAATAATGACAAAAACAAAATGGGGCTTTGGATGAAGAAGCCAAAAATGTGTATGGGATGTAGTTTAATATTTTGCACTCATTTAGGGAGCGGAAGAAGCAGTAATGATTGTTGCTGACACAAGAACTGAAATATGATCACATGGCTGGCAACTAGACTACAGTATGAACTCATTCAGCTTTCATGGTCTATTGTTAAACAGTCTTGATTCTTTAAATACAACATGACCAAATTGAAAGCCTTTACCTTTTGACCAGCAGATTTAGAAAATAATTTTTTGTAACTGAACACTTTCTACCAATATATGAAGTATACTGGTAGAATGTGTCATATAAAACAATTTTTTATTCTTAGAGTTTTCAAGAAAACTTTATATTTACGAAGTTTCGTAAATATTCGTCATATTTCGGTAACTTCAACCAATCAATGACATGTATTCAGCTGAATAAAATTACTGCTGTTGTTTGTCATCAACAACTTCTAGCAGTGTATATATTGTTTGTATGGATAAACAAGTGTATCTGAAGCATGTTTACTTCATGGCACCACCATAATTGTTTGCCCCCCCCCTCTCCCACCCACTCCAATTTCTTCATTTAACATTTTTTCAGTAACTCCCTAACCCTAAAACCAGTACAAACGCATGAATGATGTCATAAATAACAGTGACAAACAATATATACACTGCCGGGAGTTGTTGTTGACAAACAACAGCAGTAATTTAATTCAGCTGAATACACGTCATTGATCGGTTGAAGTTACTGAAATATGACTAACTTTATAAATATAAAGTTTTCTCGAAAACTCTAAGAATAAAAATTGTTTTATATGACACATTCTACCAGTATACTTGGTATACTGGTAGAAAGTGTTCAGTTACGAAAAATTTATTTTCTACATCTGCTGGTCAAAAGGTAAAGATCCATTATATATGACAGCCTTGGCTCTAATCCCGGTCAGAACTGGGCACAAACGGTTCAGGAAGCCAGGTACAGGATCAAATAACACCATGGAGGTCAGGCCTGAAGCTGGAGACAAAAAACAGCCTATACCTTTTTTTTTTCTTTCTATCAATAATTTGGGGAGAGTTAAAAGAAACTGTGCTAACGATGTTAGCACTTACCTGCTTTATAACAGTTTTCATAGTGACTTCTTCTAGGTTGGCACCTTCCAGAATTTTCTTCACGTCTTCATGTAACTCCTCATCCTGATCAAAATGGAATAGAAGAACCAAATCCAAGTCATTAATCATTAGAATAGTGTCAGGTGCTAGAGAAGGAACAGAAGGCTGTTGTTGAGTTTGAATCACACCTTCCAGAAATGATGATGATGGTAAAAATAATTTGCTTTGACGAGGTAAAGATGGATCAACACTAGTACATTAAAAAAACCCCAAACAACCTCACTTTCTACATCCCAGTTCTAAAAGGCTACCAAAACTATTGTTTCCATCACACTTTAGCAACAAGCCATATTTTGGACTGGAGGCAATTGCTTCCATTAGAGTATCCTTCTTTGCAACACGTATATTTTATTAAATATATTTCTCCAAATTTTTCTTTCTTCCATTTCTAAGCACAACAACAATTCCTCCAGGGCCAAGCTAGAACCTGGTTATATTATTTACTTTTACTTGTTTCAGTCATTTGATTGTCACCATGCTGGAGTACCTCTTTCAGTCGAACGAATCGAGTCCAGGACTTATTCTTTGTAAGCCTAGTGCACATTCTGTCAGTCTCTTTTGCCAAACTGCTAAGTTACGGGAATGTAAACACACCAACAGTGTCAAACAATGGTGGGGAGACAAATATAGAAACACAAATACATACATATATATATATGCGACAGGCTTCTTTTAGTTTCTGTCTACCAAATCCACACACAACGCTTTGGTCGGCCTGAGGCTATAGTAGAAGACACTTGCTCAAGGTGCCACGCAATGGGACTGAACACAGAACCATGGTAAACAAGCTTCTTACCACACAGCCATGCAAAATTAAGAAATCAATGCCCATTAACTAACATCCTGTAAATATATATAAAAACCTTTACATATAATCAACTAAACTGCATCTTGGCAGGTGAAAATGACATGGCAACAGGTAAAAAATATTACATGCACACTATATACTAACGATCACTGTAATTTATTGGTAATTTTCATCCAAATTCATGCAATACTTTTATACTGGACTGTGTTTCATAAAAAACTCTAGTTTCTAAAACAATCAAGAAGTTTTATATAGAGAAAGCATTACAGGATGTTAAGGTTTAAAACACAACTGGAGAAAACCAACAGATGCTAATGGCAGCGATTTGACAGTCTTCACTTGCTAAACAGTGTTAGCAGCAGGTTAGCCTTTTGTATAAAACTGAGGTTTTTGATATAATTGCGTTGGCCAAGAGAAGAGATGTATAGCTCTGACATAGTGGAGATGGCTCAACCCCTGATAAGGCCCAAGGTGAATAGCTGAACCATGATAAAGTGTAAACAGCTTAATGCCAGATCATTTCTTTGCAGCAGTGACCAAAAGAACCGATGACTAGCCATATAATTATCCTGTTTCTCTCTCTCCAGACTTTGGCTGCCTAAAATCAACCCAAGAGTATAGATGATAGACAAAAGGATGTAATGAAAGCAAAGAGAGCAGAGAAGCTAATCTAAAAGGTCTCTCTTTAACGAGCCACATTAAGGGGACGTGAGGGGGTGGGGAAGAAGCAAGAGTAACTGAACAGCAGGAAATGTTTATTTATGCTGTAGGCAGGGCCATGTGCTAGAGAAGCTTGCTTCCTAATTATGTGGTCTTGAATTTAGTCCCACTGTGTGGTACCTGGGGCAAATGCCTTCTATTGTAGTCAACTGAAGCTTTGTGAACGGATTTGGTAGACTGATTGAAACCTGTAGTGTGTGTGTGTGTGTGTGTGTGTGTGTGTGTGTGTGTGTGTGAAGCCCACATGAGGGTGGTGCACAAACATCCCCATCATGCAAGCAATGTTTGTTTCTAGTCTTCTGTGAAAAAAAATGCCTGGCCATAGAAGTACTGACCATGAAATCGAACTGCATAAAAGATTTCCTTCCCAGCAAAAAGGAAAAAAAAAAAAGAACCCAGAAGTACTGACCATGAAATCGAACTGCATAAAAGATTTCCTTCCCAGCAAAAAGGAAACAAAAAAAAAGAACCCAGAAGTACTGACCATGAAATCGAACTGCATAAAAGATTTCCTTCCCAGCAAAAAGGAAACAAAAAAAAAGAACCCATGGCTAATAAAGGTCAAGACAATTGGTTTAAAGAGCAATACTTACCGAAGGAGGTGATTTCTTTTTCTTGATGATGGGTTCATCATCTGAGCTATCAGAAGAAACATCAGAAACTGAAACAAATGTTAAAATATTGGATTATTTTTAACTCTGAAGAAACACCCAAAGGAAGTTAGGGGTCGGTTAAATTTAAAATTAACTCTACTTAGGAAGCTGCAGGTATAGCTGTGTGGTTAAGGACTCTGCTTTCCAACCACATGGTTTCAGGTTCAGTGCCACAGCACATTACCCTGGCCAAGCTGTAGCATATGCTTGTGTCACCTGGTCTTGACATTGCATGATAGTTCAGAAGTATCACCTTCATATAAAAGGTGGTGTCAATCATTTCCAAACACTGTGTGGCCATAGGGAAATGTTAGTTATCTTGGAAACAGGTAAGGGTAAATGGCAGGAAAAACATCTGGCCCTAGAACAATCTGCCTCATACATGCATGTAAAGTAAAGTTGATGTTAAAATGATGAATAATTAACCCTTTCGTTACTAACCCGGCCGAAAAATATTTTGGTTCATAATACCAATCTGGCCAAGAGAACCTATTGTTATTTAAATGTAAATTTGAACCCAAATCTCGTTGGTGCATTCGTTAAAACACGTGATTTCACTTTGTAAATAGTTGGGTTATAGTATCCGACATTGCTTGACACGATATCTCAACTCAGTGAATTTTGGGAGATTTTTTTCCACATTTTTTTCGGCATCGATTTTTCTTCAACTTTGAAAATGGATAGGAGTTTCATGTTATCAAGCATTGATTCCGAATTTAAAGCTTTTTCAATGGAAAATAGGGAGATATTGAGAAAAAGAATGAATGAGGTACAAAAGCACGTGGTGTATAATAATGAATAGGATATTTTTTTATCCGTTAACCGAAAGCAGCGATTCCGAAGAAACAAAGCGGCGATGGCGACAGCAAAGACGATTTTACATCGGAATGAAGTAAAAATGTTTTTATTAGCAATTTTTCTGAGGAGATAGTTTATCTATAGTCTTTCTTAGGAAGTGAAACCATTAGACTTTATTTTGTTTTAGTATGCTTGTTTTAAGTGATCACTTCGTAAACAAATTTACGCAGATTGTAAACAAACACAGAATGGGGGATCAAAGTTTGGAAAATTTGTGAAGCAAATACTGAGTACTGTTGTGGATTTAGTTTTTATACAGGGAAAATAATGTTAGTCAGCATGGCCTAGGGAATGATGTGGTCTGGAATTTATCACTTCCATACCATAACCAGGGCCATATATTATTTTTTGATCGATTTCTTTAGTTCGGTCAAACTTGCGGTGGATTCCAGTATTTCAGTTTATTCCACCTTTATGGTACACCTGTTGTGCATTAAATTCAACTGATGATCTAGTGATGTGCACAATTCTTCTTTATCAAAATTTTGTTGCATACCCATTTGAATATTAGCTGATGATTCATTTTCTATGGTGATGTTTAAACAAAATTTTAATGTTTTACTTTTAGCTCAATTTACCTGTAATTAAAGTCACTTTGAGACAAAAGTTATGCAATAGAATTGATTAAGAACCCTTTCTTTATGTTCCAAATATCACAATAATATGTTGATAAGTAAAAAAGTTACAGTTATTTAATGAAACAAGCCTAAATTCATGAGTATTTTAGAATTTAATTGAAACTCATGAGGGGTGTATTTTGGTCAGAAATATAGTAACGAAAGGGTTAACAAGTGTCTCATTGAAGATCTGCTGCCTTCACTCTCTCCATTTTTGGAGAGAGTGCTAAGTATAACTACCAAGTTACACAGATGCAAACAAACCAACATTGGTTATCAAGTGGTTGAGAGGACAAGCATGGACACATACAAGGGCTTCCATAGTTTCCACTTACCAAATCCACCCACAGGGCATTGGTCAGCCTGGGGCTGTAGTAGAAGACCCTTGCCCAAAGTGCCACAGTAAGACTGAAAACCAAACCAGATAGAAGAGAGAACATGCCATAGTGGTTAGGATGCAGTACTCATGAACACTAGAGCGTGGGTTCAATTCCCAGACCTGGCAGTACTTTGTGTTCTTGAGAAAAACACTCCATTTCATGTTGCTTGGCGACCATTTCAATATGTGACATGTGGTACGCTCATGCACCTGTACAGGTAAGGTAAGTTGAAGGAAGGAGCAAGGCAATGTGCAGCACAAACATCTGATTACTGTAAACGAATCATTTGTGCAGAGCCATCTTTCTTGGACGACCATCCATCCATAGAGATTTAAGACAAGTCTTTTAAAAAAAGGGAGAAAGAAAAACTGAAGGTGCATGGCCTAGTGGGTTAGGGTGTTGCATTCACAAATGCTAGATTGCAAGTTCTATTCTAGGAGCAGGTGGTACACTATGTTCTTGAGCAAAAAACTTCATTTAATGCTGCTCTGCATACTCACACACCTGTACAAGCAGCATTGATTTGATGGAAGCAGTGAGCGACTGTGCAGCGGCACACAAACATTGATCGCTATAAGCAAACATTTGTGAAAGTCCTTCAGCAAAAACCAAACAGTCATAACATCATCTTTGATGGAAGAAGAGTCCATCAGGTACACATCATGTGCAGGTGACTTTTGTTTTGTATTACACGTGAAGACATTTCAGTCCTCAACAGAATAAGTGTGCAGGAGACTATTCTCAGAGCCTGGCCTATGAACATTTGTTATACATCACAGAATGTTCCCTTAAGTTTCATGCAGTTATCTGGGCACACGACACCCAGTTATGGTTGGTCTTATTGAATAACATAAACAAGTAAAATATCCCTTTGTTCTGTGTGCATGTATGCACGTGTGTAAAATACTTAGATCAGCATAGAAATTTCCACCCAGAGACAATCCACAGACATGGGCAGTTGATGGGGAGGCCTTGTGTGGTTTGATGATACAACAGAAATAGATTTAATCCATTCGAAACATTGAAGCCATTTCACTTTTATATAAAATAGATTTTAGGTAGAGACATTTGCAAACAAAACTCCATGATACACACAAATATATATGATATCTATCCATGCAAACTTATACAAGTTGTCATGATATTATTTTCATTATTCAATCAACACCAATGCCAACCTTTTCGCTTTTTGGCAACCACTTTCTTTTTGGGGGTTTCCTTCTTTTTCTCTTTCTTCTTTTCTTTCGATGGCTTCTTCTCTGGTTTAGATTTCTTCTTTTTCTTCACCTCCTACAAAACAAGAAATACATGGGGTGGGAGAGATATGTTAGTACATGTGGAGAGAAGCAAGGGAAACAAAAAAAAAAAAGAATTATAGCCATGCTTATTGCATAATCAAGAGTTCAATTCCCACCCGCTTTCCCACAGAACTGATTGGCTAACATACAAGGTGCCCAGATTACAATGGCACTTGTGGAATTTCGATCATTGTGAAATCCCTTCCGCACACCTGCAACATCAATAACAATTCCAAATGGTTTTATTGCTCATTGTCATCACTACCCTTTTCAAGTCCAATTTCCCACACTCACAGGATTGGATGGAATTAGTCGAGGCAGATTTTCTGGGGTTGGATGCCCTTCTTGTCACCACTTCAAGTAATACTTCCCCATGACCTGACATATTTTCAGGGAAATGAAGGACCCAGCTTGTATGACCCTGACATCTGCTAACAACTACCGTACAATGCCAAGGCAAAGAGACACACAAACAGGTTTTTCCTTGTTTCTGGTACACTTACAAGGCTTTGGTCAGCATGAAGCTATAGTAGAAGACACTTGACCATAGTGCGATGCAGTGGAACCGAACCTGAAACTATGTAGTTGGGAAGCATAGTTTTTACCAGAGCCACACCTACCTTAGGTGTCTTTATTCAGGAATAACCCAACCAATGATCAGAAAAACTGTAAATATTAGCAAAAATATTGAATGTGTCAATTTTTCAAAACAATGTGCATGTGACATGCCAAGCAGAGAAGGGCTGCACACCAAATACTGAAATAGATTTAGGTGCAAGTGTGGCTTCTCAACTATGTGGTCTTGGGTTCAGTCCCACTGCCCAGTATCTTGGGTTTGATCAAAGTCTTTTGAACAATCTGGTAGACAGAAACAGAGTGTGTCCGTGTGTCCTTGTCATGTGAGGGTTATAAATAAGCAAGTGTCCTTCACTCCCAATCTTCAGTGGAAAACATGTCTGTCCATGGGGAAATATTACCTTGCTTTGAAAGTGGTAATGGTTGGTGATAGAAAGGGCAGCCAGCTACAGAAAACCCATTTCAACAAATGCTGTTCGACCCATGTGACTATAGGAAAGTGGATGTTAAACGACGAAGATGAGGATGTTTTGTAAAAAGCATTCAAAAGACGTATCTCATCAAGTGGCCATTCATGATAAAGCAAAAGGATTTCCTAGCTTTTAGTAACTCTTGAAAATCAGAGTAGACAGTGAAGCACACAAACTTTTGGTGACCAGATATGCTTGATGGAACTGGAAGAAGAGAATAAGAATGGCACAACTACAAAACTTACTTTTACTTCTTCTTCACTTTCTTCTGATTGTTCACTCTCTTCATCTTCTTGTTCCTCTTCCTCCTCCTCCTCGTCGGAATCAGACTCAGAAGAGTCAGACGACACCACTTTCTTCTTTTGAGAACTAGATGATTTCTTCTTGTTTTTCTTGGGCTTGCTCTTTGACTTGGTTTCACCAGATTTCCCTGCAGAAAAAAAGTGATGGATGCCAAAGAGAAGGAAAATGAAAAGAAGGACACAGCCAATGCTTCAAAGTGAATATGAACAATAAAACATTGTAGGATGGACTGTTAACCATTGACCCCAAATCCTCTGAGTTTTTATAATTTCAAACATTCTGTGGAGAACACATTCGGCCATAGGGAAACAGGTAAGGGTTAGCAACAGGAAGAGTATCCAGCTGTAGAACACTTGCCTCAATCAATTCCATCCATGCAAGTATAGAAAAGTGGATGAGTCTAGACACCAATTTAGCCCTTTCATTTTCATACTTCTAACTAAAATATTTTTTTCTGTGTTTTATTTAAATTTGAAACTAATAACTTCATTTATTAATTATACATATAAAAGAATACAGGATGAAGAACCTTCTCAAGTCCAATAGGCTGAAAAGGCTGCTTCCTGGTTGCCATGGTGAATAAATTCTCCACTGGGACAGGATGCCAGTCCACTGCAGGGTTACTCACTTTTGCCAGCTGAGTAGACTGGAGCAATGTGAAATGAAGTGTTTTGCTCAAGAACACAATGTGTTGCCCGGTCCAGGAATTGAAACCACAATCTTATGATCACGAGTCCAACACTGAGCCACTAATATGAAAGTGGTGTTTTAAGGACAGCTTCAAAGGTTCTAACAGAAATCTATTTAGGGTATTTGTCTGAAAACAAATATAGATAAAAATCAATATAGTTATGCCCTGCTTTTGTCTAGTTTATATTCATTTTATCTCCTAGCACCTGTGCTGGTGCCATGTAAAATGCACCCAGCCCACACTCTGTAAAGTGGCTGGCATTTGGAAGGACATCCAACCCAAAGAGACCATCCCAAAACAGACAATTGGAGGCTGGTGCAGCTCTCTGCCTACCCACCTCCTGTCAAGCCATCCAACTCATGCCAGCATGGATAATGGATGTTACGAGGATGATAATGATAATATGCAACACTCATCAGTATTACCCTTTTTATAGTCCAGCCCCACTGCCAAGCACCTCCCACTATAGCCTCAAGCTGGCCAAAGAGAGAGAGAGAGAGAGAGAGAGAGCTAGCTCTTGCCTCCTTGTCACTTTTCCTAGAGGCAATATTGTGTAGCTTGGTGCCCTTTCAGATATTTACCTTATTTCATTTGTCTTGCTTTAAACAGCTGAACAATGGGACATAAGCATCAACACCCACTTAGTGACAATGAAACAAAACACACACATACATGATGGGCTTCCATACAGTTTCTGCTATCTAAATTCCACTCGCAAGGCATTGGTCATCATGAGACCCTAGTAGAAAACACTTGACCAAAGTGCCAGACAGAGGGACTGAACCCAATACCTCATGATTCAAAGCAAATTCTTGCCTGTTAAAATTATTGGAATAAACAAACCAGACCCAAAATAGCTTTGTTAAGGGAATTAACAACTGCATAATGGGCTGCCAAGGTGTGGGCCCCTAATACGTAGCAGGGGTGAATTTTTATTGCTCCCTTCATGCCTGGAGGCATAACAAATATAAACAAATGACCTCCGAATTCTTGATTACTTTAAATATCAATTGAAACACTTTTCATGTTTCATCAAGTATATGATATATGCAAAGATGAGATTAAAGATGGGCAGACAGCAAGAGGACAAAGAATGGAAAAGGATGGAGAGAGAAAACACTAACGTTTCTTTTTCGGTTTAGGAACACTCTTGCCTGTATCCTTTGGTTTCACAAGGAAGTCCATTATCTTATTGAGTATTTCATCTTTTGCTCCTCCTCTTTCCAGCCCCAGAATTTCACATATTTTTCTCAGCGATGCCGTAGTGTTCCTGGAATGAATAAATAATTGAAAAAATCCCTATGATAATGTGTATAACTAGGCAAGGAGAGAGAGAGATTTGAACACAACAAAACAACTACAAGACTGAAGAAAAGCCAAAGCATAGAGTGAAAGCATTAGGAAGAAGGCCTCAAATTTGAAGGATGGATATAGTCATCAGCCTCCAACATTCAGCTGGTGCTTATCTCAGGAGAACATAGATGTGACTGGGATTTGAACACAGAATGTAACTAACTGCAGCAGGGCATTCTGTCGAACCCTCTCTTGATTCTGCTTATTTTCCACCCTATACAATAAATACTGTAATACTTGAGAAAAAGTTTGACACTGGATTTTAGGCCAAAAAGTACAGTGATAAAGCCTAATAGGCTATGAAGCCCTGAGGGGCACAGAGCGCCAGCAAACAACCCCAATGACTTGTGCATCCAGCATCAGTATTATTGTCTTGTGTTTATTTAATGTAACACATTAACATGTTATTTCAATTACTCAGAATCTACTGCTGATGCAGTAACAATGAGAGGCTGTTTCTAGCACAATTCAAGGAGAAGGCAGTAGACATGTACGGAAAACCACACACCCTCACATACCCATTCCCCACATTGGTATGGGTTGGACAGTCTGACAGGAGCTGACAAACCAAAGGACTGTGCTGAGCTCTGGGTACGGTTTCTACAGTTGGATGCCTTTCCTAATGACACCCACTCTAGAGAGTATACACAGCGCTTTTTCAGTGACACTGGCACCAGTGAAGTCACTAAAGTCATAAAACACCTCAAATGAAGGGGAGGGGTAGTATTGAGGGAGGTGGGTTTTATGCCAAGTGACAAGCATTAAACATTATTAAAGTAAAACAACCAGTACCACTGTGTTATTGTATTGTTATGTGTGATCAAGGTCTGAAGATATTTTGTACTGATAGCTATTTTAGCAAGCAATACCTGAAGCAAACTACTTCAACCAAGGAGCCACCATGTGGTCACTTGACCCGGTAAAACCAGAAGCCAAATCTCCTTCAAATTTATCCTGCATTTCACATAAGAATAATTAAAAAACAAAAACAAACAAACAAAAAAAAACTGTACCTGGGTCTGCATCACGTGACCTATCAAAGAGTTGCTTAGAGAAAAGGCAAAATTGCAACAAAAGCTATAACTTCTTTTGGAGATTGTCAAATGTAATCTGAATTAGCTAGTTTCAGAGGAAAGTGGACATCTAATGAAGCAGAATAAGGGCTCTCAGGGTACATGATAGGGGTGGTTACGATACATCACCAAGTAAACAATCTACAGTTAGAGTTAGAAAGAAAACAGCTGATCCTAGTTACTACACAGAAGATGGCAGACGGAGTAAAATAATAGAGACACGAAAAGTTTTAGCAGATATTTTCATCCTGTTTCACAAGAGCCAAATATCTATGGCCAGGGGAGATAACAAACCATTTACCGGTTGAATGGTGGCTTACATTCATGAGGTTGTGAGTTTGATACGAGACATTGCATTACATCCTTGGAGCAAGACACTTTATTCCACACTGCTCCAGGCTACTCAGCTGGCATAAACGAGTTGTATTGCAAAGGCTCAGTTCTCTGTCTTTGCTCAACCATATTAATTTCATGAGAAGGATGTTCTGTTGATTGAGTGCAACACTTGTTCTTCAAATAATAATGCCATTATTATTGTTGTTGAGCAAGAGAGCAGTGCATGCCATCAAAGTGACACTGGGGTACAAATACACAAAACCCTGTATACCCATCATGACTACTCGTCAGATAAGGGTACACTAGGCCCATGCATCACAACCATGTGTACACGACATGGTGATCTCGTATCAAGATAAAAAGCACATGACTTTGCAGGTGGGGCCCAGTTAGAATTTTCTACAGGCTGAGTAGCCCATCTAGCTCAAAAGGTCCCTGAATAAGGGTTGTTTAAGGAAGTTGAGCGAAACGCCAATGTTTCCAAAGGTGAATTATCCAAACCCCAAAGAATTCCTCTCAACACATGGCTATCACCCTGCCCCAACACTCCTGCTCATGATCTGAGATACACACATCGTCAGCCACTAAGAGACGTGTTGAACTGGTTACGGTCAAACAATTGACAAGCAAATCTGTGGTATTGAGCAGAATATTTACTGAAGCCAATCTTTTATACCAAGACAAAACAATGTACATGATAACACTTCCAATCATTTAAGATGAAAAGCTATGAGAGCCACTGCCTGGTTCTGTAACAGGGCATTTCATTATTATTATTATTATTATTATTATTACGGTAGTAAGTTGTAAATAAAGTAGAACCAACAAGTTTGAAATACCATTCAAAATTTTTCTTCACACTTATTTACTTGTCCAAGAATAGTGAAATGGGCAGAAAACCCAAGAGGAAATATGCAGTATATATTTGCAGGCCTTTACAATTTGAATTTGATTCCAGCTAAAGCCTAAAGCCTACTCTATGGGGATTAAGGATCAATAAAATAATGTACAAGTATCAGGGTCAATCTAATCAATGTCTCTGTCTCTCCCAAAATCAAATTCCTGTTCTTGTGTCAATAACTGAATGTTTGTTTACGTGTATGAGATTGGGCGGCCAAGAGGAACGAAGGGAGGGAGTTTGTGAGTTAGTTCCATGCATTTACGAAACAACTGGCTGGCCTAGAAGCAGTTCATTTGGCACATCTACACAACTATGTACAACTTGGTGCCTTAACCCTTGAGGTCTTTGTTTCAAGTAATTCGGAAAATAACAAAGAATTTGTGGGAATGATTACTGTTCTTTATCACTACTCACAATAAGGTGGTAAGCTGGCAGAATCGTTAACACACCAGGTGAAATGTATTTTGCCCATTGTGACGTTCAGAGTTCAAACTCTGCCAAGGTTGACCTTGCCTTTCATCCTTTCAGGGTCGATAATTAAGTACCAGTTGTGTACTGGAGTTGATCAAATCAACTGCCCCCCCTCCTACCCTCCCCGCAAATTTCAGGCCTTGTGCCAATAGTAGAAAGGATTATTACTACTCAGTTATTTCCAGTTGAAAACAAGGCTTCGGAAGGATATTTAAACATTGGTGACTCCTGATCAGCAAGGGTCACAACTGAAGCAACTAACGACGGATACCATATTCTCGTTCTTAGAAGGCAAAAAGCCTACTTACAGCTAATCATTTCCAGTCTTCTGTATTCAACAATCTCACCAGTTCGATAACCGGAATTACAACATTAACAAACTGCCGTCGTTAACCTTCTAGTATTTAAACCGGCCATATCTGGCTCAAATATTCAACCTGTTTTCTCTTCAAACCAGCCAGATCCAGCCTCTCATACCAATGTTGTTCTAAAAATACGCAACCACATCATCAAAATCTCAAAGTTACGGGGAAATGCATGATTAAATAAGCATTACATTTGATAAAATAATCTGAATACTAACGGGTTAAGAACATAAATAAGAACATAAATAAGAAAATTTTGATGTGACACGTTTGAATTGAGATCAGTTTTAATGCTTTAGCATTCTGATTACTTAGATCAGAGATCTTCAGTGTTTCGATTATGTGATTCTCTATTTCTGGAATAAAAGCGTGGGGCAGGGGAAAGAGGCTGGAGCTGGCTAATTTGAGTACAAAACAGAATATTTGGGCTGGAGATGACTGGTTTAAATGCTAAAGGATTATGAAGCAAGAGTGACCTCAGGCAGGTTAGCAAGAAAACAGAAGTCATAATAACTAAGAGGAAAACGAAGACCATTTTCCCTGTGTGCAATGAGTATTTGAATGCATTTTGAACTCATTCTAGTCACAGTTGGTTTTCCGCTGTAATATTTATTTTAGCTGATTGTCGTCTCCAGTTAGTTATCAATCATTATGTATATATAATAATAATAATGAAATTATTGTATACAGTGCTCAGGTGCACCACAACTTGTCAGAGTATATGCAGTAATGTACAAATGTCTGGAAAGCGAACAATGCATGAGTCAGATACATGCTTGCGTGTGTATGGAGGGGAGAAAATCAGGTGTAGTGTTGGCGAATCTCAGGAAGCATGGAAGTTTTGAAGGATGCAGTGCTCCGACAACTAACAACTGATGCCGGCAGTTTGTTCCATGCTTCAGAAACTCTCAGCGTGAAAAAATGTTTCCTGAAGTCATGGGAGCTGTGCTGTTTTCTGACTTTGTAAATATGTTCACGGGTGTTAGATGGGTGAAGTTTGAAAAGGTGCTCAGAGTTATTGTTTGTAAGATGGTTAATAATTTTATGGGTGTCTGCCAAGTCAGCTGCCAGACGTCGGAGTTTCAATGTGTCCATGCCCAGGGAAGTAATGCGTTCAGAATATGGCAAATGCCTGATGGAGGGTATTCTTTTGGTTGCACGTTGCTGAACGGCTTCCAGACGATTGATATCCTGGGCAAGATAGGGGTTCCAGACCAGTGATGCAAATTCCAGGTGAGGTCTTACCGTAGCTATATAAAGCCACAGATAGATAGTAGGAGAGCGGCTCACAAAGGATTTGGTGAGTGATGCCAAGACACCCTCAGCCTTCTTGACAATTTTAGCGATGTGTTTTGTCCAACGCAAATCACTGTCAACAATAACACCCAGGTCACGTTCACATGAAGACTTTTTGAGACTAGTGTTGTGGAGGGAGTAGGTGGACGCTGGGTTTCTCCTCCCAAAATGCATGGTGGTACATTTGTCCACAGCCAGCTTGAGTTGCCAGTCCATGATCCACTGCTGCATTGTGTCCAAGTCTGCTTGCAATAGAGATCTATAGTGTACAGGATCTGACCTCTTTATTTCAAGGTACAGCTTGATGTCATCTGCATATTTCAGCACTGTGGCATTCTTTAAGTTGGCATCTATGTCATTAACATATGCAACAAATAAAAGGGGGCCAAGAACAGATCCCTGTGGTACACCAGATGTCATCTCATAGGGCGAAGAGTGCTGTCCTAGAACTGTGACAACCTCTTTTCGGCCGAAAATAAAGGACTTCAACCAGTTATAGAGTTCGTCTCTTAAGCCCAATGCAGAAAGCTTCACCATAAGTCTTTTGTGTGGCACAGAGTTAAAAGCCTTAGCAAAGTCCAGGTAAACAATATCTACCCAGGATCCGCGATTAGTGATTTGGGTAACGTCCTCAAGAAACTCGATGAGTTGATTACAGCAGCTGGAGTTAGGAATAAATCCGAATTGTGACAGCTGGATGAGGCTGTGAGACTTCCAGAGGGTTTCTCTGATACAGGATTCCATCAATTTGGCGATGCAGCTAGTAAGACTAACGGGGTGATAGTTGACAGGCGATGTGCGGTCGCCTTTTTTGAACAGAGGGATAACACTGGCAGTTTTCCACTGTTCTGGAGTAACACCATTGTCAAGACAGAATTGGAAGAATAGAGAAAGTTGACTTAGAAGAAAGTACCGACCGCATTTGAGAAGTAGGTATGTAACACCATTGAGACCAGGAGAGGCATAGTTGCGTTTATTCTTAAGGTGGCGTTGTAGCATTGCTGGTGTAAATTGCATAGTAGATATGGAGTCCGATGTCAGCGGTGATGAAGATGGGACATTTTGGTCTTTGACAGTAAAGATGCCGGCATAGCACCTAGCAATGATTTCTGCACATTCTTCGGGATTGCCAGTAATCTGTCCTGTGTGGGGATTGCGAAGGGGACCAACTGGAGAGTGGGGTCTCTGCTTTGAGTGCACATACTTCCAGAACACTTTGCTGTCAGGGTTGGTTGCAATGCATTCGAATTCAAGCACTGCCTTTTTTGTCACCTGCTTGAGGTGGTTGGCTGACCTATTGTGCTTTTTCCTGTTGCTCTCTAATTTGTGCAATTTGTATTCCTGTTATATGCACATGGATGCAGACACGCATGGGATCAACTGTCTTTTTCTTGCCAATCAACCAGAGAAATGGGGTGGGAGTAGGAGAACAGTGAAGCATATGCAGGCTCGGAAGAAAGAAATGGACACCAAATATGTGCACTTTGATTATGGTAATTATAATTTGACTGTGTCCGTTAGGAAAAGAAAGAGTGAAAAATCTAAATCAGTTACACAATACAAGAGAGCAAACATTTGAAGCAGAAGATGATTCCTACTACATTCGACTGATCTGCTAGAAATAGCACCCAAATCTCCCTCTTAACGTCACTAATGTCAATCACGTTCATAAAGAGGAGGTGATAATGGCAGATACACAGCATACATTTTATACATTCCTAGCAAATGAAAACCAACACAATAAGAACAACAACAACATCTAAAACGTGAAATGAACATACTTTGCTAATAAAGCCCTTTTTTTGTCAAATCGTTTGTCGTCTTTTCCAAAATCAAATCCATTGAATTTTCGAATATTACGTTTAATTTCAACCAGCTGAAAGAAAAGAATAACAATATTAAATACACACAAAAAGAGAGAATCCAATTTAATTTTTCAATCTTTATACATCATTTTCTCTCGTTTCCAAATCGAAGAGAGAGAAGTGGAAGCCACAGGTGGGTGGTTTTGATGGGAGTTTCCCATGCCAACCATCATGAAAGCTTTTCTAATGCTGAGGACAGCAACATTGCTTTCATCAAATTTCTTTAAAAGCCCGATGGTGGATGATGGATGAGATTAGGTCGACAATGGGTCTGGACCTATGGAAACTGTACTCATAGCTATGAATGGTGGGGGAGAGATTGAAAGTGACGGAGGACATTGTTGTTTCCATCACTTTAGGAGATGGTGGGCGGGGCCAGGCAGCTTGGCATTCTTCACAATTGGACACAACTGTAACAGGTCTCCTGGGATCAGGGGAGATAAACAGGCTGATCAATTCTCTCTCATACACACATTGAAGAGATT
Source organism: Octopus sinensis (assembly GCF_006345805.1). NCBI lineage: Eukaryota > Metazoa > Mollusca > Cephalopoda > Octopoda > Octopodidae > Octopus > Octopus sinensis. Next base: position 18,671,804 of record NC_043019.1, on the reverse strand, counting down.
CTATACAGTTTCTGCTGACCAAATTTCCTTTTCAAGGGAGTCTGTGGTAGAAGACACATGTCCAAGGGGCTGTTTAGTGAGATCAGGCTCAGAACCTATTGACTGCAAAGTGAGGTGCTTAACCCCATGGTTATGCCAACACCTGTTACAATGATATGAGAGAAATAAATAAACGACAAGGAATTAAACAAAAGCCCTCACCGATCCTGGCCGGTCAAACAATGCACGATGAATTATCTTCAGATTTTCTGCCTTTACTCGATTCAATTGATATTCAACTGAAAATAGAAAGTTTTAAGAAGAAGGTATGTTAAAATTAATTTTATTAAAATACACTAGTGTATGTGCTGACTTGCTTGATATAGTAACCAAAATCTCCCCAAAGCTAGAGAGAGAGAGAAAGGATGAGAGACAGGTAAGGCCTACAAAATCAGAGATGAGCAAAGCCTTGTTGGTGTTATTTTGGTGTCCCAGTTTAGACACAGTAAATGGCTGGAACAAACCAACGGTCATCTTTCTTTGCTTTGCCTGTTCCAGTCACTGGACTAAGGTTACACTGAGGCACTGCTTTGGAAGTTTTAGTCACAAACAAATTAATCTCAACACTCACTTTAGAAGCATCAAGTTACAGGAATGTAAACAAACCGACACACACACATATGATGGACTTCCACACAGTTTCCATATAACAAATTTACTCACAAGGTATTGGTTAGCACAGGGATAGTGTAGAAGTCATGCAACGGGACTGAACCTGAAACTTTCATCATCATCCAGTGTTTTGTCCCCATTAATAGGGGTGGCCGGATGCACCTCAATGCCATAGAAACTGCCCTCACACCACCATCTCCCCCGGTTTTGGGCATCCTTCCTTCTCAAGCCAACCCTACCAATATCCTTCTCCACCTTTTCCTCGGTCTACCTCGCTTTTGCGCTCCATTTACCTCAAACGCAATCATCCTTCCTCAACACACGCCCACCCCACCCCACCCCATTCCATCGATTCTTCCAACCCCAGCGTCTCCATCAAATCCTCCGTCCTCCTCTTATCGAACAGTTTCACCCACCCCCACATTTCTCCCCCCCTCACTCCCATACAGCATTGCAGCTCTCACAGACCCTTGTTTTCATCTTTAATGCCTCATGATAGCAAAGGAAAGCATGTGGTTGCAAAACGAACCCCTTAACCCCACAGCCATTGCTGCTCATGGCAGGTGAGAAAATTCTTTTAGCCCTTTAGCATTTAAAACTGGTTGTATCCGGCCTAAATATTCTTCATATTTTATGTTGAATCTGGCCAGATCCAACTAATCACACTTACCCTACAATGTCATTCTGAAATATAAACAATCATATCTTCAAAATCTTAAAGCTACAAGACAATATACAATCAATTTTAAACAATGTGGGTAAACAAACACCACATTTGGTAAATGAACCTGAATGCTGAAGGGTTAAAAAGTGGAAAGGCTTTACTTACTGATGGGGCAGTCACCGAGTTTCTCTCCCGTGCCTTCTGGAATGAGGATTTTTTTCTTGTCATTGGCTGAAGTTACTGACATCTCTAGCCTTTCTACTTTCTTCTTCTCCCGCTTACCTGATTCAATAACAACAGGCCGTTCTAACAGACCCACTGAAATAATATCCAAAAAGAGGATTTCATATTAAGTAAAGGAAAAACAAAAAGAACAATGGAGAGGGGGGGATCTGAGTTGAAAGAAGGTAGAATCAACAAAAAGAATTAACCACACAACAATGCCAAATAGGACCCCCCCACCCCAATGAATGGGCCGGAAAACAACGGTGAGAAGATTAGCAGGGGACAAGCTGTCAAGTTAATTAAAATTAAATGGTTAAGGCATCAAGCTGTAGAGACCAAATCAAGCGAAAATGGACTGTGAAACGTGGTGTGGCACCTGGCCATGCCAGCAAGAAAAACATGTTAAATGTTGATGAATATCCAACACCAAAGGGAAGAAAGAACTCAGTGGAGGAAAACTTTTAGTCTTCTTCTCCTTAATAAAGAAGGAGAAGACATTGGTTTTTGTCAGGTTGAAAATCACTGCTCTAAATTAATGAAAGGTACTCACAAATCACTTGTGATATTTTATAGGTAAAAGACCTCATCCCACCCCTGGCCAGTCATTTAGCCTTGTTAATCTCACTGCTAAAATAATGATTTCTATCACAGGCAGAAGGATTTAAGCTTTGTTTTGAGGTAGGGGAATGCGATAAGGGATAGTCAATATGGTGATCCACTACTCGGTTGCTACTTTGACGATCCTGGAAGGATATCTAAGCAGAATTTACTATATGAATGCCTTTAGTTCATGTGGCAGCAGCATACCAACTCAAACACCACTTTATATTTCCAATCTGGATTATTAACTAGTAATTCTCCTCAATAACTCAGGGACATTTTCTGGGACAAGAAGAACTACCACTACCCCAACCAGCCAATCGTAAATGGTATTACCAGAATATGTGCTACTTGAGGCATTTATGTGTGACACTCACAGACAACTTCAGAATTTAGAGTTAGGAGTGGTTTATTATTTCTAGCAGGCTCAGTGATTTCAAGATCACAGCTGAAACCCCTCTGTTCACAGATCTGATCAAGGTAGAGAGTCCACGTCCAAATTACAGTAACACCACCACCATTTATCGTCCATCTTCCAGGCTGGATGGTTTGATAGGAGCTGGCAATCCAGAGAGCTGTACCAGGCCCCGTTGTCTGCTTTGGTTATCGTTTTTATGGCTGGATACCCTTCCTAAGGCTGACCACATTACAGAACATATTGGGTACTTTTTATGAGGCAGCAGGCAATTAACCACAGCATGCCAGGGGGTGGTGGTGGTACAGACCTTCGCTTGGCAATGTATTGGCTATCTAGAAGAGTAGATCTTCAAGTTGCATTTGTTTGAACTTTCATAGAGCTGCTGCACAACACTGGATGCCACAGGACACGAAACACCAACCAGTGAGACTTAAATAAATAGAAGCTGAAGTTGAAGAATTAGTTGAAAAGTAAAATGAAATTCTTACATTGTGGTTCTTCATCCTGCTCATTCACAACATCTTCATTTTCTTGACTTGAATTCTTGTTCTCAGCCACAACCTCACTGCTGTCTGACTTAACACTTTCCTCCTTCTTTGGACTGTCTTCCTTGACAGTGTCAACAGATTTTTCCTCTTCTGCCTCCATTTTTTCAGCAATCTTTACCTAAAACAATATTAAATAATTAGTTTTCTTACCTAGACACCAGAAACTTGAGAGGGAATCACTGAGTGCATCAAGGAGAAAAGACTTCAATGACTTTGCCTGATTTTCAATGCAAAAGTAAATACCACAAAGCATTTTGACTACCGAATTATTCTGCCAAAATAAAATGTAGGACTCTGAGCAGTGTCAGAATAGTATTTCTTGAAATAAGTGTGATTTCAAAATTTCTCAAAATAATGCCCATTTTGATGTCCTTAGTTGACCATGTGGGCAGTTCACTACCATTTTCAAATTTTTACCATGCATTCTTATACTTCTGAAGATGATGTGACAGAAAATTTGGTGTTGTTGCTCAGATTCCTTTCAGAGTCGTGAATTTTTAGAAATTTTGTTGTCAGCGCTTTGTACACGGTCAACTTATTCATAAAGCATGGATACAACACAACACATTATCCATCAGTGATTTATTCAGTGTAGTATAAATAAACGTCTCTTAAATTAATGGGTTTTCATTGATTCAACAAATGGCAAACTACTACGGATGTAATCACGTTTTTACATGATAATGTACAGAGCCACACATCATAAAACACGGATGTTAAACTTCTAGAATTCATAAAGAATTCAACATTATTTTAATCAGGGATTACATTGCCCTTCATTGAATGACTCAATACAGTAGCTATTGATTCATTGATGAGAAACAAGGCATATCCCTGAGCACAGAGTCCCACTGGAATTAGTACCAAAGTGACAAGACAACATGCCACAAAATGATTTAAATTCACCAAAAGTAAATATTAAAAACTTTCAGTGCCCAACTCGATAAATTGTGTTAAATATTTATAAAACACAAATGTGAATCCTATTAATTCTGCACAAATAGTGGGAATAGAGTGAGAATTTCGTTTAGGGTCACTTGAACTAATTGTGTAGGTGTGGGCAGCACTTTTGCCTTGAGTGATTGGTGCACTGATTACACATGACATGTTGCCAAGGAACCCAACATTCATCCTTACGGGATGCTGCTGGCCAACAAAGTACATTGGTTCTCGATCCTTTCAGAAAGGAAACAAGAACATCAGAATGTTTCCCACATATCAGATGGAAGTGTACACACAGACTACATACTTGTCAGGCCGTCCATATCATCTAGGGATACTCTTTTCATCTGAACCTTATTTCCTGGACAAGGAATGAAATAACTCCAGCTATTGTGTTGCAAGCATCAAACTGTTCAGCCAATTTGTTGACAGCATTTTCTTGTACTTGATCTTTTGAAACAAAGAAAAATTCAGTCCCATGAATGTTATCTCTTTACATGTCATATGGTATTAGAATTTAGTCACGTTTACACATCTGAGATCAGAGGTTGAGGAGTCTTTGACACAAAACACAAAGGGATGCACTGTAGCTTGGGAATTATCCCAATGATGCTCCTACACCACATCCTGTATGATAAAGATATAATTTTCTGCAAAATCAAGGAATATGATTTTCTTTTACTTGAAGATTTTCTTTAGATGCACTCAAAGCCTCAGGTAGGTGCTTTTGCAATAAAGTGCTGCTATGTAAGCTTACAAAATGATTCACACATGATATCAATGAAATCTGCTGCAGTAGCTTCAGGTGATACGAGCATTGTTCCATCAGTGTGCACCTGTTGTTTATATTTCTTCATATCACTTTGATGAAACTCTCGACTGTCCAACTGACCATTGAGGTACCCTTGTAATGCCTCTTTCTCAGGACACTGGTCACAGGCATGCAACATAATGCAGTCTCTACTTTGTACATTGCAGACAAGTTTAGACAGCACTTTGTGGTAAATGACATCAACTAACCCTAATTTTGCATTTTGGTGGTACTGAGAAACACGCACTGTAGGTGTACCTTTGGGACCCACAGCTACACACCTCTTAGGTCATAACTCACAGAATTTAGAAAATCTTATTTTGTCATTGTACCTGTTTTTGAAAGCCGCACACAATTCATTTCAGTTTGCCAGCAACAACCTGTTTGTGAATCTTGCCTTCATCTGTTCTAACAGACACATTATCTTTCTTGCCGGGACATACCCTAGAAAATTCATCAAGTTCAAAAAACTGCTGTACCTTTACCCAGGTATCTTGTGGCAGGGCATGGCCTAGCTTTCTTTTTCTTTTTTAAAGATCTGGCTCATCTTACCAAATACTTCTCGAGTCTTCTGTCTGCTCCAGCTATCTGGCACTAGGGTTAACATTAGAATTTTCTCTTTCTTTGATGACACTTTGCACTTCTCCACCTGTAAGTCGACCAACTTATCAAAGTCTTTACATTTCTCACAATTTCCTGTATCTGTGTCAACGTCCATGTCTGAAGGGGCATCCCTCAAGAGACTTAATATTCCCTGTGTAACTGCTTCCATTTTCTTTACCTTGCTCCAGATGTAGGATGCCTGGTCCCTAGGGCTCACATACTTGATAGGTGAACAGCCCAACACGGTTGCAGTGGCATTCAAATCCTCTCAAAGAGTTTCTGAAGGTTGTAAATCCTCCACATCATGGGTAGTGCTTGGTCCAGCTTCTTCATTAGTTTGTATGATCCCCAACTCTTGTAAGGTCCCTCCAGCGACTTGAGCATAGTTTCTGTCCTGGTGTCAACCCCAGATTCTTGGCATTGTCTTTTCACTTACACTGCGGAGAGATCCTGAAAATACATTGTAACATATTATAAAATGTTGTCTAATAAATTGAATAATAAATGTTATTTTTTTTTAATTGCATAACACATCACAAACTTGAAACATTGTGAGTCCTAAGGAAGATATCATTAATTAATTAAAAAGACATTTTGCAGCATAACAAGATATGGACATTGAAAGATTAATGACAGTTTATCTGTCGTTATGAACTTAGAATTTGCACAGTGAACCGTCCTAATAATTCGCCATATGATTAAAAGATGACAAAATTTCATTCTCCTGAACAACTTCATACTAGCTTCTGTAACTTATATGATGGGAAAATATCAAGTATTAGCTCAATATCTTTGATACTTTTAAAATTGCAGGCCTCTTTAATATTGACTAATGTTTACATTTTTTACCAAATGAGCCTCCCCAACCAACTTAAGACAGTCGTCTCTCCTCTAATATGGCAAGCACAACTTTGAAATCCTGTGTTTGGCACTAACCTTTTCTGTAGAGTTCAAATATCTTATCAACTCCAGTGTATCTTGTATATTCTCCCATCTATAGGCCTCTGAAAATTGCCAAGAATTAAATGCACAGCAAATGTATGCCTCTTTTAGGTATATTCATCCCAATGGGTACACTAGATAAAGCAACCACAATTGTTTTCCAGTCATTTAGCATATAGCAGACCCTTTCTGAGCAGTAACCATGTTAGCTGCTATTAAGGGAATGTCAGAATAGTATTTTTAGAAATAAGTGTGATTTCAAAATTTCTCAAAATAATGCCCATTTTGATGTCCTTAGTTGACCATGTGGGCAGTTCACTACCATTTTCAAATTTTTACCATGCATTCTTATACTTCTGAAGATGATGTGACAGAAAATTTGGTGTTGTTGCTCAGATTCCTTTCAGAGTCGTGAATTTTTAATGCATCATATTTAAAGTTCAGGTAGTTGTCCTGCCAAGATGGAGTCTTGTTCTACATCTTAGTGTAATCTTGGAAGTAAATTGGAAAATGAATGTCATAAAATCACTTATTCAAGAAAATGGTGATTTTTTTGAAATGCAATTCTTAATCTGACAATAAAAATACTTTAAATACCTGGAGGTCTGGAGTTTTACTGCATGAAGATGACAATGTTTTTCTATCATGTTATGGAAGACTGCAATGTTTTTGCGTAGATCCAAAAAGCATTCACAAAAGAAGATATCTCATAAAAGATAACAGTATTTGAATGGTATAATTATTGATTTGCAAAACATATATGAGAGAATTTGAAAGACAGTAATATTTCGCTATGATAGTGTTACTTCATTAGCCTCGGCTAATGATAGATACAGTACTATCTGTTTGTCAAAATTCTATCATCTTTTAATAAATTTATCACAGGCATGATTTGGCTATACTCTTGCCAATGGTTGAAACTAAAATAATTTTTATGTACAAATAAAATACTAATCAAGATGGTGAAGGTAAGGCTGGTAATAGGCCCTGGTGATGTTTTGCCATCTTTTAATCATATGGCGAATTATTAGGACATGGGTTCACTGTGCAAATTCTAAGTTCATAACGACAGATAAACTGTCATTAATCTTTCAATGTCCATATCTTGTTATGCTGCAAAATGTTTTTTTAATTAATTAATGATATCTTCCTTAGGACTCACAATGTTTCAAGTTTGTGATGTGTTATGCAATTAAAAAAAAATAACATTTATTATTCAATTTATTAGACAACATTTTATAATATGTTACAATGTATTTTCAGAATCTGGGGTTGACACCAGGACAGAAACTATGCTCAAGTCGCTGGAGGGACCTTACAAGAGTTGGGGATCATACAAACTAATGAAGAAGCTGGACCAAGCACTACCCATGATGTGGAGGATTTACAACCTTCAGAAACTCTTTGAGAGGATTTGAATGCCACTGCAACCGTGTTGGGCTGTTCACCTATCAAGTATGTGAGCCCTAGGGACCAGGCATCCTACATCTGGAGCAAGGTAAAGAAAATGGAAGCAGCTACACAGGGAATATTAAGTCTCTTGAGGGATGCCCCTTCAGACATGGACGTTGACACAGATACAGGAAATTGTGAGAAATGCAAAGACTTTGATAAGTTGGTCGACTTACAGGTGGAGACGTGCAAAGTGTCATCAAAGAAAGAGAAAATTCTAATGTTAACCCTAGTGTCAGATAGCTGGAGCAGACAGAAGACTCGAGAAACGAAATTCTCACTCTATTCCCACAATTTGTGCAGAATTAACCCTTTCGTTACTATATTTCTGACCAAAATACACCCCTTATGTGTTTCAATTAATTTCTAACGTAATCATAAATTTAGTCTGGTTTCATTAAACAACTATAACTTTTTTATTTATGAATATATTAACGTGAATTTTGGAAGATAATTTAATGAAATGTTCTCAACCAATTCTATATTATAATTTTTGTCACAAAGTGACTCTAATTGCAGGTAGATACAGGTAAATTCAACAAAATATAAAATTATTAAAATTTTGTTCAAACATCGCTATAGAAAATGGGTTATTAGCTAATATTCAATTGGGTATACAACAAAATTTTACGATAGAATTTGTTATTCTGGGTAACTTTCTGATACCCATAATAATATTTATGGCAAAATAGGCCTTAATTTTATTTAAGGTTGTGGGAAATAACAAACTATCCTTTCTTTCGCTTTGTTTACGTTTAGCGTAACGGTTCGTTTCCGCTGTAATGATTTCAAATAGGCTCATTCGAAAAAGTAAAAATAAATAGTCTAAGGCTTTACTCTCCTGGGAAAGTCTGTGGCTTGGTCCAGTTTCTTCAGAAAAATCACCGAAAAAAACAGTTTTTAAATTTTCACTCCATTCAGGTGCTAATTCATTTTCTTTATCGCTGTCGGAGCTCTCGGATTCACTGTTTTCACTTTCGGAAAATGAAACATCAGATTCATTATCAAATACCACATGCTTTTTTTTTTCAGTCATAGAGTTAGATTTATGAAGGTCTTCAGTAGAAAATCCTTCGAATTCTGACTCACTGCTTGATATAATGAAATTCGTATCCATTTTTTGTCAGAATTACAAATTTTGAAAACACAATAGGAACAAATTTCAGAAAAAAATCTCCCAAAATTCACGGAATTAAAATTACACTTCGATTGTTGTACAAAACTGTAGTTGAACTGTTTACGAAATATAATACGTGTTTTCACGAATGTACTAAAGAGATTTGCTCTGATATTCTCATTTAAATATGAATAGGTAAATTCGGGCGGCTTTGGGCGATTTGGTATCGAAAGGGTTAATAGGATTCACATTTGTGTTGGACCTAAGTATGTTTTATAAATATTTAACACAATTTATTGAGTTGGGCACTAAAAGTTTTTAAATAAATATATGTTGAATTCTTTATGAATTCTAGAAGTTTAACATCCGTGTTTTATGATGTGTGGCTCTGTACATTATCATGTAAAAACGTGGTTACGTCCGTAGTAGTTTGCCATTTGTTGAATCAATGAAAACCCATTAATTTAAGAGACGTTTATTTATACTACACTGAATAAATCACTGATGGATAATGCGCTGTGTTGTATCCATGCTTTATGAATAAGTTGACCGTGTACAAAGCGCTGACAACAAAATTTCTAAAAATTCACGACTCTGAAAGGAATCTGAGCAACAACACCAAATTTTCTGTCACATCATCTTCAGAAGTATAAGAATGCATGGTAAAAATTTGAAAATGGTAGTGAACTGCCCACATGGTCAACTAAGGACATCAAAATGGGCATTATTTTGAGAAATTTTGAAATCACACTTATTTCTAAAAATACTATTCTGACATTCCCTTAATAGCAGCTAACATGGTTACTGCTCAGAAAGGGTCTGCTATATGCTAAATGACTGGAAAACAATTGTGGTTGCTTTATCTAGTGTACCCATTGGGATGAATATACCTAAAAGAGGCATACATTTGCTGTGCATTTAATTCTTGGCAATTTTCAGAGGCCTATAGATGGGAGAATATACAAGATACACTGGAGTTGATAAGATATTTGAACTCTACAGAAAAGGTTAGTGCCAAACACAGGATTTCAAAGTTGTGCTTGCCATATTAGAGGAGAGACGACTGTCTTAAGTTGGTTGGGGAGGCTCATTTAGTAAAAAATGTAAACATTAGTCAATATTAAAGAGGCCTGCAATTTCAAAAGTATCAAAGATATTGAACTAATACTTAGAAGCTAGTATGGGGAGGTGAGCTCGGACCCTCAAGGTGATTTGACATGGAAATGACCATAGAGCAGAGGCAATAGGTAGTAATTGTAGGGTCTCACGGAGTCAATCATTTCCTTTGTTTGGACAAAGTATGCCTGTAAAGCAATTCCAACAGGTGGCCAATTGGCCTCACCACTGAAATGATGATGATGTAAACTGAAGTAATTCACCTTCTGAAAATTGGATAAAAACTGGATGCACAGAGAACCACTGGTTAAACCCTGCCAAAAGCTTTTGATTAATCCAAGTGGGTCAGTCTTCAAAACAAAGTCTATCATTCACCCCCAACTCTCTCTATGATGGATGTATCTGCTGTGAGTCATACAACCAGCACGTTCCTGACCACACTATTGATAACAAAAGCTAACCTCCTTGAAAGGATCTTTACCAAAATATTAGACTCTGCATGAATAGAGTTATGAACTGGAAAGTGCCAATAATGCTTCCTTAGCAAGACACCACACATCCCATAACTGGTAATGTTCCCAGTTGGGATAGATACTTGCCAAGGGAGGGGTAAATAAGCATGGTGTATGTCCAAACACAACTACTCCTGTATCTCAGTTGCCATTATTGGGTCTTCGCAGCACAATATTGCTACTAAAAGTTCTAGCATACCATTGAGGTAGGCACCATTGCACGCCATTCCAAACAATGGAAGGGCAGCTGGAAAGCAGCATCCACACACTTGCTCGTTTGAGTTTGTTAACATGTTCCATCTTTAGCGCTTGGGTTTATCTAAGAGCTTTCATGCCATGCTTAAAAACATCAAGTCTGATATCTAAAGATTTCTCACTAATTTAAGTGTTAATTAAAACTAGACAAAGTTTGAATGTGGAGGTAGGAATTTCAAATTTGGTGTTGCCACAAGTTAAGTTTTCATTGCAGTGTTGCCATTTATTCTGGTCAGCTCTGATTGAGTAGACCTACGGTCAAAGACATTCCATTTATGACCATCCCTACTGCTTCTCAATAACAAGACAACATTACTTGATGTATATACTTTGGTTTTTTAAGATAGTAGGATAAAATGTGAGGGAGACTTGGTTGCTAATTCCAGCAAGTCGAGCAACTGCATGAGAGAGATGAGAAGAGAATGGCAGTGACATGATAATACTGATTTTATAAGCATGCCTACCTTACCTTTCTGGTAATGCTAATGAAATGAAACGGTGACACAACTAGGAGCATACAGCACCCACATTGACAAAGCAACAGATATATTAGTGTGGGGGTGGGGAGGGGGGATTGTTTCTTTTTGACTAATTGCTTGTAGCCCAATCATGTATTTGACAACAGCTTGGAAAACAATGTTGAAAAGGAAGGCAGTGAATATACAAATTTTATTTATTGATTTATGATTTCTCAATAAGCACCAGAACTGCAGATATACAGATGAAAAAGAATTGAAATTCAATGATGTTCATGTCTTTCTCAAAAGCCTTTATGCAGAAACAAAGGAAGAAAAACTGCCACAAGGGAGGGTTTACTAAGCTCACCCACTTGGCCACTGCCCATCTCTTCACTGTGGCCAGTCTTCCACTCAAAGAAGCCTAACAGATACTGTTATATATTTCAAATGCAGACACAGGAATTTAAAACTCAGGTAAAAGAGTCATAGCTTACGCAGGAGTTTAATAAAGAAGGGTAAATGTGTGTGAGTGTGATGTGCTGGTGATCCAATCAGAAGTGTCATGCAAAAACCAGTTTAAGCTCTGGCCTTGAATCATAGGATTCTTGACAGCCTTAATCCTAAAGGTGTGTAAAGAGACACACAAAAACTCTAAATCCTAATGGAAAGTGTTATATAAATAATCTTCTGGATGCAGATACAGGAATTAAAAACCAAGAGAAAGGAATCATAATAGAAGAAGGTCATACGAAGTGGGGTAGCCATGATAATGAGGATGCGGCAGACTGCAGCGGTGGGGTACCTTTCTATTAAACGATGATTCTAGAATGGAAAATCTACTTTCAAAGAAGTTGGGGCATGCCGGTTGTTTGTCTAGGTTAATTTCAAGAAATAATGCACCACTGGAGGAGGACACCGTAATTAAGAGTGGAAACAAGGGGATGTGGAACATCAGGTATGAGCTATTAGTAACTTTGGAAGAAATAAAAAGAAAAGTGAGAAATGACAAATTTATTAATGAGACAAAAAGAAAACTGGCCAACAAAAGGAAATAAAGGAAGGTCTGATGCAAAGAACTGCCAAGATGTGAGTGTGTACTCTATACGTTATGGTACACTCAGAGGGTGGCCATACCACAGACATTACAGAAGAGAATGCTAAAAGAGTTCCATGTGGGACACCCAGGTATCTCTAGAATGAAAGCGCTGATGCAAAGTTTCGTATACTGACCAAGTATGGACAAGGAAGCTAAAAACCTGGTAAAAGGCTGCAGAGGATGGGCACTGGCAACAAAACTACAAAATGTGAACCTTGGCCAAAAGTGAAAATACCACGGTCCTGATTTGAGATACTATGGAAAAGAAGATGCAGAAGTGGTAAAAACTGATCTCAAAATGAAGATGCTGCAGAAAAGACTGGCTCAATCCATGCAAACATGGACTGGACAATGATGCATGGACTGGATTGGATATAAATTACATGTTGTTTACATAAATGGCCTTGAGCCGAAACAAGAAACTACTGAAGTGAAAAACAATTCCATCACTGGTTAGTAAGCCAGAGGAATGGTAAGTGAATGAGGGGGGCTTCATTTAACACACAATCCTCACCCCCACTGGACTATACAAGAAATATTTCACCAAAGCTGAACACCCCAATCTACACTATCCCAGAAAAATTAGGGAACAGAAAGCAAGGGCAATATCCCTCTTAACAAGCATGGTTGGCTGTGTTTGTTACAAGTCTTTGAAGCAGAAACCCTGAATCTCTCCTTGCCCACATTTTTCACAGAAATTCAAAATTAAATATCATCTACATCAACCTTACTTGACGAAGAGGGGCTGCAAAGATCTTGGGCACTAAGAAAAAAAAAGAAAAAAAAAAGGGCTTAATGCCACCTGCACCCCCCTTTTCTCTCTTGCTCAAATTTTTTAGGAGGGAGGAAAAACAATGAATAGCAATTAAGTAGTGTATTCAATCAACTGTCAGCATCATCATCATCGTCGTCGTTAAACGTCCACTCCCCATGCTGGCAAGCCAGAAGGCTGCACCAGGCCCCAATCCATTCTGGCAAAGTTGGGACCGGGTGCAGCCTTCTGGCTTGCCAGCTCTCAGGCAAACCATCCAACCCATGCCAGCGCTCCTTGAAATCTATCCAGGCACAGATGTGGCTGTGTGGTTAAAAAGGTTGCTTCTCAACCATATGGTTTTCGGGTTCAGTTCTTACTGCAGGGCATCAGGGCACATGTTTAGGTCTCCTTGTCATGCAATTTTAATTGTCATTCATTCCCAAAACCATGTCTGGATTGGTGACAGGAAGGACATTCCATTGTAGAATATCTGATCCTTAAATTCTGTCTGACCCATGTAAGCATAGAAACGGATCCTTAAAACGATGATGATGTGGTAGTGGTGACCTGTGTTCCTCTATGACAGAAACAAAGAACAGAGACCAATAAAATTAAGACGAGACCGAAACAAGAGTGGCCGAAAGAAATGCAATTACGATACCTGAAAGAGACTGATGTTGTGCACCAAGTGTAAGAAGGTGTTTTGATTGTGTCTGGTCCTGAACACAAGCCAGATTTATTTCTCATACAAGCCATAACCCACAAAGCATTTTACTAAACAGGAGAGAGCCGAGCAGACCCGAGTAATTGATACGAATATAAGTTACAAAGAAGAAAAAGAAACGTTTACCAAGTAAACACTGGTAAACGGTTACTAAGTAAATACCGATAAATTAAATAAAAGTCTCTTTCAGGTATCGCAATTGCATTTCAGTAGTTTCTGATAGACACTGAAACAATCTGAGAGTACCTATCTACATGGTCTACCATGCAGTCAGAAATAGCAGCCAAATCACACATCATCATCTTGGGCACCTGGAATGCCTTTCGTTATAGGTCTACACAGAATAAGAGTTGAAAAAATAACTGCAGATTGACAAATGTAACTGAAACTAGACCCCCGACTGTTTAGTCTGAGATCAGCTTTATGGATTAAGCCAGGGGTGGGCAAACTTTTTTGATCGCGGGCCGCACAGTGCGTCTTTGGAACCTTGGCGGGCCTCATTTATAAAAATCAAGTGAAAATATTGTGAATTACCGTACAGTTACGAAGTATCTGCATAGAAGTTGGGATTCATAAAAGCTCTCGGCGGGCCGTAGTTTGCCCACCCCTGGATTAAGCAATGCTAATAACCAAGGTAACTCGACTTGCTAGAAATAAAAGCCAAATCACTCCCTATAATCTTAAAGGAAGGAAATCTTGGAATATAATCCTGGATACTTTGTTTGAAATAAGATGGGATAGTCATGGATGGAACATTTTTCACCAGTGACCTACTCAATCAGAACCGACTTGGGGCAAGGTAACAATAACTACATCTCCACCGATCACAAAAGCACTATTATTGCTATACCACCCACAAAGACTTCAACCGGTCACTTGACATGCTAGAAACAGCAGCCAAATCTCTTCTTAACCATATTCGATGTGATCCTGAGCGTGTATGGTGTCACAGCAAAAAGCCTTTCAACATTTATCCTTGCTCCATCAGAGCTTATCAACAGCAACAAATATCACCATCACCCGCGCCGTCTTGCGTTTCTAATCAACAGCAAGCGACCAGGTTTCGTTGCCATTTTATTATCCTGCCGATAATAAAGAAGACACAAACACCAGTGGAACTCCCAGTGAACAACAAACACAGTCGCTCACAGCGCAATAACCACCACCGCCGCCGATAAAGCTAGACATAGCAGCCAACTCTGCAATGTCCTTCACACCATATCCACCGTCATTTATAACAAGGGAAGGCACCAGCTGCCTAAAAAGACTGGATCTGAAGCGAAACAATGGTGACGGACACTGACTGGAATTATAAACAGAAACCTATTCAGAATTTATCGGATGAACGAAGGCGACTTATGCGCTCAACGTGCTAGAAACTGCAACCAAACCTCCCTCAAATCACACCGCAGTCGTAAAAACAAACAAAAAGGATAAATAATAATAAAGTCCTAAATGGAGTAGTGACCATCCCATCTGAAATAAAGGTCCACCAAATTTGAGGTCACGATCAGAATGGCTTTAGCTACGGGTCACATTCAGAAGGCGACAGGGGCAACTCTGTGTTTGTCGAAATGACGCACGCGTTACACAACGATGGAACGAAATCAGCAGAAATGAAAGAATTCGCTTTGAACAACATCGAGTAAAAACTGAAGCATCAAAAGAGAAATAAAGAAAAATTAGGAAACGTGGGAAGTTGAAGGCTGCTTGCTGCCAGCCGATTCATTTCTTCATAACATCAGCAGTCAAAAAAAGAGAAAAGAAAAGAAAAGCTGTGCATGGTGGATAGAGAGATAGAAAGAGAGATAGGTTCCCTTACTTCTCACACTAGCAAGACAAGTGGTTTCTCGCTAGCAGTCAACTTGTACGAAAAATTAGCCGCTCCTTTGCTACTTACAGTTGCCAAATTTTGTGTTATATATATATATAACCCGTTGGCTAGTTAGGCAAATACCTAGCTTACAAAATTTGACCAGCTTCTCGACCGTTACAGATGAAAAATGTTTCCATTACATTTCAATCGGTTTTCCCCACATTCCAAGATGTGTACCAAGTTCCAGTTGGATTCGAACACTAGCAAACTTTATATCTAACCACTGGGCAGCTTACCGTTCGCTCAATAAAATGTAATACAATAAACGTTAGCGGAGCGAATCGGAGATGAAATATTATACATGGTAGCATGCAAATGTTGAAAGATGGCGAAAATGTATTGTCGAGTTCATTGTTTGAAAGAAAACTGGGTACGTTTTAAACAGTTAACATAACTTGCACAGGAGAATTTAAAAAAAAAAGATTATTAATTAAACCCTTTTAGGGTGGTGAGTTGGACAAAATACATATTTCTTTTTCCAGCCCTATACTTTGTCTTTCATCCTCTCCGGGTCGATAAAAGAAAGTACCATTAAAATACTGGATCGATTACTCCTGCTAAAATTTGAAGTTGGTTTAATATATTCATTTTCCAGAATGAAATCAACTTTCTAGACATTAACAAAATACAATGGAATTGTACTTGCTTGTAGTAGATGTACTCTTTGAGTGTACACACTGGAACAGTGAGAGGTCACAGAGATTTTAATCGATTCCAGTACCGGCCTCCTGCTAATTTTTATCCGTCTGGACGCATTTCAATTTTATTCGATACACCTATTTTCACCCCTTATGTATGTATACAAACCCATTTCTGTTGGGGGTGAGAGAAAGAATCTATCCAATATCCTGTGTTTTAGAGCTTTCCACCATCAGTGAGCCAGCAGCTGAGATTCTGTCTCGGCCAGTTGACCAGTTGTCATGCGCTCAAGAAGACTCTATGTAATTCTATTTGTTAGAAATCGTAACAACATCGCCCTCCTCATACCACATCCTGCACTCAGGTGGAAGTCCTCTGATTATAGGACCGCTCGACTAGACTTGATGGGCTCTGAGGAACGCGGGGTCGCGTAAAGGCACCCACCCTTTTTAGCTTGCAATGAAGGGAGATACTGAGAAAGCGTAGCAGAGCAGTGGAAGACGGGCTTTTCTTCAACACCTCACTGCTACTACTACTACTACTACAAGCCACCCAGCACAAGTAGGGGAGACAGCAAGAATAACAAGTGTATTTGCTGGGTACGTGGCTAGTCTAGATTCTTGGCAAGGGGGTTGGGGTAAAGGGCGAATCCCTCAAAGAAAGAGCTTCCTTCAGAACACGAACCAATGAAGATTCGTCTACGTGGTCGTTCTAGCCACAAGAAATACCAACCAAATATCTGCAAATTCACAGCCTGACGTCATTTGATAATAGCTGACCCAGAAAACAACAAAAGCTACAAAGGACAAAGTTCAATGGAAAGAAGATCGGATCGCACTAATCGAACGAGGGCCAGGGGGATTCCACTACCAACTTGACAAGATACTGTTCATTACAAGAAAAATGCCATCAGCTTTAATTGTTGTTGTTTAGCATCCCATCTATGTTCTGGCAGACCCTGCAGATGTGACCATTTCGTATTTTTGTTCCAAACAGTGGTAGACCCTACAACTACATTCTCCAGCGTACGCATCCACCCACCATTTAAGACGGTAGGGTGCGGCATTTTCAGATGGGAGAGACGAGGAGGAAATTTGGCGGAAATCTAACAGCCCAAAACAAACGATAAAATTGATTTTATTCAGTGTCCGAATGGAATTTGAAGTGAGACGGAGACATCAAAAGAGATTTAAATATGCATTCGACTCGAGACCCGACAAGTCACAAGTTTTTAGGCTAAGAAACGGAGAAAGAACGAGAGTAAATCACACTAGCGTAGCCTTCCGTTTTCTTTCCCCCGGAGCCCACAAAAACCACATATTGCCTACAGCAGACCCCAAGTTGTGCCCCTTTAAAAGGGCCGACCCTTTCTCAACTACGCTAGTGATTAGGCGACATTTATTCTTCCTACTTTTCGAATGATGAATTAAAGAGGCAACGTAAGTGAAGTGTTGTAGGTTTTAATTGAAACTCGGAACTGCCCGACTCCATTCACAACAGATTGGTACCACTTAAAGAAATCGGAATGTTATTAATTTTGTCGAGTTGAAATCTATGGATTTCAACGAGAAGTTACCTGGACAACCTTCATGCATTTTCCCATGTTGTGGAACTAAACGCATCCCTCGCACGCATCATTGCGACATAAGATCCAATAAGGGAAAAATTTTATGGTCGTTAGAGCTGCTGGAAATAGAAGCCAAATCGCCGGGACACCGTAATCCCAGATACAAGCCCAAAACCTTAAAAGAGGTTACCACCAGTGCAATGCCATTGTTCACTGGGATGCTCAAATGTAGACAGCCACCCCAGATGTTATTTGACCAGCAAATACACACATCATTTCATGTCTGTCTTTAAATACTGGCATGGGTTAGACGGGTCGCCACGATCCGAGTTCTTATTTTGGGATTTACTGTTCAGAGATTGGTGCTTGAATGTGTCATTTAAGGCTGAGCTTCTACAGCTGGGTGCTCGTCCCATCGCCAAAATGATATATTTACCCATGGCACCAGCACTAAAAGGACCTCACAAAGCTACGCTCTCTCCATTCACGCCGTTTTACAAAGGAATATACACACATACATAAATATACTGATATGTATGTGTAATATATGATGTGCGGTAAATTCAAAAATATCCCGCCAAAATGTAGTAATGCGAGTGAAATACGAGACAAGCTACCAAAAGTTTTGTAGCCGCAACCATTCAGGTTATATTTCCAATCAAATTATATGTATAAATGCTTTTATTTTGAATAAAAGCGAGCAACTCTTAGACAGGAGACAAGTCTCTGGGGTTATTCGGGGAAAATACTCCCCCCTCACAACATTTTTTTTTTTTTTGAAAACCAAACAGGAAGAAATGTTAAGTGGGATTAAGAGAGATTAACGAGGCACTGACATTGTGTGTAAGATGAGTGTTGAAAGAAGAAAATAAGAGAAAGAAATGAGCGGCGGAAAGTATGAAGAATTTCAGACGTTTGTGCATTTGTGTTTGGTTGGATGAAAGGGCCCGAAGGCTAGCAAAAGGTTCTTCAACCGAATATTCACACATTATTTATAATCTTATGTGCTTCGATAGCCACTGTTTCAAAAAAGAATTAACTATATATGCCTGCATGTACGGAAGCATATATATATATATATATATATATGCACATGCTCATATATTTAGACGAAATCTCTCTCTCTCTCTCTCTCTATATATATATATATTATATAGAGGGCAGTATTACACATAGACGTCTCACGCTAGGAGGGACTATATATATATATATATATATATATATATATATATATATACAGAGAGAGAGAGTTAATTACATAAACAAGAAGAAACAGAAAATACACGAGTAATTCATATAATCTTATTATTATATAGGCGAAGGCGCAGTTTTGGAGAGCTTATGAAACTAATTCGATGTGTGTCTTTTACACATGCGTATAATACACGCATTTCTAAATATATATATATCAGTTAATGAGTAAAGAAAAATCGTCTTTTAAATGCCTAAAGACAATAAACAGTGACCAGATAAAGGAGTATAAATGGGGGCGAGGTGGCAGAATGGTTAGCAAACCGGGCGAAATGCGGAGCCGTATTTCGCCTGCTGAGTTCAAATTCCGCCGAGGTCGACTTTGCCTTTCAGCCTTTCGGGGTCGATAAATTAAATACCAGTTACGCACTAGGGTCGATGTAATCCGTTTGTCCCCTCTGTGTTTAGCCCCTGGTGGGTAGTAAAGAAATAGGTATACATGAGAGAGCTTGGCCGGGGGGTGACCGGCGAATGTCAATCGAAGTCTCAAAGGAGATTCGGTTTTGGAGTCAGTGACGATCGAAACAAAGATCGTAGAGTTGAGGACTCATCACTCGTTTTGAATTATACAGATTACGATCTTAGATTTCGCTTTCTGGAATCTCATTTTAATGGTATTTTTTGTATAAAGCTTGATTGCAACCGAAGTGAGGACTTTGGCGCTCAACTAACTCAAACCCTGCAACGGTCAGATTAGCTATTCGGAATTTGAACTGCTAAAGTGTACGAATGTGCGTAGAGGAGGAGAAAGGAATTGTTGGAGAGGAATTCTCGATTAATACAGAGAAGTTTATTTGTTCGAATCAAAGAGTTTCTCTCTCTACAATCAAACAGAGAAAATAATCCGAGGAGCGAATAATCAGCTTCGAATTCAGAGAAAAGCAATCTGACCTAAACTGACGATTTATTTTTAAAAAGTTTTTCTTTCACTTGTTTTCCCTTAAAATGTTAGAATGAGAAAATAGAAACCGAGTTTCTGATCGGTCCTTGCTGCGAACGGACAGACTCGGTGACCATTTCGGTATGAAGCAGAGTCAAAATACAAATTCACTGCTCGGATGTAAACTGATGAAATCCTTAAGCATTTCGATCCAACAACCGAACGTGTGCAGGAGCCAGTGTGGTCGCTCGCTGCCAACCTCCTCCGTGCCACACATGTGTTTCTTCTGCGACATAGATTTCCTCAATAAACAGCCAGCCATGTGTCCAACGGTAACAAAATGAAACTGAGTTTTGAGAAGCGATTTTCTCGACCAGTTCTACAAGGAAGGGACATATTTCAACGGCGGTGATATCTCAATACTAGACATAAAACACTGCGGGGAAAGGCTACGGAGAGAGAGGTTCGAGACGTCTGAAAATCGCATTTGAAATCGCTGCTTCACACAATCAGTGGAGCAGCCGAGACACGAGCGAAACGAACGACGGTTTTTCGGCGACCATAAATACAAATCTAGCCAATTGATCGTGCCAAAATTACGGATTTGAATTGTCCAATACTTATAGTAACAACTGGAATAAAACCAAAAGTATTAACTCACCTCCTCTTGAGAAACATCGCTAGTGTTTTCCTCTGACATTATTCAGAATTCCAACAAAATGGCGGCAAAATGGTTAGCGGGAAGGCGTTAGCCAATCAACATATTCGATTTATACGTTGGTTAAATATTTCCTAACGTTCATGCAAGACGCAATCTGATTGGACCACTCAATTACTCCCCCTCCCACTCCCACCAAGCTGGCTTTCGGTATTCCGTGATTTCCTCTCGTCAAACCTTCGATGTTTGATGTCTGATCCTTGAGCAATTTATTAATTAATTAGGAGCTGTTTTATTGGAGAGAAAGCAATCGACCTACAACATCTTTTTATGTCTTTCACGTATTGTTGATATCTTCAAACACACAACATACTTTTGTACTAGAGAATTAACTATAAGAAAACATTCTGTTGTGTCTGGGGAGAGGCATTTTCTTTTTGTGCCTTATAAAATTGAAAAGGTTGCAAGACGCAACGAAAATTTTAGGACAATAAAAATAAGAAATAAGTGTAAATTTTATCGGTGAGTGTGTTACATTATAAGGCACAAAAAGAAAATGACTCTCCCCAGACACAACAGAATAAGCTTCAACACACGAACTCATATAAAGAATCTTGCAAACCAAATATAAGAAAACGTTTATGAGTTTACTCTATTTTTGTTGTTCATTGTTTGAGATGTACATCCTAGAGTGTTTATAAATTGTCTACATTTGACGGGTATAAGTCAAGTTGACAGGCAGGGTTTTTGGAACATTTAAGTTTATCTGCACGAATTTTATAGTAAGGTTAGAATCCACTTATCGGTAAACGTTTTGTTTGTAGTCTTATGCTTGCTTTAAAATTAAAATCTCAAACTACAGACAAAGATATATTAAATTTGTGGTGTAATATATGGATTCACAGAATCGTGTGGCTATCACAGAAAGCTCCTCTAGCGGATTCAGCTAACAGACCACAAAGTAAGCCAATAGGGAGAAGTCTAATGCAGAGTTCGGCTATATATGTTTCGTCAGTAAATCATAAATACGAAAGAGAAATATAAACTAAGTTACAGAGCAATTAGATAAAGGTAGTTATGGCTAATGTACAGGGTAACCCCATACACCGGCTATAGCCTCCTTTAATTACACACACACACACATGAAGTTAGATAAGGACGGTTATCTAATTTTATATAATATACTGCTCTATAACTTAAGTGTGCCTCTTTTTCCGACGATATATATATATATATATATATATATATATATTCTTGTTTCAGTCATTTGTCTGCGGTCATGCTGGATCATCGCCTTTAGTCGAAGAAACCGACCTTAGGACTTATTCCTTGTAAGCCTATTGTGATCGATTTAGTCTCTGGGGGTTCGCTTGGATATTCACACATTCTTGAGGACCTCTTGATCAGACAGGCAAAACTCCTGAGCAAAAACAGTCTGACACGTCCAAAATTACAAAAAGAGAAAAAAAAGCATAGGTTTCTACTACAATGTTGAGCAGTTTTCCTTCCGACAATCAACACTAAGCTGGGATGCTCATATATAATTATAAAGAGAGAGGGAAGCGCAACGATGTTTACGTAGAGGTGAATGCATACTTAGAAGATAACTACAAATATTCTTTTCTTCTCAAAGCACAAGGCCCGATTTTGGGGGAGGGTGCCAATCGATTAGATCGACCTCAGTACGCAACTGGTACTTAGTTTATCGACTCCACCGGATGGAAGGCAAAGTCGATCTCGGCGGAATTTGAACTCAGAACGTAAAGACAGACGAAATACCTATTTCTTTACTACCCTCGACAAACGGATTAAGTCGAATATATCGATCCCAGTGCGTAACTGGTACTTTAATCGACCCCGAAAGGATGAAAGGCTAAGTCTACCTCGCCCGGCGTGCTAACGGTTCTGCCAGCTCGCCGCTTCAAGTATACTACAAAGAATGGCTGAACTCTCCAAGATATCTGTTAAAAGAATAATTTAGAAGAATGAATAATTTTTATATTTAGTCGACTTTAATATCAAGAGTTATCTTTCTTTAAATTCGCGCGTCCGCATTTCTTTTTTTTTTTTAAAAGGTCATGGATGGAAATAAAGAAAAAAATTGTAATATTAGCAGCAACATGCCATGAGCTACTGAAAGGTAACGTGTTTTAGATAAGAAAGGAACTGGACACCTTACAAAGCGTGAAGAGTGGTTTTAATAGGATAACTGAGAGCAATTGAAATCTGTCATCTTTTCGGTTTGAACGGCAGTTTTTAAAAAATAATTTCCACGTAACTAAACACTTTTAAACTTCGTATACTGGTAGAATGTGTTTATAAAACATCTTTTTCTCTTGGCTTTATTGAGAAAATTCTATAGTTTATAAGATATTTGTTGTTTTTTTCTCCATTTTCTGCAGTTTCAAACCAATCAATGACGTCTATTCAGGTGAAAACATTCTGTGCCGTATGAATATGTCCCTCGTTTAAGAAACAGATTGGATTTATTTACATTTGTGAAGAAGAAAAAGATACCCTTCCCCGCACCCCTAACCCTAGCCCTAAAACAGATTGAGATGCAATAGATCGATACTAGGGTCATAATTATGGGTGACAATTTCATATGACACCGCTAGAAAAACTGCCGTTCAAACCGAAAAGATCCGGGAATGAACAAAAGGCAATTTTAAATTAGAGCTCAGAATCTCTCTATCTCTATAGACTAATAGATAGATGGCTACAACAAATGGTTTGTTTACGCTTCCGTAATCTGGCGGTTCAGCAAAACTTAAATACTAAACCCTTCAAGGCGGTGCTCCAACATGGCCATAGTTCAATGACTGAAGCAAGTAAAAGTATATATATGTATATATATATATATATTTATATTATATTGAGGGTACTACTATTCGTAGATACCAACACGCTAAGAGGGACCAATGTGGTCAAAACTACTGAAAATAAACAAAATTTTACCGAATGCCAAACTTCAAAACACATCATTTTAAAAAAGAATTCTTTTTTAAAATCCGCATTGGTCCCTCTTAGCGTGTTGGTATCTACGAATAGTAGTACCCTCAATACAATATAAATATATATATATATATATATATATTGATAAAACGGTAAGATAACAAAAGAAAGAAAGAGACCTCAATATTATGTAAATAGAGGAAATTTATCTATACAATATGTTACATTACTCGGTAGTCAAGATAAAACTCTGAGTTTCAGATGCCGAAGTGGAAATCCACAACACCATCTCTTCGGTTATCTGGCTATTTGAAATAGTTTCAAATAGCCAGATAACCGAAGAGATGGTGTTGTGGATTTCCACTTCGGCATCTGAAACTCAGAGTTTTATCTTGACTACCGAGTAATGTAACATATTGTATAGATATATATATATATATATATATATATATATATATATATAAATGTTATATATCTGTATATATATATATATATATATATAACATTTATATATATATATACACAAATATAGGAAATACATTTTATGTATGTTTATGATCTATCCATATATATGTAGGTTTTTGATCCAAGCAAGAACACAGGACTCAAAGCATCAACACACACACACACACACACTGTGTGATAATGTAAGCAGTATGCGTGCGCGCAACGACTCTAGTATAACTTCCGGGTCAGGTCGAGATTATGAAAAAAAAAAAACGCCAAAACCCTTGAATGGGAGACACGAAAACCGTGGACAGGACTTAAAATATAAACTCTTTCATTTTTAATATATGTTTAGATATTTCGAAATGGAATATTTTCCCATTAAATATCATCGTTTTCATGGTTTAATTTATAGCAGAATTTTCGCAGACAGATTATTCTATCTTTTTATTTCCTTGTGACATTCGCTGCGAGTTTTGCTTGTTTCGCTTCTCAGTCGCCACATACTTAGATTGGACACATCACATACACAACGAAATATATATATACACACACACACACACTCATATTTCTTGTATATATATACATATACATATTTCTTATATATTTATATATATATATATATACACATACACACGCATATTTCTTGTATATATACATATACATATTTCTTATATATATATATATATATAATATGTATATATTTATACATAGGAACACGCTAACGATCACCATGTTATTAAAACGTATATCTACACGAGGAAATTCCTGAAAGAAAATAATTCTATATACATAAAGGAAAGTAACAGTATATACATACATACACACATACATACATACATATATATATATATATATATATATATATATATATATATATATATATATATTGTATATATATATATGTATATATATGTGTGTGTAGCAGAAAAGAGTGTTTAAAGCTGCAGGTGAAGGAGTTTCAAATCCAATCGTGGATCTGGACGAGCCAGGAACGGTATGTTATTCCTATACTAATTGTTGTGTGATTGGAAACGGGAACAAATGTTCCAGTTGTTGTCTGATTGTTTCAAAAAAAAAAAAAAAAAGCAGTTAATATTACAACTAGTTGTGATTTTATTTAGTACAAATTCGTAGTTCTTGCAGATTTTCATTACTAATATATGTATACCCACACACACACACGCATTTATTAGAATAGACTTCATCGCCTTTTCCCCATGTCTTCCAAGGAGTAATTATGAGATACTTGGACTAAATTGTTGAATCCATGTCTTTTTTTTTTTTTTCATAGGAAATCTAATTGATATTTCGTATGGTAATATGGTCAGTATCTGTATACACACGCGTGTATATGCATACATATTTATATATAGAGAGAAGTGGTGAGGTTGAGTGCATGTTGAGTCAAAAACTGAGCTACATCCGCCACAAAAGTAACAGATCTGTCTGATAACGTGTTTTCCATTTCCTTCATGTCTTCATCAAGCCCTTCAATCCCAAAGAAAAGCAACCTCTTTGATTCTGCTAAGCACCCTCGCTTCCACCGAACCAGAGACGGATATTCTTTGCATTCGTTCCATTAACTAGAAATAGTAACCAGATATCGCCCGAATCACACCTAATCATCTTAAGAGAGGTGCACTGGATAATGCCTTAGATACTATGCCGTGTCTATTAATAAGTTGGTTCAATCACAGCTGGAATGCCTTAGACACTATATCTGCTTGGCCAGAGCTGACCTCTGACCTAACGGTAGTTGAACCACATCAAAGGTGATGGAAACCGACGTGAACAAGCATCTTTCATCACTTTAAATCTCAGTCTTTCGAAATATTCACGCATCCCGTTTTCGAAGATCAAGATTGTGTTAGAGAGTTGCACGTCTCTCATCAACTGCTTTCTTGTCCTTGAAAATTACAACAAAAACCACAATTTCTTTCTGACGCCAGCACAACCTTCGTCGTGACTGGCTTTTTGTTCTTGTTTAGTGACCTGATTGAGGAGTCGTGACAGGGTAGAGTGTCACAGGCATAACACAATGAGCGAAAAAGTTTTGATCAATTGAGACTATCCGTGCAATTAGGAGATAAAAACTCCGTCTTATAGTGCAAAAACTCCAAAAATCTAAATCAAGAGAGATAACTCCAACAATATGAGGCAACTAAAGTGTCTGCAAAATACAAACAATGCAGACGGGAGTGGGTCGCAGTTTTAAGCCAAGTGCTGAAAGCAACACATATTATAGAGAGAGTAGCTTGTGGCACGGTTCTACACACACACACTAATATACGCTAGAAGTCACTTATTGTGAAAACTATAGGACAGAACCGATAACAATAACCAGCAGAGAATATAACAATATCCTGAGCATGTTTGTAACTCAGTAATTTTCATAAAATAACTATTCCATTACATCCGGATTATAAGTGGCTTCTCTCTTTCTCTTTCCTACCCTGTGTGTGTGTGTGTGTGTATTTATATATAAATATATATATATATATATATATATATATATATATATATATATATATATATATATGTATATATATATGTATGTATGTATATGTATGTATACATTAAAAGTGAAGTCAAATCTTGCTTGCTTGCTTGCAATGTTACACAGCCAAACTAATGCATAATGGAAAAATACTTTGAAAGTAAAGTGCCCCCGAAATGTGAATAAGAGTGGAATAAAACAAGTTTTGTGTAAATCGGACCAGTAGTTATTGAGATATTCGTGGTTTGTGGGTATGAATACCCAAAACAGTGCATATTGGGAAAATACTCCGAAAATAACTTAACCCTGAAAGGGAAGAAACTCTAACCTTTCCATTAGAAACATTATGATGGGCAAAATATTTTAAAAATATTTTTAAAATATTTTAAAAAATATGGTAAATATTTCGTAAAAGACCCGTTTGTAATCTTGGTGTGAAATAGTTTTTTGCCATGGGTTTTTTTTTTTTGAGTGCATTCAATGTATTTTACCTCCAAAGATTTGGCTGCTGTTTCTAGCAGGCCCTGCCACCACATAACAGCTTTTTGTAATATAGGACCCGAAATAACTGTTACGTGGTAGCAGGGCATGCAAGAAAGAGCAGCTAAATCTTTCCTTTTCTGGGGAAAGGAGGTGTTTACACGTGATTTCGATGTCACATTCGTTGAAAGCATGCAAAATAACATGGGAAAGAAAAAAACCCCATTAAACTCCATTTATATATATATTATATATTATTTATTATTTGATTGAATGCGAGGCATCCATTGCCAGGTAAGTTTATCTTCACCTTTTTGATGCGACTCTCTACTCTATACTGTTTTCTTCCTCCATCCTTCTTTAATTCCTTTCTTCTCTCCCTCCCTCCTTCACCGTTTTCTATCTCTCTTTCTCTCCAGTCTTTCTCTTTTTTCCTCTCTCTCATTACTCACATGTGACCATCGTCCATCTTTCTTTTCCTACATGGATGCTTAAAAGAGCAGATGTGTTTTTTTCTCTCTCTTCTATCTTTTCTTTTTCACCCAAAAAATGTTTCTCCCAGCATTCACTATTTTCCTCTCCTTCTGGTCTAATGACCCTTCATGTTTGTTTTCGTTCCGTTTCCTTATAATGTCTCCACTGTCATCTTTTTGTCTCCTACTTTGACCCTTCATAAATCCTAAATTTTATATTAGAATTTATGCAAGCTACTGTCTTTGAAGACTCATGTTGTTGTTTGAATGCTTGAAATGAGGAGTAGACGGCCGACACCTGATGAAGAGGCCTTTCTCTGTGTTTACTTATCCTGTTTTCCATATCTTCTCATTGTTTACATATTTCACTTGTTTTCCCCTCATTTGTTTATGTATTCCATGTTATTTGCACCGTTGGTGATGTCCTGTACCCATATATGCATGTATATATATATATATATATAGTTCAATTTGGCAACTCCATTAGAATGGATGAAAGCGCTGATATATGATGTATAAAAACATGTAATATACAAATAAATATCTGTAAATATAAAACCATCCAAATTTCTGAGTACCTCATTTCTTCTAATATAAAATACCTGTACATCATCTCCAAACCTTCTAATATATATATATTATATATTATTTAATTGAACGTGTTTCATCCAGTTCCAAGTAAGTTCATATATATATATATATATATATATATATATATATATATATATATATGTTAATAAAATAGAACATATGCATATATATAAACATATATGTACGTACCTACCTCTACATGTACATATACACGCATATATGTGTACAGGACACCAAAAAGACGTCGAACACATAGAGAGACGAAAAACATAGACACAAACCAAGGAACAAGACAAGCAAAAAAAGAGATACAGGACAATAAGCACAACGAAAAATTCCCTTCTTCAGTCGCTAAGGTTTCATCTACTAAACGTTGAATTAAATACTATATAACACAAAAAATCCTAATTTATAAAAATTAGATTATCTCGAAGTGAAGAGGATTTATCCTAATTACCAAATGCCTCAGGTTTATTGGAGCTCGTCTTAATTGCTGTTTGGTAATTGCGACAAATCTGCAAGATGCAGAGATAATTTTAATTAACCAGGAATCTATGTTGTATGGTATTTGATACATCTGTATTTGTCTCTGTTAGTCAAATACATTTCATTGGCCACTGAGTTACTTCCCCTAACTCATTTTTGATTAAATTATGTAGATTACTTAGGCCATAATTGTCTTCAACTCTTTTCATATAAGTCTAAGTCCCTTGGCTTCTGATGTGCTGGTATTGCCTATTGAGGCACAAACAACTGTTCCCTTATTTCCAGACAATAAACATGTCCTTATTCTTAATGGCAATCCAGTTTTGAAGAAATTCTTGATTCTTTAGATTTCCTCCTCTTCTCAGGTGGAGTCGGTCTTTATTGTCATTTGGTAATTATAACACTTCTTCTTGAGGTGGAGACAATTTTGATAAATCATGAATGTTTTGCACCAGGTTTGAGACTAATATATATATATATATATATATATATATATATATATATATATATATATATATATATATATATATATATATGCTGATATTGAACGGTGAGAATGATTGCTCAGTACCATATTGTTTAATAAATATTGTTTATTTGTGGGTTACCAAGGTTTATCAATGGTTTCATGTAGAGAGAATCCTTTCAACGATTATCAAGCTTGCCACATGGGAACATTGTTACTCATCTCCATAACACACACACACACACACACATATCATCATCATTATTGTTTTAATGTCCACTTTTCTCTATGAATATAGCTCAGGTGGAATTTGTTGAGGCAAAGGTATATCTTCTATGGGCATATGCCTTTCCTGTTGCCAACACTCAACTAATTTAAAGCAAGATAATATTTCCCCATGGTCAGACATGTTTCCATGGAGACAAGGAAACACACATATGTATGCGCATGTGGTTCTTAAGGCAACACCACACTAAGCCATAAATGGTAGCACGTAAACATCCATTCGACATTCTGAAATGCTATTAGATTTCATTCAATTTTAAAAAGGGTAAAATCAGACAGAACTTATGGGATGACCTGATATATACATATATATATATATATATATATATATATATATATATATATATATGCATATATATATATATATATATATATATATATATATATATATATATATATATATGTATATATGTATGTATGTGTGTATGTATGTATATATATACATATGTATATATGTATGTATGTGTGTATGTATGTATGTATGTGTGTATGTATGTATATATATACATATGTATATATATGTATGTGTGTGTATATATATATGTGTGTGTGTGTGTGTATATATATATATATATATATATATATATATATATATATGAGAGAGTAAAAGTAGGAGAAATTGAATCATAAAAAATCACAGTAGAGATACGTCCATAATATAAACAATATCAGTTACATAGGCGCAGGAGTGGCTGTGTGGTAAGTAGCTTGCTTACCAACCACATGGTTCCGGTTGCATTCCAACTGTGTGGCACCTTGGGCAAGTGTCTTCTACTATGGCCTCAGGCTGTCCAAAGTCTTGTGAATGGATTTGGTAGATGGAAACTGAAAGAAGCCTGTCGTATATATGTATATCTATATGTATGTGTGTATATGTTTGTGTGTCTGAGTTTGTCCCCCAACATCACTTGACAACCAATGGTTGTGTGTTTACGTCCCCGTAACTTAGTGGTTAGACCAAAGAGACCGATAGAATAAGTACTGGGCTTACAAAGAATAAGTCCTGGGGTCGATTTGCTCGACTAAAGGTGGTGCTCCAGCATGGCCGCAGTCAAATGACTGAAACAAATAAAAGAGTAAAAGAGAATATCATGTTAATAAATAAATATATAAAGTATAACTATGATTATTTAAAAGATTTGAGAGATCTTACGATCGTTTCATGAATAATACAACCTTTCCAAATGAAATCCAAAGCTGGTAACCATTATTAGGAAGTATATCCACTCATCAGAGAAAAGGATGAATTTCAGTGTTGTAAATCGAATGAAAGAGATGCTATTTAAAATCGTATGATAAAGTGGTTGTTTAAAAAGCTATTGGTATAGATGTATATAGGTATAAATTTGGGCTAAGAGTTTTGAAAAAAATAATATAAATTCATGGTAAAATCCTTTGTAAGAATCCGTAATGGGTGTGTCATATATATATATATATATATATATAAATCAAAATAGATGAACATCAATGGAATTTGTATCTTTGTGGTACCAGTGCCGGTGGCACACAAGAAAACCATCCGAACGTGGCCGTAGCCAGTACCGCATCGATTGGCTTCCATGCTGTGGGCACGTAACAAACACCATCCGATCGTGGCCGTTCGCCAGCCTCATCTGGCACCTGTGTCGGTGGCACATAAAAACACCATCCGAAGACCCGGCAAGACTAGTCAGGCCATAACCCGTGGCCCCTACCTGGGACGTAGTCAGTCCACCTGTGCATACCTTCCTTCTTGTGACACTTGTGAAGACCTGTTGAGGCAAGTGAAAATCAAATCAAATCAAAACAAATCAAAATAGATGAACATCAATGGAATTTGTATCTTTGTGGTACCAGTGCCGGTGGCACACAGGAAAACCATCCGAACGTAGCCGTAGCCAGTACCGCATCGACTGGCCTCCGTGCTGTGGGCACGTAACAAACACCATCCGATCGTGTCCGTTCGCCAGCCTCATCTGGCACTTGTGTCGGTGGCACATAAAAACACCATCCGAGCGTGGCCGACTGCCAGCCTCATCTGGCACCTGTGTCGGTGGCACATAAAAAACACCATCCGATCGTGGCCGTTCGCCAGCCTCGTCTGGCACCTGTGTCGGTGGCACATAAAATCACCCGCTACACTCTTGGAGTGGTTGGCGTTAGGAAGGGCATCCAGCTGTAGAAACTGGCCTGGTGCAGCCTTCGGGCTCCCCAGACCCCAGTTGAACCGTCCAACCCATGCTAGCATGGAAAGCGGACGTTAAATGATGATGATGATGATGATGATATATATATATGGAGCAGTTGTATACTGTCAACTTAACGTGACAGTCCCATAAAAGGAATCACACCACCGCTATTTAGCCCTAGGAAGCATCGACGCTTCCTGTCGGCCTTGACACATTTCCTGTGTCCTTATGTGTACAAAGGGGAGACAAGCACCTCCACCCAGCTAAGCCTGCATCCAGGGACTAGTTTCTGAGTCTTGCTCATCATCAGTCTGGAGTACCCATGGCCTGCAGCTGAAGATGCCTGTCTAGCTGAAGATGCCTGTCTAGCTGGAGATGCCTGTCTAGGCCTTGTAAACATAATTTCAGTGAAGTAAATTTACTGATCACAAAAAATGAAAATATTAAATTTCTAAATATCTCAGAGAGATATAAGGACACAGGAAATGTGTCAAGGCCGACAGGAAGCGTTGATGCTTCCTCGGGCTAAATAGCAGTAGTATTATTCCCTTTATGGGACTGTCACATTAAGTTGGCAGTATACAACTACTCTATCGTTCCACCACTGCTTATATCTCTCTGGTCCGAAATTTTTGGGGAAGGGATTAAGTCGATTACATCGACCCCAGTGCGTAATTGGTACTTATTTTATCGACCCCGAAAGGATGAAAGGCAAAGTCGACCTCGGCAGAATTTGAACTCAGAATGTAAAGACAGACGAAATACCACTAAGCATTTCGCCCAGCTTGCTAACGTTTCTGCCAGTTCTCCGTCTTCACTATATTCATAATATTAAATAAATAATGTGTTTATATATATATGTGTGTGTATACACACACATACAAACTCACACAATTATTGGGCTCTACACAGTCCACCAGTCAATTAACTCAGTAGCGTTCCTGCATGTATTTGGCTAACAGGGTACTCTGAACAGGGTACTCTGAATGAATACCAGTGATACTTTTCATCAGGCAGTCAATAAAACAAACATTGTCATATCAACTTGTTTATGATATTAACCACTCTGAATATCCATTATATGTAGCAATAATATGTTGCACATTTATTGTGGTGTAAAATGTAATAATAAATAAATATGAATAGAGATATTGGTCAAATTATGTTACATGTATCTCCATTGAACAGTCGGTTATTCAATAATGTATTACTCTATAATATGTAATAATACATTAATGAATAAATAACCATTTTATGGAAACACATGTAACATAATTTGAACAGTATCTCTATTCATATTGATACATAGTTATATTATGTCTCAAATAATAATAAGCAGAAAACAGGTGTGGTATTTAAAGTTTTCAATGATATAAATGTATTTCAAGAAAATGCTAAAATATTCACATAACAGTTGAGAAACATTATGCAATTATGCATTTCACCTCATCATTGTATTGCAATAAATATCATATATATATATATCAGCATCGCCTTACTGGCACCTGTGCCGGTGGCATGTGTAAAAAGATTCGTTGCCAGTTCTGCCTGACTGGCCCCATGCTGGTGGCACATAAAAGCACCCACTACACTCTCGGAGTGGTTGGCGTTAGGAAGGGCATCAAGCTGTAGAAACTCTGCCAGATCAAAATTGAAGCCTGGTGCAGCCATCTGGTTCGCCAGCCCTCAGTCCCATCGTCCAACCCATGCTAGCATGGAAAGCGGACGTTAAACGATGATGATGATATAGTGAGAATTTACAAAAAATGAAAGATGAATATAAACAGCAAACAGATGTATTAGTTTAATGCTCGGGAAGTGAGAAAGTCTTTTACGTTTCGAGCCAACGCTCTTCAACAGAAAGGAACACAGAAATAAACAGGGAGAGAAAATAGAAAAAGGTTTAGTGGCTAGCAGTCTAATATATATTTATTCTTTTACTTGTTTCAGTCATTTGACTGTGGGCATACTGGAGCACCACATTTAGTCAAACAAATTGGCCCCAGGACTTATTCCTTGTAAGCCTAGTACTTATTGTATTGGTCTCTTTTGCTGAACTGTTGAGTTACGGGGGACATAAACACACCAACATCGGTTGTCAAGTGATGGTAGGGGTACAAACACAGGTACAAAAACATATACATACATATATACATACATACATACATATGTATATATATTTATATGTGTGTGTGTATATATATATATATATATATATATATATATATATATACAACAGGCTTCTTTCAGCTTCTGCTTACCAAATCCACTCACAAGGATTTTGTCAGCCCGAAGCTATAGTAGAAGACACTTGCTCAAGGTGCCACACTGTGGGTCTGAACCCAGGACCATGTAGTTGGGAAGGAAGCCCCTTACCACACAGCCCCTCCTGCACCTGTATACAGGGTTGGCCAAAAGTCACCCGACAGTAAATCAAAATTCCATAAATACTTAATATTCAATTTTATTTATTCTTTCCAATTAGGAATGTTCAATAATTGAATGCTGTGAGCTAAATCACTGTTTGTCTGTTTATTAATGAAGTCTCATATAAAATAATTTTTTGTTTTAATCTTCAAATTACTGTATTTTAATGTGTAAAAAGAACCCTTTTTTGTCAAAAATTAGGTTTAAAAATATGGGATTTTCTTATACATGGATAGTATTATACCTTACAAAACCTTTTTTCCAAATTTTAAGCCCCAAAACTTAGGGAGTTCCTTATACACGTTACAATACGGTAAATGGTTTTGAATATATATATATATATATATATGTATGTGTGTGTGTGTGTATATTCATCCATTTTGCCACCCAATATTCCTTGTAGAGTCTTGCTAGTAGAATCCTCAGGCACCTCCTCCATGGCATCCTATCAGAATCAACTATCATTAGACTTTCCATCTGGATTCCCAAGTGTGACCGAATAAAACTACGGATACTATCAACCCATTTCATTCTTGATTGGTCCCTGAGTCTTCTGGTGGTTGGCTCAGTTTGAAGAATTTGTCTTGTAATTCTTTCCTGTAATATTCTCATCACATGTCTGCAGTACTAGAGCTGTGACCTCTCAATGCATAAAAGTCAAGGCTTGTACTGGATATATATATTATCTACTACATATGTGGAAAATTGGTGTGTGTTTGTTTGTGGCGTTGTTAGCTGCCTCCTCCTACATCGTTGAAACTTGCGACGTGAGTAGAACCCATGTCTGGAAACCTCGTGACATACTTAGATTGTTGAAAGAAATCGATAATACAGCCCTGGAAGGGACCTTTATATCTACCTCATATAACTATTTTATTTTAAATATTCAAGGGAAATAATCCATAGCACCTATACAATACTTTTTTAAGCATTCAAGAGAAATAACCCATTTCATTGTTTACATTCAATTACTTTGAATATTGATTTTTTTGTGTCCTCTTTCTAATTTTTGCCGACAATATCAATTTTATACTTTATTTGACACGTGAGTAGAACTCCTGTCTAGAAACCTCATGACATACTTAGATTGTTGAAAAAAATTGATAATAGGGCCCTTCCAATGGATCCTTCTCACAATCAGCTGACCTAATTCTGCATTTCACTACTCACAGTTTTCAACTACCAACATTTATTATTGCACTTCCTTAATTTGAATCTTAAACATTAAAGACTTCATTCATACATTTCTATACTCTTTTACTTGTTTCAGTCATTTGACTGTGGCCATGCTGGAGCACCGCCTTTAGTCGAGCAAATCAACCCCAGGACTTTTTCTTTTTAAGCCTAGTACTTATTCTATTGGTCTCTTTTGCTGAACCGCTAAGTTACGGGGACATAAACACACCATCATCAGTTGTCAAGCGATGTTGTGTGTGTGTGGGGGGGACAAACACAAACACATAAACACACACACACACACACACACATATATATATATATATATATATATATATATATATACATACATATACGACGGGCTTCTTTCAGTTTCCGTTTACCAAATCCAATCACAAGGCTTTGGTCGGCCTGAGGCTATAGTAGAAGACACTTGCCCAAGGTGCCACACAGTGGGACTGAACCCAGAACCATGTGGTTGGTAAGCAAGCTACTTACCTGCACCTATACATACATACTTTTTTGAATGCCTGTTACTTCGATAATTCTGCATTTTTAGTTTCACTTTTTCCATGACAGTAGATAAATTTTTTATTCCACAACGTATTTGTAATGGCTTCATGCAGGCAGAGCGTGGATTCAATCCTCGATTGCCAAATTTCAATCAACACTTCAACAGTGCTTTTCTCATAGTAAAGCAATAGTTTTTCTGTAAATGACAGCAGTTATACATTTCCCAGATGCCTTCGCTAAGCAGAATAATGTCTTTGCCTCTCGCCAACCTCTGACAGTCTTTCTCTCCAACCTCCGAAAACCCCTCTCAACAACCTCCAACAATCTTTCCCTCCCCCAGCTGACAGTTTTTTGTACTTTTTTGTCACGGAAAATACACCTTTTGTGGCAGTTATAACGAAATTGCTTTCTTATATAAGGCGTTTCAATAAAACATTTTTACCTCCGGGAATGACTGGGTACACCAGCTAGTATATATATATTTTCTTTTATTTGTTTCAGTCATTTGACTGTGGCCATGCTGGAGCACTGCCTTTAGTTGAACAAATCGACCCCAGGACTTCTTTTTTGTAAGCCTAGCTCTTATTCTATCAGTGTCTTTTGCCAAACCGCTAAGTTACAGGGATGTAAACACACCAACATCACTTGTCAAGCGATGGTGCGGGGACAAACACACACACACTTACATATACAATGGGCTTCTTTCAGTGTCTGCCTACCAAATCCACTCACAAGGCTTTGGTTGGCCCGAAGCTATAGAAGAAGACACTTGCCCAAGGTATCATGCAGTGGGACTGAACCTGGAACCATGTGGTTGGTAAGCATGCTACTTAGCACAAACCCACTCCTCCGCCTATATATATAATATATATACATACACATGCATGCACACATTGTAATTATATAATGGCTTGTTGTTTCGGGTATGTAGAACATTGTACAGAATTACAGATGTGAATAGCATAGTAGTGGGGTATAATTATGAATATTTTATATAAAGCTTGTTGCTCCAAATGCAGGGTTTGTGTTGCTCTTTAGCTATGTTCATCCTGGTTCATTGCCTTTTGATGCTGTCTAATGTATGTGTGTGTATGTGATGGAAGTGAGACAAGTGATCTGGAAGAGGTGAGTCTGATGGGGGATTTGAATACACCTGTGTGTTGGAACTACTTCTAGGAAATGCAAATAATGACACCTGTGACTTATCTGGGGCTATGAAACAGACCTGATTTTTCAGGCTGGGTGTTGTGTGTGGGGTTAGCAGCTTTGTTATGTAAAATATTTTTCTTGCCATCAGAAAGCAGAACAGGCTCCTATGTTCTGAGCAAGTTAGGTTCTCTGTATCAGAGACCATTACATCTTCTGGTCCAAGAATTTCTAGAAAAACTGGAAGACTGAAGGTGGAAAAGATTTCGTTGGACAGATGACCTGAAAGTGTTGGAGCATGTACGAATGGATGGCTTATGTCTTATAGATAACTGAAAGGCAAACAAGATATATCCATCCATCCACTTTTGCTGCCCACTATTCCTGAAAGGGTCATGGGGGTAGGGTCCTCAGGCACCTCCTCCATAGAAGCAACTGTCATTACACTTTTTGGCTGGATCCTCAAGTGTATCCAACTGAGACTATGGATGTCATCCAACCATCTCATTCTTAGTTCTATGTCTCTTCTTGCCAGTTGGCCTGGCTTGAGGAATCCACCTTGTAATCCTTTCCTGTGACATTTTAACCAGAAGAAATGTGGAGCGCTTAATTGGAAGTAGTGAGTGGCAGCATAGGAAGGGATTTGTTGGTGGATTAATTTCTGAGAGAATCTTATGAATTGAGGAGCGAGATAATTCAACAAGGTTTATCGAGCTCTGCTTGACAAAAGACCATGGATTTTGGCTGCCTCAGTCGTTTTACAGGTCATGTGATGCATGTATTCTTTGCTCACCCTCTTCACAAATGCTGCTTGTCTCAAAGGACTCAAAGTCAAACAGAACACACTGGAAACCTTTTGCTTCAGTCAGTTTCATTAACCATTTCATACAACTGTGTTTTTATGTGATGCTGGTGATTCCACAACGTTTTTTCTTCTATTAAATCTTTGGGGAAGTTTATACATTTGAGTTTGGTGCATTAGATTTCTGGTACTTAAACTCATTACTGTATAAGCTAACGAAACGTTAATCACACAATTTTTCACCATTACAGATTGCAATGAGTGGCACCTTCTGGTTTAGCTATTCAAAACTAGGTAAGAGCATGACGTTTCTCTCTTCACTTACTAATCCACAATATTGGTGACTATTGATCTCTAAAATCTACTATTTTACCCTCCTATATATTCTCTTGCTTTTCCGCCTCTTCTCTTTTCTCTCTCTCTTTCCATTCTTCCCCTCCTCCTCCCCTTCAACTTATTTTTCTTCCTCTTACACTTTCTCACTCGTGCTCTCTCCTTTTCCCTCTCTCTCTCTCATGTTCTTTTATTTAGAATCTTTTTCTCTCTTTATTTTTCCTCGTGTTCTCTTCTCTCTCTCTCCCTTACTCACTCTGTTGCTTTTCTCACACCCAACTTTCATTCATTCTCCTACCCTCC
This sequence comes from Octopus sinensis, assembly GCF_006345805.1. Lineage (NCBI taxonomy): Eukaryota > Metazoa > Mollusca > Cephalopoda > Octopoda > Octopodidae > Octopus > Octopus sinensis. Next base: position 18,633,494 of record NC_043019.1, on the reverse strand, counting down.
ACCCTTTCCTATCTGTCGCTTCTCTGCCGATCTTCTTGTCTCCTTCATTTCCACCCTTCCTCATTCTCTCTCTCTCTCTCTCTCTCTCACTCTTTTCGCCCAGTCTTTCTCATTTCTCTACCTCGTTTTCGCTTCGTTTCAAGTGCTTGTCTCTCTCTCTCTCTCTCTCTCACCGCACAGTTCCGTTGTCATTTGGAACATGTTTCATCTGATTTATGGACACTTGTGCCGTTGATACCCATCGCATACACGGACATACAGCTGCCTGAACACGCACTCCTCTACATCCATCCATCACTCTTAACCAGTTGCAGCCGGTGTGTATACCATGCACTCCAACACTCCGTTGTCCTTTTCTCTGCTTGCCGTTTACCCGGATATCTGGTGTATGACGGACATGTTTCGGAAGATGAACAGTATTTCAGCCGTAAATTAGAAGAGGAGGAGGACGTGGAAACACATACCATAACCCACACAGACAGACTCCGGGTAAGGTCTAGTGTTCTTCATATGTAGTGCTTCACACCACCTGTGCTCGCGCCCGCGCACACACACACTATAGCATCCATACATACACACACGAGCGTCACAAGGTGTAGTGCTGCGTGAAAAGGACTTCCACGCGATGCATACACTCACAGCATACGTTCTCTGTCTGTCTGTCTCTCTCTCTCTATCTCTCTATCTATCATCAATGTGTGTGTGTGTGTCAACACAGATACGAGCAAATACGCGCCGCCGCCACCGTCATAATTGTCATCATCGCCATCAGCTTCATCATACATCAAATATGAAGTAGTTATATATTTCCTTGCAACATAATTTTGTGTAGAATAGGAGTAGCCAAGTTTCAAGACTTTCTGCTTCTATGTGTGTGGAAAGAGAGAGATGAAATGAAGGAAGAGAGCATGATTGTCACTGCATCCCAATCCAAACTTGCCATCACTCCTTATTCCAGTCATTATAATTTCTTGGCACCCACCCACTTCCACTTAAAACAGTAGCATTTATACTATTTTACATTTAAAAAAAACAACATTTCGTCTATTTAGACCTCCATTCCCCTTACTTTTTCAACCCGCTCCTCTTTAACATCCCCTCCTCATCATCTATCCCCTGTAGAAATATTATCATCATTATTATTATTATTATTATTATTAATTGATATTTATTGTTTTTAAAATGTGTGTCACAGGTATAATCATATCGAATTCTTTCAGTTGGTCTTCTTTCGAATCTTCTCATATACCAAATATTGTTGACTGTGAGAGTGTTTAGTATATTTTCTCTACAATACAAATGCTTAGCAAGGAAGTGGTAATATAGTGCCTGTAATACAAGCTTACACAGTAATTTGTTTGTTATATATGAATGCGAGCGCGCAATCAGATGTGTGTGTGTATGTGTGTCTGAAATTGTATGTATGCGCTTGTTGCCCTATCATGTGTATTAATTCAAGTTCGACCTTAAAAAAATAAAATTAAAAAAGCAAACATATATAATGTAAGCAATATCATGTAATCAATTCTTAATTAGGTACTTTTTTAATTATAGTGGATTTGAAATGAGAAAATAGTTTTATTCTCACTGTTCTTGCGTAAAACTTATTTATTAACCCCCCCCCCCTTAATGAACAAAACTACATAATGTGGTATGAGAGAGTTTCAGACTATTTTGTGTAGCCACATGAGGAACGCTTTTGAACCTGAATTTATAATTCTTGAGAAAATAATTATTGATCAGATGTTCTTATTTCTCCCATCACTTTTTCACTTCTAACATATTTTAACGAACCTTCTTTTCGTCTAAATATTTACTTTCGAGTTTTTTGTTCGACACTTAAGACCTCCTCTCTCCTTTTAATGACCGTCAACTGCAGATGGCTAAGTACCATAAGCTCGTCTGTGATTCATGTCCCGTCACCGACGCTGTCACATCTGACCATTTAACATTGCCAAGGGGCCTCATCTCAACTCATTTTATTTGCAATTCGTTATCACAGAATAGGTAGAACTGAAGCCCTCACCGAACTTCACAATTCGATGTACTCTCTCTCTCTCTCTCTCTCTCTCTCTCTCTCTTCTCTCTCTCTCTCTCTCTCTCTCTCTCACACACACACACACACACACACACACTGCTTGCGAATCAAGGATTAAAATAAACGAGTAATTCATGTCAGGTAACGTAGATATTTCGTCTCCCAGTTACTGGTTGTCTGCTGTTTAATTGGAAGAACTACAGCAATGGGGGGAAAGTATGATTGATCCACAGCTGAACTAACCAACCACGCATGCTATCTAACCTTTGTGTGTGTACGTTTGCATGATCATCATCGTCTTCATGTTCGCTTTTCCATGCTGGCATGAGTCGGACGGAATTTTCGACAGCCGGATGCCTTCCCTGTCGCCAATCTCCACCTGGTTTCAAGTAAGGTAATATTTCCTCATGGCGAGACATGTTTTTCACGGAATACTCGGAACAGAGGACACCGCTTGCATGACGGTGACACTCGCGTAAAACTATCATGCGATGTGAAGGCAAAGAGACAGTAGCACACACATACACGCACAGAGTTAGATATAGATGGGCTTCTTTCAGTTCCCGTCTGCCAAATCTACTCACAAGGCTTCGATTGACTCAGGGCTATAGTAGTAGACACTTGCCCAAGGTGTCACACAGTGGGACTGAACCCTCAAAGCATGTGGCTGGGAAGCGAGCTTCTTACCACACAGCCACGCCTGTGCGCGCACCCGAGTTATTAGCTTAAACCAGACGAAGCTGGGCTTCCTCTGACTTTTCAGGGTTTCTGTGACTGGCAAGAGAAGGTTATCTTCAAACTGGAGACCTGGACGAAATGCTTCCATCTGCGAACTCCTCTAAAACCCCTCAAAGATCATTTAACCAATGTTCAAATATATTCATAACTTGTGTAATCTATACTAAGCCGAACTGCAGGCATTTGGCTACATCTTGTTTTTTCTTCTCTGATGTAAGTTTTCCTTAACATACTTGTAATGTATTTTATACAGATGAAAAATTCCCTTGTCACTTTGGGTTCGATTGTTAAAACTAAAACCCTATTCGCCCATCTAAAGTTTACCTTTGCGCTATTGGGGGAGGAAGAGATGTGACAGTTTCTGTTAAATGACATATGACCGAAGACTGTTGAGCGAGAGGTGTCAGTACACGATGAACAACACTACGTGCACAAACTCAACAAGATTATAATCTGTTTCTTTACTACCCACAAGGGGCTAAACACAGAGGGGACAAACAAGGACAGACAAACGGATTAAGTCGATTATATCGACCCCAGTGCGTAACTGGTACTTAATTTATCAACCCCGAAAGGATGAAAGGCAAAGTCGACCTCGACGGAATTTGAACTCAGAACGTAGCGACAGACGAAATACTGCAAAGCATTTCGCCCGGCGCGCTAACGTTTCTGCCAGATCGCCGCCTTGTAACAAGATTATAATCGTTGACGCTGTATTTAACATGTATATATAAATGTGTGTGTACATAAATTATAATTATTGCATTTCTTCCGGTTCTTAACATCCTGAGTTCAAATCCTGCCGAGATTGAACTTCACCTTTCACGCCCCCCCTGCGGGGTGGTGGTCGATAGAATAAAGTACCAATGAAGTACTGCAGTCGATGTAATCGATTTACTCCCCCAACCACATCCCCCTAAAATTGCTGCTCTTGTCGTGACCATCTGGTCTTTTTTGCATATTCTTAACTATATTACCCCAGCTCACTCCCGCCATTGTAATTTGATGTAGATTTGGCTATTATTTCCAGTAGGTCTCGAAGGACAAATGGATTTTCAGTGTTTAGTGTAGTCACGTTATGAGTTCAAATTCTCCTGAAGTCGATCGACTTCGTCATTCATTCTTCCCAGATCGTTAAAACAGGTATTAGTGAAGTACTGAGATCAATATGATTGATTATCCTTGTGGGTCTTGTACCTGTATTATAAAATATTTCTTGAAGTCGCAGGGGTCTGTGCATTGACAGAATCGTCAGAGCACCGAAACAAATACTTGGCGGGGCTTCTTCCGGCTCTTTACATTCTGTGTTCAAATTCTGCCGGAGTTGATTTTGTCTTTCTTCCTTTCGGGTTCGATAAATTAAATAAGTTCCACTTGAGCAGTGGATGTAATCGATGAGCCCCCCCCCCCGCCCCCAAGGCGATGGAGCGTCAGATCAATTGGTTTTAATTTACGTTCACTCCTTTACCTCGCTGCTTTCGTACCAGTCATATACTGGAGTCGATGCAATTAACTGACACATCCTACAAATTTGTGACATGGCATAATGGCGTAGCTAATGTGTGCTGCATAGGACCACCCTAGAATTTGTCATCTTCATGCCTCCCCTTATACTGGTTTTTACAGTTGACCCAAAAGGGCCTCCCGCAGCGGATGCCCCCAAACCCAGTGCAATGGACACGACAGAGCTCGGAATTTTGTTTCATTTTTCGTTCCTTTACTTTCCGATGTCAAATTCTTTCCGGGTTCGATTTTTGTTCTTCGTTGCTCTGGCATCACAATAAGATTACGTAGAAGTTATTATTTAACCCCAGGTCTGATCTGGTCGAGCGGAACTGTGGTCAAAGACATTTCGAAGTTGTATTGCACAATGTTAAAGCAATGTTTGATTCAAGATAGATTTGATAGATTTTGGTTGCTATTTCTAGCGAGTCGAGTGACCATATAGAAGCTCCCTGGTTCCGTCGTTGATGTTGTTGTTTATAACTTCTTGTCGGTTGTGGTCCTTGACATTCCAGCGGCACCCACGCCTTTTATCTTTTACTAGATTGTGGTCGTATTGAGACACCACCTTGAAGAGGTTGGTTGAACCAATTCACCCCTGGTGCTTATCTTAAAGTTTGGTACTTATTCTATCGCTTTTTTTTTTGCCAAACTTCTAAATTACAGTGACGTAAACAAACCAACACTGGTTGTCAAGTGGTGGTGGGTGACAAACACATACATATACGACGGGCTTCCACACTGTTCCCGCCTACCAAATTCGCTCTCAAGTCATTAGTTGATTCGGGGCTTTATTAATAGACACTTGTCCAAGGTGATGTCACGCATGGAAATGGATGCAAAGCAAGGCTCATATTTAAGGGTGTTTGGCCCCCTTATTAACCTTGATCAGAGCTGATTGATTTGTGATCTAAAGTGATTGAGTCGTGAGTCCAATGTTTTTTTCTTCATGCAAAGCAGTCAAGTGTTGAGGGAAATTCAGATGCTATTTCTAGCAGGTCGAGCGATTACGTTAGGATCTCCTTCGCTTCGTTGCTGTTGTGGATATAAATTTATGAACAGAAGTGTCTTCAGTTTTCACTTTGTGCTAGATTTCGGGAATAAGAAAGTCTGCGACACGAAAAACTTAATTACTGCAGTGTGTGTGTGTGTGTGTGGTAAGACCAGGGTGGATCTGTCGACTTCTGCTGTATGCAACTTGTATAGTAAGAAAGAAAGGAAAGGAAAAAGCTGAGACCATCCATCTTTTTAGGATTCTCTTAATGTCTCATTGTGTCTGAGAGAACCAGACTGGCCTTATTAAGAAGTCCGTTTCGCATTTACATGGGGTCTCGTTCAATTCCACTCCAGTAACGTCTTCGTCAGATGCCTTTTTTTATTATAACTTCTGGTCGACCAGAATCTTGTGACAGAAATTTGGTAGAGGTGACAAATGCCCTGCAGCCAATCGCAAGGGCCGCTTCTACCCGTGATTTATAGATTTAATCCGTCATACGGTTCTGCACCAATCGCCAGATTCTTGGATGTATTTCTCACTTTGTTGCAAATATTCTGACCAGATGCAGTGGAGAAACTTGAGTGTGTGTTCCGCCTGGGGAGGCCCTTGAGTTTGCTGTTCCCTCCTCCCCGTGCCCTCAAGTATATATAGGCTTATGCAGACCTAACAGTTACGCCCCTAATAAAAGCGTCGCCCGAGGCGCTTCGCCCTTCTCGCCCCCACCTAGTCAGCTATTGACCAAATCCCCGCTCCGCCGGTCATGGAAACTTCTGAAAAGGGTTATGAGCACTGCTCTTCCTCTTTTGATTAAGCTTTTAAAACAATAAATATTGAACACTACGAGCTAACAACCACTAATGGGAAATAATGAGATGTGAACCACCGCCACCGCCACCGCCGTCTTCGTATTGCTATAAAATCCAACCACCAGAAAATTATGTGCCACTGTATTGTCTGCTTTGTTCGATTGATTGCTTCATTGTTCCACTCTGGCATCGCAGAAACGAAAGTTTGAATTTATTCTATCAATAATTATTAAGCTAAATAATATTTCCCCCTCTCCCCCCTATCTCTCTCTGAAATGTCGCCTTTTTAGCAAGTTATTTAGATATTAACAAGCATTGCTTAATATTCAAATGTATGAATACACGATCTGACGATATCACTTAAACGCAATACATATTTATGTGTTCACATAAATATGTATTGCAGTAGAATTATTGCACAATAGGGTTTTGTGGCGTTCATACCGTTCCGCTATCCCATTCCAGAATACATGCAAATGTTTCACTCACTCAGACTAGCGGCACACATACGTACACACACATGCAAAGAAACAGTGACTTCGAAGTCGCAGCTTGTTCGCCTTCATCACTGCGCTCTACTTTACCCTAAATCACAACAAAACCCAACTTTCTATACAAAGAATGTCGTGAGCTGCATTTGGCGCATCTGTTTATACCTTTACTTTCACGCCTGACTGAACCCTAAACAATAACAATTCCTGTATCAAACCAGAATAAATCTCGTTATAACTTTATATCACCCTATACCCCACAATCACACTTTCTTTTCCTCCTCAGTTCTCCCCCTTCCTACACAGCTACTTTCCCTATTTACCCCACACCAGAAAATATCTTACCCAAAACCATATAAAGTCAATAAGAATCCAGGTTGAGTATGATGAAGGCAAGCAGGCCGAAACTTCCAAGATACTCTCAACCTTTTCCTTGTAGAAGTTGATAAATATGTTCTCTACTAAAATGTCTTGAGTCGGCCATCAGTTTAATGTTAAATTGTTTTTATGTGTAATTTCATATAAACACACACGCACTCGCGCGCGCGCACGCTCTCTATTAATTTAGCAAAAAATATTCATTTTGGGCTTCTTTCAAACACAATCCACTTGTTTTTGAAAACTTTTCGCTACTTTTTATAAACTTGAATCTGTTGAACTTTTCTCTTTTCTTTTTTTTTAGTTTGTAATCATTTAAAACTAATTTGGAAATCTCTGTTGTGGGTTTTGTTAGAAAATCTCTTCCTTCTTAGTATAAACTTCGCATAAAGCTACCGGGAACACGCATTCGCGCGCGCGCACACGCGCGCCCGCACGCACGCACACACACACACACACACACAGTGACTCTTCTCCGCACCACTGCAGCAATGGACTGCATCACTTCCTGCGGAGTGTAACTCGAGTGATGATGAGAGGTTAGAATGTCTCTACTTTCACTTTCGTCAATCGGTAGCTTGTATGATCTCGTTTTGGCGACCGCAAGTTGGTAGAATCGTTAACGCCTCAGACTAAATGCTTAACGGCATTTCTTTCGGTTCTGTATATTCTGAGTTCAAATCTCGCCCAGGTCGACCTTGCTTCCTTTCTGGGATAGATAAAATAAGGACCACTGGGGTCGATGTAATCGATTTAGCCCCTCCCCTAAAATTGCTAGGCATCGACTTGTGATAAAAAAAAAATGTTCTTAGAAGAGATCCTTGAATTAAGGCTTTTTTTTTCTTTAAATTTTAAAAGTCTCTGACTTACAATTAAGATGTGGTTGTGCCTAAATCCGGGGGTTGTTGCGGGCCCGCGCGCGTGCGCACGTAGCAAGATAAACTGTTTGCTTTAGGAGATAGGGTCTTAATAAGGAACTTCTCGTGCTTGGGATGGATGTGGATTGTATCGGATCGTTTAGAATTGTTTCTCTTGTTTAATGAGGAAGACATGGCACTCGACTGTGAAATAAAATCATATCAATTATTCTGATGTTATTAATAATGTTTGTAGCAGTTTTATAATTTGAAACCAATGAACACAATAGTCTTCACACGTTATTGTCTTCATTCGTTTAAAATATAATACATATATGATATAATATATATATATGATATAATATATATATGATATAATACATATATGATATAATATATATATAATATATATAAGATATAACAACTTCCTCTCAATTGATAGCCGAAAAATAAATTTTAAAAAAATCCTTCGGTAAAGAGTCCTCTCCGGTTACCAGACATAAAATAACCTGTGATAGATGTGTGAATGTGGAGATATTAACCGAAGGATCGCCGAGACGAAAGGTTGGTAGTGGTTACTAAAACTCTGATTCTCTTCAGGGGAAGGATTCAACTCAGAGCAGCTTTAAACCCTTTTGTGCCGCCTCAAGGTAAATTAACTTATTTAATTTTGTGAATAGTTTTTACTGTATTGCTGTCACAGCTCAGCATTCGTTTCGTCGGATTTTGAATGTAACGATCAAGACACGATGTCGTAACCGGACCAAATAGTAGTCGGGCTGTTTTGCTGTTGTTGGAAACAGGTTTTATATAATGTGTAATATTGACAAGAGGCGACCTTCAGATCCCGTGTTTTGTGTATGTAAATGTAGTGTTTTTAGTCTAGTGTTCAGCTTATTTCCCAATAATCAACATTCGAATAGATGTTAGTCTATGCACTGACATCACCACTTATTCCGATATTCCAATAATTAAACTTTCCGAACAGTTCCTTCTGTATTCGTTTTAGTTCTTTAGTTTGGCACCGAGGAGCACGAGTTAGGAACTGTCATGCTGTTCTCCCCCCCCCCTTCCCGTTAAGTATTTATTTGTCTGCTCCACCGAACAGCCGAACGAACGTTCGATCCACGAAATTTCGCTTCCACTTCTACAGTGAGCTTTCTCCACCTCTACGATGTCTACTTGCCAACTGTTTTAGCGTTGTCTCATGACCCACTCTTAATCTAGAATACTAACACAGATGCCTACATAGACAGACACATATACGCACTTACAGATGGGCACACGTGATTCCGTACTATTGTTAGCACAACAAATCGTATATAATAAATACTCCAGCCACTGCTTCGCTCTCTAAATCATTGCTTTGTTTGATTTTAGTTTCAGATTAAAATTGCTATTAATCAGAGTAAAAACCAGACTCGGGAAACTGGCAGGGGTCTACCTCTGCAACGATGAGTAATCGAAGGAAAGGCAGAAATATATATAATGTATATTTTATATATGTGAGGTATGTTTGCCTTCACATTGTCGTGCAGTTACTGTTTATACCTCGTTCAGAGATTTATTATATTATATTATATTATATATATATTTATATAATGAGGAAAAGAAAAAGGCCGGTACGAAAGAAAAGCTATCTTTATCTGGGCAAACTTCTTGTTTCTCTTATCAAGTCCCTTTTCTTTCGACTCATTCTCATCTTTTCACTGTTGTTGCCCCCCCTCCTTACAAGATGTTTCAACTCTGCTAGTGTCTTTCTTCGAACTTCTTGTCTTCCATCTTGTTTCCCTGATCGATTTAACTGTATTAAAAAAAAAAAAAAACAGAAAAGAAATTTCTGCTGATCGTTTAATGTTTTTAAGGCAGCTTTATATTGGATATTTTGTTCCTCTTTTCTTATCTAACTTCCAACAACGTGGTTGTTTGAGGACTGTTCTGTTGCTGGTTATTTGCTGCTTTGTTGATTGTAGCTTCTTGTAGATAGCAAGCGTACGAAACTATCTTCTTCGTCGAGAATAGACGTTAACCCGAAACGTACATCAAGTACATCGACCCCAGCGTTTCACTGGTACTTAATTTACCGACTCCGAAAGAATGAAAGGCAAAGTCAACTTTGGCGAAATTTGAACTCAAAACGTAAAGACAGACGAAATGCCGCAAAGCATTTCGCCCGGCGTGCTAACGAGTCCGCCAGCTCGCCGCCTTGATAATCCTTTCTACTCTAGGCACAAGGTTTTGTGGGGAGGAGGAAGTCGATCATATTGACCCCAGTACTCAACTGGTACTTGCTTTATCGATCCCGAAAGGATGAGAGGCAAAGTCAACCTCGGCAGAATTTGAACTCAGAATGTAAAGACGGGTGAAATGCTGCTAAGTATTTCGCCCGGCGTGCTAACCATTCTGCCAGCTCCCTACCTTGATGATGACGATGATGATCCTCCTTATCATCATCAAACAGTTTGCTTTCGGATTCTGAACGAAGGGATCTGATATCAAAAGCGTCCCAACTTTGACTTTACTCTTCTTAAATTTTGCTTGCTAGGGTCGTCTTTTTCTTTTTCTGTTTTTGAGATGTGAACACGTGATTTGTAGATTTGGCTGTTATTTCTAGTAGGTTGAGCTATTGCAAGATGATCTTGCTAATATATATGTGTGTGTGCAATTGAAAAAGCAGCAAAAAATTTGTTTCTAAACAAAACTGTCCGACGAACGGGAACGTGAAACTCTGAGAAACAGTTTTTGTGATATTTTTGCTGCTTTTTGATAAAGCATATTACTCTACCTCTGGTATTCGAGTACTATTCTTTCGACCCGGTTTCGCATTTATGTGCTTACTCTGGTGTGTGTGTGTGCGTGTATATATATGTGTGTATATGCTATATATATGCGTAAGAGTGGGTGTGTGGTAAGTAGCTTGCTTCCCAACTACATGATTCCAGGTTCAGTCCCACTGTGTGGCACCTTGGGCAAGTGTTTTCTACTATCATCTCGAGCGGGCCAAAGCCTTGTGTGTGGATTTGGTAGACGGAAACTAAAAGAAGCCCGTCGTATGTATGTATATCTATTTATGTTTGTGTTTGTGTTTGTTCCCCCACCATTGCTTGACAGCGGATGTTGGTGTGTTTACATCCCTGTCACTTAGCGGTACAACAAAGAGAACGATAGAATAAGTACTAGGCTTACAAAGAATAAGTCCCGGTGTCGATTTGTTCGACCAAAGGCGGTGCTCTAGCATGGCCGCAGTCAAATGACTGAAACAAATAAAACAATAGAAGAATATATATATACACACACACGAAGGACTTGCCCGTCGTTAGATGACATATGACGAATGAGGTTTCCGCAGTTTCTTACCAAACAGCCACACAGATGATTTGTTTATAGTGATCAAATGTTTGTGGTAGACATAAGCTCACTCCCTCCATCAAATTGACATTACCTGTACAGGTGCGTCATATGCCACATGTTTGATAACGAAATGATCGCAGAGAGCAACGTGAAATGAAGTGCTTTGGTCAAGAGCATGACACAACCCCTGGTCTGGGAATCGAAACCATGATCTCGTAGTCGTGAGTGCAAAAACTTCACAAGCTGCGACACCAGTGGATACTCACAACTGACTGACCACTGGTTATGTAAAACTCTTCAATAACAGTCTGTGAAGTTTTTTCAGCTTGAACAAAATATATGGCTCTACCTTTGGTATTCGAGTCCTGTTTTTTTCCAGCTTGTTTTTCACGCATGTGCGTGTGTGCGTAACACTTTCGTGACAGTAATGTAAGGTGTCCATATTTCTAGATATCAATTTCTGTATTTTATTTTCCTTGAGTACCAAGCACTTTACAAGTAAACTATCAAAAATATGAGATGACACAGCTTTGTAAAAATCTTATGACAGACAAAGAATGTAGAAGATAAAAAAATTGATATTTTATCTGATTTAAAAAAAAACGTTTCGTAATAAGGTTGAAAGTTAAAACCTTACTAAATATAACCTATTCGGCTGGTGCTCTTTGTCCACCTGCACACTTTCTCTCCCCCCCCCATCACATTCATATGTTCTCAATTTATTTGAATGTCATTCGTTTATCACCCATTTCATTGCATTTTATATTTGGTGGTCCTTCGGTATCGGTATCCAGTGCGTCAGTATGAGGAGACATCATCCACCCTCATCTTTATCTATGTCTTGAGGGAAGGTTGTGTGTGTGAATGACATTAACCAATACTGAAGGATTTCTTTATATTTTTATTTTCCAAGAGTGTCTCATGTTCACCCATGGTAAATGCATTACGATCGTGTAAACTAAAAACTTAAATTTGGGTTCAAATAGTTCCACATCCGTTCATAAGAGGTGTAGTCGGCCAAATGTAGTTGTAGCTAAGCAGACCTATTATCAAGGACGTTCCATTCATGAGCATCACGCCTTTCTTCTCCTAGCAGCAGTGTATTGAGGATAACATTATATCCTCCAATATGTGAATTAAGGGAGGCTTTTAGCTTAATCGCGTTGTGCAGTGATTCTTATTCACCCTTATTTTTTAATTATCGACTTTTATTAACCCACTTTCAATGTCCCGAGCTATGATTCTAGAAATATAAATACACCAAAAGGCTGCCAACAAGTTTGATCACATTAAAAGACTTCTTGAATATAAGTCATTTCACCAATATTAATATGGAATGAAAAAAATATACTGGCCACTGATATTGGTTTCAAATGTTGGCGCAAGGGAAGAGTGAGTAAGGGCTCCGTTAGGACTTATTTTATTGACCCGAAAGGATGAAAGGCAAAGTCAACCTCGGTGAAATTTGAACTCAGAATGTAAAGACGGACAAAATGCATCTAAGCATTTTGCCCAGCGTTCTTAACAATTCTGCCAGCTTGCCACCTCAAAGACGGAAGAAATATAGCTAAGCATTTTGTCCGGCACGATAATTTTGACTGTCAATATCACAAGATGTTTCGCACCCCTCACCCCAAAAATTAGAATGTTAGAGCAATTAAAAGATTTATAATTTATTGCCCCCTTATTGCTCCTTTTGTTCTCAGTACCCATATAACCCCACTTCTTGATCCACCTTGAAAAGTCTGGTGTAAAGGTCTCTCGTTAGTTGCTTTGAATGTTATGAACGTTGAATTATTGTCGAGTAGCGATTGTAATAAGGAGTATTGCAAAAATATTAATTAAAAGGGTCTGAGCCAGCAATTGGTTTTGCTTGTTTGTGCTACTCGATGCTGAATAAGTGGCATGTTTAACTTTGTGAAAGTCAATACTTTCAACGACACCAGCCTCTCTTATTGCTTCATCAATTACTCTTAATAGCTGTCAAGGTCAACAACTATAACAAGCTGTAGCAGTTGTTGACCTTCATCATATCGACATCTCGCTGAGCAAGTTTGGGTTTGCACTTGAAATGGATGTTCTGATCTGACACGGTTGTCAGTGGGAAGACACTCAAGATGGAGAAGAACATCAAATACCTCGGCGCAGGAATCTCCTCCTCATTGTCGTCGTCGTTCAGGGATCCATGGTACTAATTCATGACATGCCAAAAGTATGGACGTCTGGATTCAGCTGGAAGATGAAGCGTTACCCGCTTCGTCTCCTTCCTGCTTTATAGGACAGAATCATGAATACTAACTGATGCCCAGAAAAAAAAAAAGAAGAAAAAAATAAAGAAATCGATGGATGTCTGTTATATTAGGAATGCATGCTTTATTATTTCAACACAAATTTAAGTTTGTGCGACGAGTTTAATATAGAATAATGAGTAAAAGAAATGGAAGAGGCGTCAGTTTGATTATGATCATATTAGGGGGATTCTAATTGCATTTATGTTGTGAGAAGAAAACATTCCCTCTATAACTTATGCCATTTATTTAATCTAGTCTCTGCAAGAAAGGGTGACTACTTTGAATATTTTCCCGTCTAATTACACCTCTTCAGTGAAGCCGGTGAATCAGTTGAAAGATCAGTCTGTTGTAATCTATTTTTGTGGTGCAAACCCTGGTTTAACACTTTGTTGGGCTGGAAGATACCTCAAAGTAAAAAACAAAGCTTATCAAAGGTCGTGCGGAACCTGCAAAACTTTAATCGATGTGAAGGTTTCTGTAATGCAATCCCAGTGGCTGAGATGGGACCCCAAACAGCAGTGTGAAATACGTACTAGTGTCTAGCTCAAGATGTAGGCGCGTGGTAATAAGTACAGCAGAAATTTACAAGTGTTGAATTGTATTTATTTTGAATTACAAGGTGCATTCCACAAGTTTTCGACATTTTTTCAGGAGAGACATTAATTTCAAAGAAGCTTAAAGCTCTAATCTCCTTCAAAGTAGAATCGTCCGACTTCGATGCATTTGTTGTAGCATTGCAACCACTGTGTGAAGACCTCATGGAAGTCTTCCAAATTGAAGGTGTCCAGGACTCCTATCGCAGCGTCCTTCATCTTTTCGGTGTCTTCAAAAAGACTGCCCTTAAGGTTCTCTTTCAGCTTGGAGAACAACCAAAAGTCACAGAAATCAACCCCACTTCAGCAACATCTGTAGGGAGGATGAGGGGCAGTTTTGATGCCCATCTCTGTCAAGTAGTTGGTTGCCAGAATGGAATTCGGGACTGGTACATTGCCCTGGTGCAGCTGTCATCGACCCAAGAAGAAGTCTGGTCTTTTACAATAAAATCTCTCCCTGAACTGCCTCAAAATCTTCATAAGTTACTCTTTCTTGAGCGTACAGCCAGAGGGAAGCCAGTGGATGTAGGTGATGCTCATACTGCCGAGAAACGGGGATGATCCTGAGCTTCCAGGTTGGCTTGCTTTCCTTGGCCTTCTTGGAGCCAGGATGCTTACGTTGGGCACCCTGTCTCTGGATCATAACAGGACATCCAACTTTCGTCACATGTCACCAGGGACTCAAGTACTCTTGGATTGCAGCCCAACCATCTCCTCGCCGTTACCAATCCGTCTTTTTGTCTGTTCGTCACTGAGCACCCTGAGAACAAATTTTGCACTTGTTCTGATCTTCATGAATAAATCTGTGTACAACTACTACACTAACTCCAAACTATGCTTATTGTCTTTACAGGACCCACAATCTTCATCCAGAAAATTGTGAATTTTCGCAACCAGCTCCGATGTTCTGGCGCCCCTCTCCCTCCCACACCTCCTCACTACCGTCTTTGAATCTCTTTTGTACCAGCGAAAAATTTAATCCGTGACCAATCTGGAGCATTTCATGCAGCGTTTTTGCCCAGTTCAACATAAATCTTTATAGTATAGTGAGCTTTCGAACCTCTCGATTCCATTCTGCAAACTAGTTGGGGGGGGGGGGAAGCAAATCCAACGTTTCAATCTTGAAAATAATGATTTGCTGCAAGAAACAGAAACAGCTTTCATTTATATTTTGTAATGGTTTGAATGCTTTCTTTCTTCTTCTAAGTTTGGATTTTTTTACGTCCTTCGAGATTGATAGTATGAAAGGAAGAAGCTATCCGGGTCCCAGTGTTGCAACAGGTTGGACGCTTATGGAGCCAGGCGGTGGTGTAAACCGTGCGACGGACTGAGCCTGTCACACAAGAAAAGGGACAGTCCCCCTGACAGTTTTCATTGAACCGAATTTCACTCAAGGCTTTGGTCGACTCGAGATTTCCTAAGATGATATAAACACAGCATACTTGATACTGATTGGAGGTGAAATCGGTCAAAACACAAATGTAGATGTAAAAATTGTAAATCTAAAAATGGAGGAAAATATTATCTTAATATAGTAAGGATTGCTCATAAATTTGTAGTGGATTTCATCATTCTTATTTCTTTACCGCCCACAAGGGGCTACACACAGAGGGAACAAACAAGGACAGACAAACGGATTAAGTCGATTACTTCGAACCCCAGTGTGTAACTGGTACTTATTTAGTCGACCTCGGCAGAATTTGAACTCAGAACGTAGTGGCAGATGCAATACCTATTTCTATGCAATACCTATTACTACCCACAAGGTGCTAAACACAGAGAGGACAAACGGATTAAGTCGATTACATCGACCCAGGTGCGTAATTGGTACTTATTTAATCGACCCCGAAAGGATGAAAGGCAAAGTTGACCTCGGCGGATTTGAACTCACAACGTAACGCATACGAAATACCGCTAAGCATTTCGCCCGGCGCGCTAACGTTTCTGCCAGCTCGCCGCCTTCATCATTCTGGCACGTATTTCTATCAAAGCTGGTGATAAAATACCAGTTAATTGGGATCGATTCCGGTAATGCATCTTATGTGTGAATTTCATTCGAATAGGCTTCAGCCCGACACGTAACTGAATACAACATTCTATCAGGGGACCACACATTATGGTTAATTTAATCAATCTTCGGTACTTAACCAATACTTATGTGATCGGTTCCTGGGGAAAATCTGAAGAGAGGTCGACCCCAGCAGGATTTGAACTCGAAGTATAGGCATAGGAGGCAAGGCACAATCTAAGTCTCCTAATACAATTCTGGTCCATCACGGGTGCTTTATAGGACCATTAAATCGATCATAGTATTTGAGTAGAACCCCAAATGTATGAAAACCAAGGTTGACCTTGGTAGTGTTTCAACTCGGAACGGAAAAGACGGCGACTGAAAACCGAAGGCATTTTAAGCAACGATTTCGCCAGTCTACTTAAATGGACGACAAAAATTATCTTATTTTCTTGGATGTATAAAATGTAAACTCCGTTGGTATTTGACCTCGATATCTCACTAACATAAATATTGCAAAGGATTTGGTGCAACATCTTTGAGTTTTGCCATCCACTGCCGAAGACGTTCTTTCATGAAGACCAACAGAGCTATTGTCAGTTTCGTATTTTGGGGTCATGTCAATATTAGTAATATGACAATGGAATAGATGATATCTCGCTTTATAAAAGGGATTTTCAGCTTACGGAAGAAACTATATTGTGTCCATTTTGAATCGTTCTTAGTCTTTATTAATAATAATAAAAAAAAACATACAGAATTTAACAGTTAATATATTTACCGTATCTTCTATTTATCATATTTCTGTGTAAATTAATCGTACGATTGCAAATTGAAACCTTATCTATTATTTTCCAGAATATTTTTTCCAGTCATTTCAAATTCTTAAATTTTTTACTTAATAAAAATGATCAGCAATCACTTATATAAAATAAAATACTAGACCTGTGTGTGTGTGTGTGTGTGTGAGAGAGAGAGAGAGAAAGGAAGGACGGAAATACGAAATTAAAATAAGCCTAGCTTTTTACATCGCGTTTTCATTGTTCACGTTTCCATGGTGAGAGGTTTTCTAAACAGGTATATCATAATTAATAATAATAATGATCATCATTATTATTATTAATTAATAATAGTAATCGTTAATGATGATATAATAATAATAATAATAATAATAATAATGATAATAATAGCTAAAATGTGACAGGACTCGTCGTAATCATAATGTAAATAGATGTATCTGTGTGGATGTGACATCATGTTGGCAGATTTTGAGTGTGTGTGTGGACTAATATTTACTAAACAAATGAATGTGCGCGCGCGCGGAACAGTAACATGTAAATAGACGAGCAAAAAGAAAAACGTAGAGCTTCGCTAAAACCGGCCATTATAGCTGCGCTGGTCAGGTGAGTTGATAGACCTGTACTAGTCATTATTACTCGTGTGTGTGTGTGTGTGTGTGTGTGTGATGTGCTGCTGCGATTTCTCAGCGAATCGAGTTCATTGTCCGGATTTTCTCATTCTCGTCTTGGAACTGCTGTACTGGGTATCACAGTATATCGGTATCACAGCCACATATTATCCCGCCCCTAGAATCTCTCTCGCATAATTGCTTGAACGTCCGGGTCTAAACATCACATTCAACATTCTGTGATATAAAAATTACTAACAATATAACCTACTGTGTTTGTTATTTTTGTTGTGTGGTTTGTGACTCCGAGAAATGAATTTACGATTCTGTTTGCAATTCTTTATTATTTACTTATATACTTGGGTATTTTACCTTCTGAAAGCAGGCTCTTCCGTTAACGCACGATTCCGTACCTTTGGACGAAAGCGGGCCGAAAACGAACGAGGTGGAGTGGTAGAAGTAATAAAAGATGACTAAAATATCTGATGCAAGTGTTAATCATATTCCGAATTTGGTCCAGTCTAGTGTAGATGTCACTCAGATTAGTATAAGACCTTCAATTTGTTACAAGTTATTATTATACGCTGTTGAAATGTGCAACACACATAAGTGCTGCACCTATTGTGAAGCAACAAGAAGAGTGTGTGTTCGCTTCACTTGTTAGAAATAGCAGCCAGATCTCCCTCAATTCACACTCTGCCATCTAAAAAATGCAACTAAGGAAATTGGATAACTTTGTAACCGAAACAAAAATTCTCTGCTCATCACATGGACGCCCTTCATTGCATCTCTTCAATCAAGCGTAACCGGGGGATAAATGACTGTACCCACCGTTAGAAATGTTTTATACATATCTAGAGTGGCAAAACCCCCATACAGTCACATTCCTGATTCTATCTAGAAAACAAAATGTTGTTTACCTGAGAGGTGAGACCCAATATGGGATGACTGGGTGCAGCTGAATGTTGAAAATTTGGTTGACAGGGCATTCATCCTGTTTTGGTGATAATAATGGTTGACTCTGGTGGAGGCACCTACACAGCCATACACATACAGAAATATACAGAGAGTGAAAGAGGGAGATGGACATTACAATTTGTGCTGGTGCCACATAAATAATACTTAGTACACACTGTAAAGTGGTTGGTGTGAGGACGGCCATCCAGCCATAGAAACCCTTCCAAAACCAACAAGTGGAACCTGGTGCAGTACTCCAGTTTGTTGATAGGAACAGTCAAATTGTCCAACCCATGCCAAAATGGAAAACGGACGTTAAATGATGGTGATAACCTTCCTTCTCAGGCACAGAAGAATATATATATATATATAGAGAGAGAGAGAATGTGAGAAACATTAAAATGTCTGATGTCAAGTAAGTCAGCACTGACTCGACAATGCCAAAACGTTTTGTACTCAGACAAACCTTTCCCTCAGACAAACCCTTCCCTCTCTGACACTTTCCAATCCCTTACCTTTTCATTAATCTGTGACCTGCATGTTGTGTCTTTTATTGTCACGATGACCATCTCTGCTCTTTTGAACATTTCATATCTGAGAAGAAAGGCTTCGTCCCCAGAACCCCTTTCAGATCCTCCTGAGACCAGGCTTGAATGCTTCCAACTAGGTGGATGGCCAGATGGAAGGCCTAACCCTTTTCATAGCAACTCACTAGACATTGCCCTGGTTCTATAATACACACTTTCTGTTTTAAAGTTATCTAAATTAAAAAAAAAAAACCTATCAAAAAGTTCATTTTGATTAATGTTCCAAACACAAGTTTAACCCTTTAGCATTTAACCTGGGCCCAAATATTCTCCCTGTTTATATTCAAACTGGTGGGATTTGGTCTTTCATTCCTGCTCTAGAATGTCAGTTTAAAAATAAACAATCATATCCTAAGTTAGGGAAACGGTGATGAGTGAAAATATTCTGTAAACATAAGTTTTCACTGAATATTTTGGCTGTAGAAAATAATCTAATGTTGGGGCTTATAAATCCCTGGTGGAAAAAAAAAGGGTTTTTGTATATTTACAAACAATCACATCATCGGAATTGCATAGTTATATGATAAGGCATGATTAATTCAAGACAATAAGCATTACATGTTTGACAGAATAATCTGAATGGTGAAGGGATGAAGCTGACTGTTTGACTAAATTCTTTATCATTTTCAAAATTAATCAAAAGAAAAAGTAGTGTATTGCAACAGAAAACACAGGTAATAAAATGGTTCGCCCAGGTAACGACTTAAATGTCTGCTGCCCTGCAACAAGATCAGCCTCTCCACTCAGCTCCCATGCTATTGTTGATCAACTTAAGGCCTTGATAGAATCTAACCCTAGGGTGGCGAGCTGGCAGAAACGTTAGCACGCCAGGCGAAATGCGTAGCCGTATTTCGTCTGGCATTACTTTCTGAGTTCAAATTCTGCCCAGGCCGACTTTGCCTTTCATCCTTTTGGGGTCAATAAATTAAGTAACAGTTATGCCCTGGGGTCGATGTAATCGACTTAATCCGTTTGTCTGTCCTTGCTTGTCCTCTCTGTGTTTAGCCCCTTGTGGGTAGTAAAAGAAATAGATAGAAGCTAGCCCTGGATGCTACACAATGAAAGAGCATCATGAAACCATTGGCTTATGAAGGGAGGGTGTATATAACAGCACAGGGCTTGCAAGGTAGCAGCTAACAAGGTTACTAATAATTCTGTTAGTCTTTTTGTTGTTTAATTCTAAATTACCTCATATGAGCCATGCTTTCATAGCCATGACCATTGTATGTTCTTTTTCCAGGCATAGGATATCTGGGACTACATTATCCAATGGTTTTTCTTTATTTCTAACAGTAAAATGTGGTATGAGGGATATTTGGCTGCAGTTTCTACCAGGTCAAGTAATCCTGCAGAAACACACTCATTTTCTGCTACTGTTATTTTTGTATGAATGTAGGTTTTATATGTGTGTGTGTGTATATATATATATATATCTTTTTCACCTTTTATTTGTTTCAGTCATCAGATTGCGGCCATGCTGGGGCACTTTCTTGAAGAATTTTTAATTGAATGAAACTCCAGTAATTATTTTTTTTTTATATATGCTTGGTTCTTATTCTATTAACTCTTGCCACCCACACACTCATATTTGTCTGAGCTGAGTTTTAGCAGAGATGTAATATTATTGTAGGATGTTGTGGATGTATTTAGAAGTGACTATAGAAAGGAATAGACAGGGGCCGCGAGGGCTTGTTGGCTGCAGAAATGGACAGTATCACTCCGATGTCTTGATGGTTTTATTAATTTTGAGTAATCATTTTATAGGTGTCAATGGTTGAATGATGTGGTCTGGGCACAACCTCTGGTCATTGCAAGGTTGTGTTGTTTTTTGTGATTGTGGAGAGTTTAAGTGCTTGGGTAGAGCTGGCATAATCCAGTGAAGAAGTTAAGAGGGTGGTTGTTTCAGATTAACTCAGGTCAGCTTTTGATCAAGAAAATTTCTCAGGCCATACTTCTTAGATGTTGAAGGATATCAGTCAACTTCAAGCATCAGAGACCATTATAGTAGCAGTGGCAGAAGTAGTGAGAAGACTAAGTTCTGGAGGTTGGAGGCTGGAGTATGTTGGTGAGTGACTTCAGGCTAATCTGTTGGGAGACTCTTTTCAGAGATACACCATCAGCTCTCTCTCTCTCTCTCTCTCTCTCTCTCTCTCTCTCCCTCTCTCTCTCACACACTCTCACTCACTCACTCACACAATATATTTCCAACAGTTTCTCTGACATGAAAGTAATATTCTATCCTGGTTTTTACGTGAGTTTTCAGTTCAGTTCAGTTAACTGTTGGTAGCAGAAATATTTCCTGGCCTTGGAAAGGAAGGTCAGTCTTTGTAACAGTCTTTCCTATGTTGAGGATGTGTGAGTAATAGGAAGCATTGGTGTGGTTTAAGATGTGTCTTGCAACTTGGAGGGTTCTAGTTGTGTATTGTGTTTAGTGTGTGTATGGAGGGTTCCATGATTGCTTCCTTGGTATGGTAGTGATTGCGAAACGAGATTGCCATAACCTTGTTGGGGAATACAAACACAGACACCTCTTGGGATTAGTCAGACTCCTACTTCTTGAAGATGGCGGCGGCGGCGGTCAGTCCTCATTGAATGGACACAGGATGACAGACATTCCACTATGACCATTCTATATTTAGTACTACATTATACAATGTGTTCTTTTTCAAGATAGAAGGCTGAGATTTGAGGGAAATTTGGCTGCTATTTCCAGCAAGTCTTGTGTCCTAGAAGACCCTTACTGACTCTTGTGGTGGTGTTAGATGTAATGGTGGATGTCCTTTATAGAAGCAATGACAATGACCATCACAACTTTCAATTAACCCCCCCCTTCTCTCTCGTAGCATTTTAGGTACCTCTAAACATCTGTATTTGATGGGGTAGGTTAGGGGTGGGATGGGGCCTGTAATGCACTCCTCACTCTGTTGAGGCAATGTTAGAAAGAAGTGTTTTTTGGGGGACATTTTAGGGTTTATTGAAATGTGTAGCTACAGTGTGTTGCTTCTCTCTTACTTGTTCCAGTCATTGGACTAAGCCATGCTGGAGCAACACCTTGGAAGATTTAGTTGAGCAGAACTAAGTAATGGGGATGTAAACAAACCAACAGCAGTTGGCAATTGGTGGTGGGGAATCAAACAAACACACAAACACATATACAATGGGTTTCCACAGAGTTTCTAAGGCCTTGGTCAGTCCTAGGCTATTGTAAAAAAAAAATTGCTCAAGGTGTCATGCTCTGGGACTGAACCCAAATCCACAGATTTGCAAAGCAAGCTCCTTAATCGCACAGACACTCCTGCACCTGGCCAAAAAAAAAGCATAAAAAGACAAAGAAAAGAACTGAAAAACTTGGACAAAATTTAGGAAAAAATGTTTTTTGGTTTAATAATAATAAAAATACTGAAGGAATTTTCATAAGAAAATAAGACTGAGATGAAAGAGAAAGGATTTTGTAAAGAAGTTCTGAGTGGAAAAGACAAGGAAAGAAACTGGTAAATGAAGGAAAGCAGCGAAGGAGAATGGGGAGGAGAGGGAATAGAAGAAGAAGAAGAAGCGGCTTTCTGTTTTCTTTTCTTGTCTTTGTAGGGTTAAGTTATGGCTGTGTGGTCAAGAAGCTTGCTTTGCTACCAAATAGTTTCAGGTTCACTTCCTCTGTGGAGCACCAACTTCAGGCCTGTGACAACCAATGTCTACTGAGATGGTTTGGTAGATGTAAGCTGTGTGGAAGCTTGTTGTGTGTGTGGTCATCATCATCATCATCATTATTTAATGTCCAATATACCATGCTGGCATGGGTTGGACAGCTTGACAGGAGGTAGGCAAGGCTGGAGAGCTGCACCAGGTTCCATTGTCTGTTTCGGCACGGTTTCTACAGCTTGATGCCCTTCCTCATGCCAACCACTTTACAGAGTGGACTGGGTGCTTTTTATGTGGTGTCAGCACAGTGCCTATTATGTGTGTGCGTGTGTTTGTCTACCCCCCCCATCTGCTTTATAACTGGTGCTGGTTTGTTTATGTCCCCATGCAGTTTAGCATGTGAGACTGATAGAATATATACCAGACTTTAAAAGATAAATACTGGTTACAAGTTGTTTGAATAAACCCTTCAGGACAGTGCCCCAACCTGGCCACAATCCAGTGAATGAAACAAGTAAAAAGAGAAAATACAAACTGTTGGATCAGGTGATGAAAGTTAGAGAGAGAGAGAGAGAGCCATAGCCCAACTAATTAGGCAGAGAGTTAGTCCAGGTGTGATGCAGTTTGGTTTTGTGCCAGGTAGAAGCACCACTGATGCTATATTTCTGGTAAGGCAGCTGCAGGAGAAATACATAGCCAAAGGTAAACCTCTGTACTTGGCCTTTGTTTATGTGGAGAAAGCCTTTGACAGGGTTTCCCAGTCCCTTATCTGGTAGTTGATGCAGAAACTAGGGATAGACAAGTGGTAGGTGAGAGCTGTATAAGCTATGTACAGGGATGCTACCAGTAAGCAACAAGTACGGCAAAGAATTCAGGGTACAAGTAGGGATTCACCAAAGATCAGTCTTCAACCTCCTCTTGTTCATCATAGTTCTCCAGGCAAAAACAGAGAAATTTAAAACTGGCTGCCCCTGGGAGCCCCTCTATAATGATGATGACCTTGTTCTTATAGCTGAATCACTCCAGGACTAGAGAAGTTCCAGGTATGGAAGCAAGGTCTAGAATCGAAGGGCCTTAGAGTTAACCTTGCAAAAGCCAAAATTTTAATAAGTAGGAAGGCAGACAAATCACAAATCCCTTCAGATAGAGCTCCTACCTCTGCAGGAAACAAAGGGCCTCTCCCTCTGAGTGAAAGGCAGATTGTACAATGCCTGTGTATGAACAGCCATGTTATATGGTAGTGAAACATGTAACTTCTGAGGACATGTGAAGCCAGTATGCTTTGCTGGATGTGCAGGGTCAGTGTGCATGTTCACTAGGGTGTAAGCTTCTCGAGAGAAAAAACTTGGGAATAAGCGGCATCAGACTGTGTTGGTATGGTCATATGAGGTGTAAGGACAAGGACGGCTATATAAAGAAGTGCTAATCTCTAATTGTGGAAGGGGTAGACCCACCCAAGTGAAATTGTAGTCGTGGCTGATGCTCGTGTCCTGTTGCTGGTAGCATGTAAGAAGCACCTTTCAAGTGTTGGGCCTCTCGGAGGCAAAGTGGCTGGGCTTGTTTTGAATGTTGGGCCTCTCGGAGGCAAAGACTGAGACCTTTGGCATTATGTCGTGCTTGAGAAGAAAACTCATCAAAACCGTAGTCATGGCAGATACTGGTGCCATGCAAATGGCACCTGTGCCAGTGGCATGTAAAAGCACTCATTACATTCTCGGAGTGGTTAGCATTAGGAAGTGCATCCAGCCGTAGAAAACCATGCCAAGTCAGACTGGAGTCTGGTGCAGCCTTCCAGCTTACCAACCCTGGTCAAACCGTCCAACCCATGCCAGCATGGACAACAGATGTGAAATGATGATGATGTACCTTTTCAGGAATCGGTAACCCCAACCCTCTGAAGCCCTTCACTCCTCGATTTTTCACATCTTTTGCCTTCATTAATTATCATTTTGGGAAATAAGCATTTTTTTCTTCTCTCTCCCTTCCTCTCTCCCCTCCCTTCTCTCCCTCCCTCCCACTCTCTTTCTCTCACTATTCCTTTTATTTGTCACCCAGTCCCTTTTTCTTTTCCTTTTTATTATACCCTGTCCACCTCAAGAGATGGGTAATGAAGGCTAGTGGTCCTTGGCATAAGTCTACCAGGTTCACTTTGCAGGAAATGCTTCGGGTTCCTAGCTTTGTTTGTCTGGCCATAACATTGAGAGTAAAGAATCTTCCAATGCAGGCACTTTCCTCTCATTTTGTTCTATCATTTCTATTCTTATAATAATAATAGTAATAATAATCTCCATTGTACGAAGATGTCTGCCAAAGTCACTTCTATGTGCAGTTATGGCTGTTTGGTTAAGAAGCTTCCCAACCACAGGGTCTTTGGTTCAGTTCCACTGTGTGGCATCTTGGGGAAGTGGGGTCTATATTGGTCCCAGGCTGACTAAAGCCTCTTGTGTAGGTAGAAGCTCGTCACATATACGTGTGTGCGTGTGAGTGTGCAATGGTTGGAACTGAACATCACCATCATACAAGCGAGATTCTTTTCAGACATATGTAAGGGTAGACAAGAGGAAGGGCATCTGTGCCTCAACAAAATCTGCTCGACCCATGCAAGCATGTCAAAGTGGACATTAGATGATAATAATTTTAGCTGAAGCATTCCTTTTCTTTGGAATTGTACAACAGGGGTTACATTATCCCCAGTGTGCCTTTTTTCTAAAATTTGGTTTTAAAGTAATTTGGCTGCTATTTCTAGCAATGAACCTCATTAGCTTTGTAGAGTCTTTTCTGTGTATATGTAGAATCAATATGGAATTGTAATTTTGGTTGAAGCAAAGATATTCAGATCCTGTTTTGGTTAACAGCTTCCACTTAATGGTGTATACTTCTGTTTTATGAGGATGGATTTAATGAGAAATATGGTTCCGAATGAAGGCCACTACATGCAGCCCATGATCTGTGTAAAGTGCAGACACAGAAGACAGATTTTTTGCATTCTAAACTTGATCAAGTTGATCTTGTACCTAGTGACAGAGGCTTTGTCGTTAGTGGACACTATAGTATATTCGTGTGAGTAGTAGTAGGAGGAGTGGTGCTACTGAAGTGCATGTGCTTGTCTTAGTTTCTTTGTAATGGACAATGTTCTATACAAAGAGTAGACGGTGGTGGTGGTGGTGGTGGTGGTGGTGCAAGATGCAACAGCACATCTGACTGCATGTCATTTAGTAGCCAGTGGATAGTGGATCAGAGGCTTAATTAGTTATTGATTAATGACTTAGGATGATGGAGTAAACTTGAAGACATCGTTGGGTGGCTGGAGTGGATATGATGGGATGGAGGGGGCTACATACAGTGTTTGTTATTGTCTTATCACCTTCACAAAGTTAACCAAGAAGTTTAAAATCTACACATGTATATACATCATCATCATCATCACCATCATCATCGTTTAACGTCCGCTTTCCATGCTGGCATGGGTTGGACGGTTTGACTGAGGACTGGCGAACCAGATGGCTGCACCAGGCTCCAATCTCGATCTGGCAGAGTTTCTACAGCTGGATGCCCTTCCCAACGCCAACCACTCTGAGAGTGTGGTGGGTGCTTTTACATGCCACCGGCACGGGGTCCAGTCAGGCGGTACTGGCAACAACCTCACTTGAATCTTTTTACACATGCCACTTGCACAGGTGCTAGTAAGGCGATGCTGATAACGATCCCGTTCGAATGGTGCCTTTTACGTGCCACTGGCATGGAAGCCAGTTAGTCGCTCTGGCAACGGTCACGCTTGGATGGTGCTCTTAGCACCTTACTAGCATGGGGCTGTGTGTGTAATAGTTAAAACATCTACTTTTCCATGCTTGCATGGCAGATTTGTCTCTAACTGGATGCTCTCCCTGTCGCCCACCCTCACCTGGTAATATTTCCCTATGGCTGCTTGGCATGTTTGTCCAGAATATGGGAGACGATTGACACTGCTTATATGAGAGTGACGCTCATTTACAACTCTCATGCGCTGTCACACACACATCCATACATGCATGTCCTCTTGCATACGTCTACGTATGCACTTATGTATGCCAACATATATGTTTGCATACACATATATACAAGTATACACCAGGCTCTACACACTCACATACTTGTAGGATGCTAATGTAGTCACCTGCTGTGTTGCTATTTCATCTTCAATTATAATGTTTATGAAGCCAAACTCTTGCTGGCACCAGTGTTATTTTTTGAGGGTCAAAGTTCAAAGTCAACGTGACTTGCAAGGTCAACCCCAGAAAGTACCCCTTTGCTTTTTTATGTGTTTTTTAAATGTGAGAAAGAAGAGCATTTATATATCTTTTGTAAATGTTCAACCAACAGAGATAAGGTTAGTGTTGTTATGCAACCTGACTGATTGACTCTGATTGAGCAGAGATAGGCTTTATAGGTCATTGGAACTCACAGAGCAATTCTTTTCTTTTCTTGTTTTTGTTTTTTTTTGCTTATTATTGCTGCTTCTCAACAATGTGTCTTCAGGTTCTGTCCTACTCTACAGCTCTTTGGGCCAATGTCTTCTACTCTAATTCCTGCTTTACCAGTATCTTACGAAGGAGTTTGGTAGACAGAAACTCTAAGAAGCTTGTGTGTGCATACATAGCAAAGGCACGTGGCTTAGTGGTTAGGGCATTCAACTCATGATTGCAAGGTCGTGAGTTCAATACCCAGCTGTGCATTGTGTCCTTGAGCAAGTCTTTTTATTTCACATTGCTCCAGTCCACTCAGCTGGCAAATATGAGTTGTACCTGTAATTCAAAGGGTCTACCCTCTCATATTTTGTGACATACTGAGTCTCCTGAGAACTATGTTAAGGGTTCACGTGTCTGTGGAATACTGAGCCACTTGCACATTAATTTCATGAGCAGGTTGTTTCATTGATCCAATCAACTTGAACACTCATTGTCAGACCTGATGAAGGGCCTGTTTATATATATATATATATATATATATATATATATATACATATGTCTAGATTTAGATATGAATTAGGAGCAGGTCAAGGTATATAAACAGAATCAAGCACACTCATGCAAAAAGTGTGTGTGTGTTCATTCATTGGTTAGCTGCATTTTAGGCATAAGAGAATATCTTTTCAATACGCCTGGTGTTAAAAACCCCTGAAAGTGAGTCTTAGGCAAGTGAGACAACTCGCATTGGGTCCTTTCTCAGAATGACAGGCATCAATGTTTCATCTTTGTTTTGACTCTTATCAATACTGCATACCTGATGTCTTGCTTGTCTGTGACTTATTTTCAGGAACGTTGACAAGATGTTCTCTTACACCTAAAATGCAGCCGACCCATGAACTAACAGCACACACACACCTTGTCTGTTTGATTTTGTTTATACACACACACCTTGTCTGTTTGATTTTGTTTATACACACACACACACACACATATATATATATATATATATATATATATACATATATATAGCTGGGTGAACTTGGCATGGGGAATGGAAAACGCAATGTTTTGGACTGTCTAAATGAAAATACAAACCTGGCCAATGTTGACCATCACAAGTTTCTTTGGAGCTTGATCATCTCTATGTGTCTGTGTGGATGTCCTTGTTTTCCACTGAGATACAAATGGTGAAATTTGTTGACATTTCTGGTCAGCACAAATGATGCGCTGGTTCTGTGCTTTTGAATTCCTCTCATATAAAAAATGTCTCACATTTGAAAAACGGATATGGGTTGGCACCAGGAAGTGCATTGAACTGTAAGATTCTACTTCAAATTTACTCCTAAACAAATGTTAAAGGAAATCAAAAACTTACATGTGAAAATGGACAGCAATTTTTTTGTGTGTTTTGGAAAACCTCGGAGAAAAGTGAGAAGTTATTGTCATGTTTACAATGATGGAAACTGCAGGGAGCAGAAAATGATGGACTGAGTTTGCAACTGAAGTGGTTTCAGATTCAGTGCCATTGTGTAGTACCAATTTTGGCATGCGTCTTCTATCGTAGCTCTGAGTTAACCAAAGCCTTGTGAGTGGATTTAATAGATGGAACTGAAAGAAACCTGTTGTGTGTATATGTACATACACATATGTGTATGTATGTTGTACAAAGTATGTGTATGTTTGTGTCTTTATATCATGTGATAGTTGTAAATGAGCATCACTGTCATACAAGTGTGGTTGTTTGTTTCCTGTGTGGCCATGAGGAAATCTTACCTTACTTGGAAACGGTTGAGGGTTGATGAGAGGAAGAGTGTCCAGCCATAGAAAATCTGCCTCAACAGATTCTGTCTGACCCGTGTAAGAATGGGTAAGTGAATGTTATGTGATGATAACAGCAGGAAATGAAGAGCCTTGCCCAAGGGCACAATGTGCTGCCGGACCCTGCTAGTCCAACAACCTAACCATCAAACCCCTCCCCCCCACACCATCATGATGAAAGTATTTTCTCGGGTAATAATTGCGTTTGCTGCATTCTGTCATGGTTTCTTCCATTGTGTCTGTGGTTTGGTTGGAGGA
>NC_043019.1:18525810-18604231 GCF_006345805.1 Octopus sinensis | reverse complement strand
TCAGTCTTTCTGAACAGAGCTCAGACGCATGCCTGGGAGGACCTCAATATGGGTTTTCGCGAGGAATACTCACTAAGAGAGAGATTCGCCGGAGGAACCTGATATCCGAGCTAAAGATGAGGAAACAAATGGGAGAGAAGGGTTTTACGAATCCAAGTTGGACAGATAATCAAGTCCTACCTCTGGTCTCAGCTGTAGTGCTGAGACAGGGAAAGTGATGTGAGGGCAAATCGAAGTGAATTGATACCCCCGTCAACGATGCTATCTCTGATGCCCTTATTGCTTGTTTCCCAACTCCCCCCCTCAGACTTCACAGCTCAGCAGCGTCTACACCAACTCGTGCTCCTATTCCCAAAGTTCAGTGAACTATTTACACTGGCCTACGCGACTCCCCTGATGTGATAGCTATCACCGAGACTTGGCTGACTCAGTCAGTAAAGGACTCAGAGATCCACCTGCAGGGCTACGTCCTTTTCAGATGTGACAGAGGAAAAAGGCGAGGTGGAGGTGTTGCTGTGTATGTTAAGTCTGAGCACAAACCGTCCTGCGGTATTCTACCCACAAATGCTCAACCTACAACCAAATTCGATGCCGTCTATTGCAAGCTGAGCCTATCTGAGTTTTGCCTGCCCGTGTGGCTGTCTACAGGCCGCCTCTAGCCGACCCCCAGGACGATGCTCATCTACTCGAAGCGATAAGATTCGTTTCAGCTTCGCATGACTGCTTGTACTAGGCGACTTCAACGCTCCCACGATCGATTGGCCCGCATCAATTTGTACAACATCTTCCCTGTTCGGCCAGGCCCTTCTTGACGTGGCTGAAGATTATTTTCTCTCGCCACACATGTTGAATATCCGACAAGGCATCGGTCTGGGCAGCAGCCATCTATGCTAGATCTGGTATTCTCCCGCTATCCAAGATCAGTGTCAGACGTATCTGTGTGCGCCCCTCTTGCAAGAGTGATCATGCGGTCCTGAAGTTCGTCATGCACACAACTTTTTCCACGCCCACGATTACTTCGCTGCCACGTAGAGTCTTCTCTCTCGCAATTAATCTTGAAATTCTAACCGAGGCTTCCGCGCTTCTGGACTGGCGTTCCCTGATGACGTTGTCCTCAGTTGACGAAACTATGGTCATCCCTCAAAGCATATGTAATCTGTTTGACTGACAGGCAGTTCCCGTTGGACTTCCCAAGAGGAAGGAAACACAAGCCCTGGGTGACGAAGAAGGTTAAAACGAGAACGTCGACTCAGAGATATGCTTGGGCTGAATTCAAAAATCTGGATTCGACTGCAGCTTTTGAGGTGTACAAAACTCACGAGACCGAGCCGTGAAAATTGAAAAGAAAGAACGCTTCAGTTATGAATACAAAATCGCGGCAAATGCCAGTAGCAATCCAAAACCTTCTTTGCCCAGGTCCAGCGGAATTCCCGCTTGAACAACCAGATTGCAACGTGGTAGACTCAACAGGCGTATCGATTGAGGACCCTTATCAACAGAGTCAATTATTTGCCGAGGCTTTTTCAACTATTTTCAACACAAGATGATGGTCGTGAACCCCCTCCATTTGATAGATCGGTACCTCCAATGCTTCGATTGATCATCACGCGCGGGACCAAGTCAAACGTGTTTTCAAGGCCTCGATGTCAACAAGGGTCACGGCCCTGACGGCATACACCCACGGGTTATCAAAGCGTTGGCTCCGGTCATCTGCGAGCCCTTAACACGACTATTCAATATGTCATTGGTGACGGGTGTTTACCTGCAGACTGGAGAACAGCGATAATCTGCCCAATTTTCAAGAAAGGGAGCCGCGAAGACCCGCTTAACTACCGACCGGTTTCCCTTACATCAATAATCAGCAAGATGTTCGAAACCATCCTTAAGAAAAGTATGATGCTCCACCTCCTAAACACAGCCTCGATCACTGATTCCCAACATGGCTTCGTGCCGAAGAGATCATGCTTGACCAACTTACTAGTAATGGAAGAATTGGTGACGCGCATCCTCGATGATAGTGATGCTGTTGACATCGTTTTATTGGACTTTGCCAAAGCTTTTGACTCGGTAAACCACCGCCTACTACTTGTCAAGCTTCAAGCATATAGTTTCCATCCGGATATTGTACGATGGGTTGGTGCCTTCCTCTCAGATCGCTCCTTCCAAGTTCAAGTTAATGGTTCGCGGTCCGACGTCTCCAGTGCGAGCAGTGGCGTGCCTCAAGGTTCAGTGCTTGGGCCCTTGTTGTTCTTAGTCTTCATAAATGACTTGCCCGACGACCTCACGCAACACACCCTTCTATTTGCCGACGATATCAAACTGGTCGCTCCTCGCGGTAGTATAGAGGATCTTCGTCGATGCCTCCACCAAATTTGGAAGTGGTCTAACGATTGGGACCTGTGTCTGAACGTGTCAAAGTGCTGTCATCTGCCTGTCGGCTCTACTCCTGCAACTCAACTTGATTTCGAGCCGGGTCGTCTGCTGCTGGAGAGGACCGATCAGGTAAAGGACCTGGGTATCTTGGTGGATTCCTCCTTTTCGCCTTCGGCCCAGTGCGTCCATGCTGCCAACAAAGCGCGCGGAATTCTGTTTTTGATTCGACGGTCATTCGGAATGCTCACAGCAGCCATATTCCTGCCACTCTATGTCACGCTGGTGAGACCCATATTGGAGTATGGGATTCAAGCCTCTTCTCCTTATCTCCTCAAAGACATACAGCACCTCGAAAGGCTGAGGACGCTCGACCTTTATTCTCTTGAAAAACGCCGCCGCCGTGGTGATCTCATTCTCGCCCACAACATCATAAGCGGGAAGTGTAACCTCTCGAAAGAGCTGTTCTTCACTCCTGCTCCGGAGCGTCGGCTGCGGGGTCATTCCGAAAAGCTCTACCTGCGACGATTTCATCTCAATCGAAGGAGAGGAGCTTTCTCCGTCCGGGTTGCGGATCCGTGGAACAAGCTGCCAGACGAGATGGTGAAGATGCCAACGACCGCTTTGTTAAAAGCCTCCCTGGACCTCAAGTGGACTGAACTCTTTACATGAACACCACCCTGTACTTAACTCCATGTCCCCCTACATGGCCTTGCTATTTGCTTTTGAGCCAAATTAACTAACTAACTAACTAACTAACATTACATGAAACTCACAGCTTCTAAATATGTTGTACACAAGAAATTAGCCTTGTCACACTTCATGAAAATTACAATACTGATAGCAGACATACGATAATGAATAACATGTCCCCCTATGCAAACCCTATGAAACAAGGTAACATATATAGAACTTCATACACTGCATGCAATTCTCTGGGTATGACCAGAAAGATATGACTTGTGTATATAGGGGAGCTAGAAGGTAATTAGATAACATTACATGTGATGAAGCCAGTGGTACCCACCCTAGATACAAATGTAAAAACTGGAATAGTAAACAGGATTAGTGACAAAGCAAAAAGAGTGAACACATGGTACAGGGCTGACAAATACCAAGGGGTGATGTTTGTAGAGGCCACATCTTATGGGGAATCAGCCTGTAGATTCAGGAAGGTTCTAAAGGAGATCAGACTCAGTGTTGGGATCGTTGAGAAGACAGGTGGCTCCATCAGATTGCAGTTATGTAGGATGAAGACCCTTCGGAAATACCACATGCATTAATGAGAACTGCGCAGTATGTAAGATTAACCCCTGGCATTAACTGTAAAATTAGAAATGTAGTCTACAGCATAAGGTGCGAAGAAGGTTCTTGTAAGGACAAAAACATGGCATACATTGGAGAGATCTCTAGAAGTAGATGTAACTTTTTTTTTCCAATCATTTGCCATGCTGGATTGCTGAAATCTACAAGTTTTTTCATTCTCCTTTTCATCTGTTTATTTTCTCTTATTCCTTTCTGTTGAAGAGCATAGGCTCAAAACGTAAAAAACTTGTTCATTTTCCCGAGTGTCAAACTAATATTATATATATATGCGTGTGTGCATGCGCATGTGTGTGTGTGTGTGCAATAAAATACACACATAGACTCTCAGCTAATACTACTATGGATCACGCTGCCTAAATTGTTTAGTAGCGACTAAAGAAGTATTAGTCCTCATTCTGTATATCATAATTAACGCAGATATTCTATTGTAAGCCTAGAAACTGCGATATTTGTCTTGACAGAGTAGACCTTATATACATTTAAGACATAGTTTTAAAAAGTAGTGCTTTTACAAAACAAATTGTAGTATTTTTCGTTATAGCTTCAAATACAAATAGGTATCTGGCCTAAATTCCTGGTTTGTATCTTCCAACATTGTCGTAATCAGGCCAAGACTGATCAACAGAATTATGTGCACACACACACACACACACACACACACACACACACACACACATATATATATATATATATATATAATTGATGAGGAAAACGGAAAATGAATTTGGTATGAA
Organism: Octopus sinensis; assembly: GCF_006345805.1. Classification (NCBI taxonomy): domain Eukaryota; kingdom Metazoa; phylum Mollusca; class Cephalopoda; order Octopoda; family Octopodidae; genus Octopus; species Octopus sinensis. The sequence goes on along the minus strand of NC_043019.1, from coordinate 18,599,801 downwards.
TCTTTATTCAGTATAACCATTATTTCGACCCAGTAGCTGTCTCTTCTCTCAACACACAACCCAAGAAATGCAGAAGCTTACACTATTATATACAACAACATTCCACAGCTAAATCAAGACCCACGCCTAAAAAAATTACTCGCAACTCACAAAATAATAAAAAGTAAGGGACAACCTAAATCCCTAAAAAACCTACTCACCAACTCAAAATTACACAACACAAACCCACTGCCCACCGTCAAAAAATGTGGTCGTTCCAACTGCAGGACTTGCATCCACCTCTTTGAGGGATCGACGTACAAGTTCCAGTCGGGATACACCTTTATCATAAAAAATAATTTCACCTGCGCATCTGTGTCATAAGATGTGAAGGGTGTCACGAAGACTACATAGGGCAAACGAGCCTTACCCTCAGAGAAAGGATGACAGTTCACCGCCAAGAACTGAGGGACCCCACCACAAGACAGATACCACTTAGTGGACACTTAGACCTCTGTGCACACAATAAGTCCCCCAAATTCTTAGTTTCCCCACTATACCAATGCCCAGACAATACCACAGACCAAACATGAATAAATAGGGAAAATAATTTAATTCAAAAATACAGACCACAATTAAACATACTCTAACATACCCCCAGGCACACATCCAAAACAAACATGCACAGAAACACATACAGATATACAAAATCAGAGCATCACAACAAATCACAGCACATACCCAAGGCACACAGAGCTGCGCTCGGTAGTGAAGTGAAAGCACGCTATAAAAATAAAACTACTGAATAATAATAATAATAATAATAATAGAGCAATACTCAAGACAGAGCTGAATGCAAGAAACAGGATCGAAGCGATCAATGCATTAGCCATACCAATCGTGACTTACAGTTTCAATATCGTTAACTGGTCAATTACTGAAATATGTCAGCTCGATAGAAAAATACGAAAAACTGTTGACAATGCATAGAATGCACCACCCTAAGGCAGATACAGAACGACTTTATTTGCCAAGAAAAGAGGGAGGCCATGGACTTTTACAACTGGCAATAACAATGAAGATTGCTACAGTTGGCCTAGACACCTACCTGAAAAAGTCTGAGGACTGGATGTTAAAACTTGTCTCAAAACATGTAAACAAGCATCATACTCAGTAACAAAACAGGCAAAGGAATATCTAAGTGAATTCCGAATACAACAACTTTCGGAATTAGAGATAGACATACAAGAAACAAGCACAGAAAAAGCTAGGCGCATGAAAACCCATGCCAAAACTGCAGCCATAAATATTCTGAATAATAAATTGCAAGAAAAACCTCTCTTTGGGTATTTGCCATAGAGAGCGAATAATGCAGATATTGACAAAGCCCTGACCCATCAATGGCTAATGGCCTCTGGCTTAAAATCTGAAACAGAAGGGTTTATCATAGCAGCTCAAGATCAATGCTTACCAACAAGAAACTACCAGGCCAACATATTAAAGAACGGCAGTAGCCCAACATGTCGTGTATGCCAACAACAAAATGAAACCATTGATCATGTCTCCAAATGCAGTCTTCTAGCGCCTACAGAGTACCTCAACAGGCATGATAGAGCTGCACAATATATTCACTGGGTAATTTGCAAAAACCTGGATTTGCCCCATGAAAAAAACTGGTGGGAACACAATCCACCTCCAGTGCTTGAAAATGACCACATCTCACTCCTCTGGAACTTCACCATTCAAACTGACAGAAAGATAGATGCAAATAGGCCAGACATCATATTGAAAGACTTCAGACAAAGAACATGCCTCCTCATTGATATGACTGTCCCAATCGATATAAACGTATCTGTCAAGACCTACCAAAAACTGAGCAAATATAAAGATCTGGAAATAGAAATCAGCAAAATGTGGAACCTGAAGACTAAAACAATACCTGTTGTCATAGGTGCCCTGGGAATGATAGCGAAAGGGGCTGATTGCTACCTAACTCAGATACCAGGAAACCCCAAAATGGCAGAAATTCAAAAGATAGTGCTCATGGGAACTGCTCATATCCTACGCAAAATACTCTCTATGTAATCCCAAGGTTTAAAACAAACTTAAAAAATTTTTTTTTAAATTTATTTATTAGACATTCACTAGTACAACACCAAAAAAAAAAAAAACCAAATATATGGCATAACAACGTGAACTTCCAACCTGTTGTCTCTTGAGGTCTCTGGGTGAGACTTGGAGCCAACTTGTACAGACATAAAGCAAAAGTCAGACATAGAATAATAATAATAATAATAATAATAATAATAATAATAATAATAATAATAAGACCTGCTAATAGAAATTGAAAAAATGTGGCATAAATATAAAGACCTGCTAATAGAAATTAAGAAAATGTGGCATCTCAAGGCGACTACAGTACCAGTGATTGTAGGGTCTCTAGGAATGATAAAAAAAAGGTACTGAAACCTATTTGAAAATGATTCCAGGCTTACTATCCCTACAGGAAGTGCAAAAAATCGTATTAACTGGAACGGCCCATGTACTGAAAAGAGCACTATCGCTGTGAAAATAACATCCATCCATGAATTTATTAATTTATTAATTTTTAAATACATATTTTGTCTGTGAATTTGCACATGTAATCTGGGAATGCATACAATGCCCTTCTCTGTTCTAGGTGTATGGAAAACACTCGGCGAGAACGGAAGAAAATTTGAAGAAAGAAGGAAAAAACATAATAATAATAACAACAACAACAACAAGAGCATTCAGATAGTGTAAACCTCTGCCAAGGCAACAACAATGTTTTGTCAATGATTAGCCAAAGATGATTTTTAAAATGAGAATATCTGAAATAAACTCGGCTGCTCTCACTAGTGAGAATACTATAAATGAACCTGAACACTCTCAAAAATTAAGTTAAAAAAATAGGAAAAATAATCCAGAATCCTAGTCTGATACAGGATTGGTCTCAGAATCTAACTGGTTTGTGTCAGTCACAAGGCCAAACATCCCTGAAAGTCTCATCCAAATCCATCCAGCAGTTCTTGAGATATTTTGTCCATACATACACAACTGAAAAAATACCTCCGCCTTCCTAAGGTAGAGATGATAATAATGAAGATAATAATAATAATAGTAATAATAATAATAATAATAATAATAATAACAACAACATGGAACAAATAGGGGCTACAATAAGGGCGGAGCACTTGCAGAAAACAGCACTGCTGGGAACTGCTCGAATACTCTGGAAGGTACTCGAAAAAAAGAGGTGTTACCTTAGTTCACTGGTAGCGAACAGCTGGTACATCTCCAGCATTAGAAGCTAACAATAATAATAAGCAGAAGACAGCAGTGCATAGCAAACAGCATGGATGAGTGACAGCAAGATGCATGGAAGATACATCAAATCTGAACCCATCACGAAGACGGAATCCGCAAAAACATTGAAAGAAAACTGTTTTAATGTAAGACATCTTGGAAAACCGAAAGATTTCTCTTAAATGGATTATATATATCTATAAGGCATATAAGAAAATGGAGAGGATAAACAATCGACAAACATCAGCCTGAAAACACTCAATTATAATCTATTTATTAACTGATTACATATGTATAAGTGATCCAAATAATCGAATGCATAGGATTGTAATCAATTCATAAATAGATTATAATTGAATATTTACAGGCTGATGCTTGTCAATTGTGTTTCCTCTCCATTTTCTTATTTGCCTTATAAACCCTGGGTAAATTTCTGCTTTACTCCCCCATACCTATTATTCAATTGTGATATTGCCCTGCAACAGTAAGCACTTGGATATAAATACATAGGTATACATCCAGTAGTATATTGGATATTTACTATCTTACATGTTTGCCTAACCTTTAACTCATACAGATATATAATATATAAATACATACATACATACATACATATATATATATATATGTATTTATATATAGAAAGGGAGAGAGTTTGAAGTGATGTACAGATATTTAGAATAATAAGGTAGTCAGAATGTTGAATGATTATATATATATATTTTTTAATTTACATTTTAGCACTTTCTTCCGTAATCGGATTTATAAAAAGGCAGTTTAAAGTTAGATTTTTTGGCCATTTTATGTATAAAAAAAATCAAGGGAGAAGAAAAAGTTTTCAAGAAGGAGGGGGAGGTTAAGAGGCATGGCTTTTGTATTGGTATGGTCCTACTTGTTTGTTTAGTACCAAGTGGCCTTTTAAGTGGGGGGGGAGAAGTTTTGTATTTGAATTGGTCAAGGTTTTCTTTGAAAAACCAGATGTTGTTTTTGACTTTCTTCAGTAAAAATTATAATTGCATTTCCAGGTCTTGTTATTCTGTATTCATTACAGAATAGTTGCATGGATGTGGTCAACTTTTTTTGATTTAAATTTTAGATGTTCTTGAAAGAGCAATTCTTTTTCTTTCGCTATACACTCACACAACAATAATATATATATATATATATACACATGCATATATGTATATATATATTATATATATGTATATATATTTATATATATATATATATATATATATATATATATATATATATATATATATATATATATATATATACATACACACACACATACCTATATATATGTGTGTATATAGATAACTGTATAATAACTGTATATAATATATATCATAATGAAATTCATTCTCTGATTTGAAGAGACAATCAAAATATAAACAAATATCCGACGACAGACACCCATGCCAACCCCCTCTGCTTGCGAAGACATGTTGGGGCAATCGAAATCGAAACCGAATTGAACCAGCCAGGATCCCTGGTCTGGTGGTACGTAAAAAGCACTATCCGACTCGTGGCCGATGCCAGCACCGCCTCGACTGGCTTCCGTGCCGGTGGCACATAAAATACACCAACCCGACCGTGGCCGTTGCCAGCCTCGCCTGGCACCCGTGCAGGTGGCACGTAAAAAGCACCCACTACACTCACGGAGTGGTTGGCGTTAGGAAGGGCATCCAGCTGTAGAAACATTGCCAGATTAGACTGGAGCCTGGTGCAGCCTTCTGGCTTCCCAGAACCCCGGTCGAACCGTCCAACCCATGCTAGCATGGAGAACGGACGTTAAACGATGATGATGATGATGATGATGATGACTGAAAAAATGAGGAGCTAATCTCAGACAGAATCGAACTCACAAATTGATGCTTTCATGGCTCCTTGCGAATCTCGGTAATAGTTCTTTAGTTGTATCCTGTTTGAAGAAGCATCCACACTAGCTATGAAGCTAAAAAAGTATCCAAATGTATTATTATTGAGAGATACCTGGCCTTGCTTGGGATTAAAATGGCATAGATTTTCATTGCTTTACTTGTTTCAGTCATGTGACTGCAGCCATGATGGAGCATCGCTGCTGGTCGAATCAACCAACCACAAGATTTATTCTTTGTAAGCTTAGTACTCATTCTGTCAGTGTCTTTTACCAAACCGCTAAGTTACAGGAATGTAAACACAGCAACATCAGTTGTCAAGCAATGGTGGGAGTAGAAACACAAGACACAGGCACACACATACACAAATCTACGTATATACGACAGTTCCGAGTACGAAATCCACTCACAAGGTTTTGATCAGCCTGAGGCTATAATAAGCATATATATATATATAGATAGATAGATAGATAGATAGATAGATAGATAGATAGATAGATAGATAGATAGATAGATAGACATATGCTTTCGGTGTGAATGGCTTTATTATATGGCACCGTATTTTACAATCCTGTAAAGAATAATAATGGTATTTTATATAAGCTTAAAGCCGTTCACCATGCAATGACTAAGGAAAATAGTCTAATCATGGGGCATATATGCCCTCAACAGAAAAAAGAAGGCTTTCCCATCAGCGTGGGATGTGAACCCACATTCCGTTGTTAACATGACTAAGTGTGTTACCTTCACACGCGGATGGGAAAGCCTACTTTTGTCTGTCGACATTATTAGACTATTTTCCTAAGTAATTGCATGGTGAACGCCATAAACTTTGAGCTTATATAAAAATACCATTATTATTATTTACAGGATCCGAGTTGACAGTTCCTTGGTAGTTAAGGCAATTAGAAGCATGAAGACAGGGAAAGCCCCAGGCCCATCAGGAATCACTGCAGAGATGCTCAAATTATCTGGTAGTGTCGGTTACTCACCCGTATAGTTAATCAGGTGATACATGAAGGAGTCATACCTAATGACTGGTGTAGCAGCATAATAGTCAACTGCTACAAAGGTAAAGGTGACGCTCTAGATACAAATAATTACAGAGGTATCAAGCTGTTGGATCAGGTAATGAAGGTTACGGAGAGGGTCATAGCCCAACTAATTAGAGAGAGAGTTAGTTTAGATGAGATGCAGTTTGGTTTCGTGCCAGGGAAAAGTACCACTGATGCTATATTCCTGGTAAGGCAGCTGCAGGAGAAATACCTAGCCAAAGATAAGCCCCTGTACCTGGCTTTTGTTGACATGGAGAAAGCCTTTGACAGGGTCCCACAATCCCTTATCTGGTGCTCAATGAGGAAACTAGGGATAGATGAATGGTTAGTGAGAGCTGTGCAAGCCATGTACAAGGACGCCGCTAGTAAGGTGAGGGTTGGCAACGAGTACAGTGAAGAATTCCGGGTAGAGGTAAGGGTCCACCAAGGCTCAGTCCTCAGCCCCCTTCTATTTATCATAGTCCTCCAGGCAATAACGGAGGAATTCAAGACAGGATGCGCCTGGGAGCTCCTCTATGCTGATGACCTTGCTCTAATTGCTGAGTCATTATCAGAACTGGAGGAAAAGTTTCAAGTGTGGAAGCAAGGATTAGAATCGAAGGGCCTTAGAGTCAATCTAGCTAAAACCAAAGTCCTAATAAGTAGGAAGGTAGATAAATCACAAACGCCTTAAGGTAGATGGCAATGCTCGATCTGTAGAAAAGGTGTAGGTAGAGACTCTATAAGATGCACCAAGTGTAAGCTATGGACACATAAGAGGTGCAGCAATGTCAAAGGAAGGCTAACTAGGAAGATAGTTTTTGTTTGTGGCAGATGCTCAAGAGCAATAAACACTGAAAATGCTCTGAGACCAACTTCTGCCACATTCCAGGGAGAAAAACTAGAAATAGTTGATAGCTTCCGTTACCTAGGTCACCAAGTCAGTAGTGGGGGCGGGTGTGCTGAAAGTGTAACTGCTAGAGTAAGAATAGCTTGGGCAAAGTTCAGAGAGCTCTTACCTCTGCTGGTGACAAAAGGCCTCTCACTCAGAGTAAAAGGCAGACTGTATGACGCGTGTGTACGAACAGCCATGCTACATGGGCCGTGACTGCTGAGGATATGCGTAAGCTTGCAAGAAATGAAGCCAGTATGCTCCAATGTATGTGTAATGTCAGTGTTCATACTCGACAGAGTGTAAGTACCTTGAGAGAAAAGCTGGACCTAAGAAGCATCAGTTGTGGTGTGCAAGAGAGACCTTTGTGCTGGTATGGTCATGTGACAAGAATGGATGAAGATAGTTGTGTGAAAATGTGCCACACCCTAGCGGTTGAGGGAATCCGTAGAAGAGGCAGACCCAGAAAAACCTGGGAAGAGGTGGTGAAGCACGACCTTCGAACTTTAGGTCTCACTGACGAAATGACTAGAGACCGAGAGCTTTGGAAGTATGCTGTGCATGAGAAGACCCAGCAGGACAAGTGAGACCATAACCCATGGCCTCTACCTGGGATGTAGCCAGTCCACTTATGCATACCCTTCCTTCTTGGAACACAAAACTCTACTTGCGAAGACCTGTTGATGCAAGTGAGAATCGAAACCAATCAACATCAATGGAAATTGCAGCTGTGATACCAGTGCTGGTGGCACGTAAGAGAACCATCCGAACGTGGCCGTTGCCAGTGCCGCCCCGACTGGCCTCATGCCAGTGGCACGTAAAAAGCACCAGCCGTTCGTGGCCGTTGCCAGCCTCGCCTGGCCCCGTGCCAGTGGCATGTAAAAAGCACCATCCAATCTTGGCCGTTTGCCAGCCTCATCTGGCACCTGTGCCGGTGGCACATAAAAAGCACCCACTACACTCACGGAGTGGTTGGCGTTAGGAAGGGCATCCAGTCGTAGAAACATTGCCAGATCAGACTGGGCCTGGTGCAGCCTTCTGGCTTCCCAGACCCCAGTTGAACCGTCCAACCCATGCTAGCATGGAAAGCGGACGCTAAACGAAGATGATGATGATGATGATTGTAAAATACGGCGTCGTATAACAAAACCATTTGCATTGAAAGCATATATATATACCCACACACACACACACATATATATATATATATATATATATATATATACATACACACATACACACACACATATATATATATATACACATACACACATACACACACATATATATATATATATGTATGCACACACACACATATCTCTATGTATATGGCCGCAGTCAAATGACTGAAAGAAGTAAAAGAGTAAAAAGTATGTGTGTGTATGTGTATATATATATATATATATATATATACACACATAGTCTTTTTACTTGTTTCAGTCATTTGACTCTGACCATGCTGGAGCACCGCCTTTAGTCAAGCAAATCAACTCCAGAACTTATTCTTAGTACTTATTCTATCGATTTCTTTTGCTGAACCACTATCGGCTGTCAAGCGATGTTGGTGGGGACAAACACAGACACACAAATATATATACACATATACATATATGATGGGCTTCTACTAGTTTCCATCTATCAAATTCACTCACAAAGCTTTGGTCGGTCCGAGGCTATAGTAGAAAACACTTGTCCAAGGTGCCACACAGTGGGACTGAACCTGGCACCATGTGGTTGGTAAGTAAGCTACTGACCACAGAGCCACTCCAGCACCTATGGGAAAGCCTTCTGATATATATACATATACATACATACATATATATATATACACACACACACACATACATATATATATATACCAGGTGACATGCCCAGTAATTCCTAGGAAAGCAGAATCTAGTAACAGTACAATGTAAGTAGCCCTTAAAACGGTTTTTGTATATTTATTGAGAATACTGAACTGTCTTACAAAGGATCTTGTTTTTAGGAATTCCTAATAAGTTATGAAATTGTGAAGTCAGTTATGTAATAACATGAAATTAGGTACCCGATAGTAAGAATTCAAATAAAGTGGCCCCAGAAAGGGCTTTAATGCCTTCTCAGAGTATATAGAACTTAGGAGAAAATACTAATAAGGTATGTATACTAAAATCGTGAAACATGTTATGCAACAACATGCTAATCAGATATGAGATAATAAGAATTCAAAGTAATTAACAAAGAAAGCTTTTGTGCATTCCCAGAGAATATTACCCTCAGCAGCGCTAGAGTTGGTATATTCGTGAATAAATCACTAACCAAAATAAGTGGATCTATTGTTTAGGAGAATACTTTTAACTTGTTTAAGCCTTGTACTGGACAAACTGAGAAAATAACTAAAATAATTCAAATACTAAGAAATAAGTATATTCAATTTCATTTTTACCAAATAATTTACAAAGGAGGGAATAGGTTATTTCCCTTGGAAGCTTAAAAACCTTAATTTACGAAGGAACGCCTACCATCCAACTATTCCCAAATGTTATTCCTCCTGCCGTTTACCTGAACATTTTTCGAAATCAATTTATACTTAAAACCTCCCCAGACTCATAAGCAATGTGGGTGTAAAGTTTAAGAAAAATCGGTCAAGCCGTTTTGGCGCAAAATGAGGACATACCAATACACACAAACATTTTCAGTTTTAATAAGATTACATGAATATGAAAAATTCCCACCAAATGATGTTGTATAGTGAAGAACTATATGTTGCAATGCATAATCAAAGCCTATGCTTTTCCACCCTCGTGTTATTTTATTATTATTATTGTTATTATTATTATTATTATTATTATTATTATTCAGTAGTTTTATTTTTATAGCATGCTTTCACTTCACTACCGAGCGCAGCTCTGTGTGCTTTGGGTATGTGTTCTGATTTGTTGTGATGCTCTGATGGTTAATGTATGGAAAGTGTTCTGTGTAGGATGTGTGCAGTGCCTAGTAGTGCAATTTTCTGTATGTTATATGTGTTTGTAAGTCCTGGTGTTTTTGTTATGTATTTGTCTGAATATTTTTTTATCATGCCTCATGCACCTACTATGATAGGAATTGTTTCTGTTTTTAGATTCCACATTCTGGTTACCTCTATTTCCAGGTCTTTGTATTTTGAGAGTTTCTCCATTTCTTTTAGAGACACGTTGTCATCTGCCGGTATTGATACATCAATTAGAAAGCATTTTTTTTCTTCATGATCTCTGACAACTATATCTGGCCTGTTGGCCTTAATTTCTCTATCAGTGTGTATCGGCATATCCCAGAGTATGGTTGCTTTCTCGTTTTCTGTGACCTTTTCTGGTGTGTGCCTATACCATCTTTTTTCTGTTGTTATTCCATAATGTTGGCATAGCTTCCAATGTATGTAGGTTCCAACTCTGTCATGTCTGTGAATATATTCCTTCTTAGCCAGGACTGGGCAGCTAGAGATAATATGATTTATTGTTTCTTGTCCATCTCCACATATTCTGCAGTTACTTGTTATATTTCTTTTCATTACATGTTTTTGGTAATTTCTGGTGGGGAGGCTTTGGTCTTGTGCTGCAATTAAAAATCCCTCTGTTTCTGCTTTGAGTCCTGAGCTTCTCAACCATTGCTGGGATTTTTCTTTGTCTATTTCTTTTGCGCTTAGTTTAGTGCAGTATTTACCATGAAGGGGCTTTTCTTGCCATCGTTTTATCATGGTTTGTTGCTGTTCTATTTTTAGTTTGGATTTCATTTGTTTTATAGCTTTTGTTGTTTCTTCATCTTCTTCTTCTTCTTCATATTTATTAGGTGGTATGATTTCTTGTTTGTATTTGTCAGCTTCCTTAAATACTGAGAACAGTTTTTTGTTTTGCTTGTGTTTTGCCGCTATTTGTATCAGTTTTCCTTCCTTCTGAAGTAGATATTTTTGCAGTCCTATGGTGGTTATTTTATAGTAGTTTTCCAGTTGTATATTATTATTATTATTATTATTATTATTAATATTATTATTATATTCATCTTGAACATAAAGGAGTTCCACATACATTCCCATACCATTAGATTATTCAAGGAGATGGAATTAGCATGTGGTAGATGACATGAAGCATACAAGCTTTAAAGAGCGCATTTCAAGGTTTTTGCCCAAATTAAACTAAATGTGTACAGACATATACACACGTACACAGATTCAGTTTGAGTATGAAACTTGTAGTTTGCTTTTGAAAGCTTGTTTACGGATCTACGGCTATTGCGTGCAGTTTCACAAGGCACCATATTGAGCCCACTCCTTTTCGTTACTTACACCAATTACATTGATATCATGAAACAGCAGTATTACAATTTCTTTTGTCAACAGGACAGGAAACTGAACTAATCTCCAAACAGATCTTCTCGCAGTTATGCAATGGGCAAAAAAAATATGCAGCTAAATTCAAATTAATCGACTTCAATAGAGGCTGCACTTAAACTACAATACACTCTTTCCTCAGGTGAAAACCTCGTGACATCAAGTACCCATAGGGACCTCAGAATAACTGGCGACAGTAACTTAAGTTGGAGTGCTCATATAAACAACAAAGTCAACATGTTCCGAAGGGTGTGCTCTTGTATTCTCAGGACTTTTTTGTAAAGAGATTTTCCTATCATTACCTTTTTCCTCTCCACTTTTGCTCGTCCTCACTTTGAAAAATGTTGTCTGTTGTGATCTCCCTACATGAAACAAAATATTATAAAAATTGAAGCATCTCAGAGATCAATCACAAAAAAGAAACCCAGACCACATTACAGGTATTGATTATTGGAATCATCTCAAAAAACTCAAACTTTATTCCCACAAATGCCGTGAGCACAATATCATTTGTATGATCTGGAAAATATTCCAATAAAATTGTCAAAATCCACCCAAAGCTTAGTCCCCTGCTATCCATCCTCTATAAAAATCATACTCACCTCACATTACAATGCTAAGATAGAACTATTTCATTTCAACTGCTCTCTTTAACATCATGTCAGGGTGCTGGCATGTGAACATATAGACCCAAACTTTCCTCTTTATGCTATAAAAGGTAATTTTAAAATGTTGAAGTAGATTTGCACTCTGAACTTTGAACTCGTAAATACCTCACGAGCAGTGACTACCCAAACAGAATAATGGGTTGTTGGAGGGTTGTTACCTGTGTGGCTCAAAGTGTTATCTACCAGGAGTAGCAGGGTATCACCAAGAAATGATGGCTTCAGCAAGACCTTATATATACTATATTACATTATAATATTCAATTATAATTTAATATAAATAATGTATCTCGTATGTGTTTATGTACGTATAAATGTATTTGTATTTCTCTCGGACTACATATATATATATATATATATATATATATATATATATAGGATGTGGGTGTGGTTGGAGGTGTGGGGGTAAGAGTGGGGTATGTGGGAATGGGGTGTGGGTGGAAGGGGTGTTAATGAAGAGAGGAAGTAGGTGTCAGATAAAAAGAGGAGAGGGGGAGAGTTGAGCCCATGTGGGGCAAAAGAATGAAGAGAGAAGATTAATTCTTGTTCATGCCGAGGACGGGAGTCCGGATGGATTCTGTGCAAAGACAATCCGAACACAGATAGGTGTTGTAGTGAATGACCACTAGAGCGGAAATGGCGCGAGACCAGGGTGTCAATTGCTGAGTCTAGATTATTCATGCTGCAATAGTGGCAGCATGAAATTATTTCTGGCAAAATGTTTGAGAAAAATTATATTAATATATCTTGTCTGTTGAAAACCCATGTTTATTGCAACTGAAGACAGCAGAGTATTTAAATTGATATAATGCTTGCATTGTTCAATTAAATGGAACCACTTGAAATGGTCGTATTGCACATCCTGTTACTTATTTTGATTTTATTCACCTTACTTCGAGCTGTGCAGATAATACTGGACTGACCTGGTGCCTCAAATGAATCTTAATTATTTCTTATATATATATATATACACACACACACACACATATACACCAGTTCCTGTGTGTGTGTGCTTATTGGGATAGGAGTACTAGAGAAATGTTATGATTAGGCTGTGTGATATTGATACGTGTTGGTTGTTTGCCCTATATATCTGCCAGAGTACTTCTTAATGCCCAAGAATTGTCAAATTTCAGTGAATAAAACCAGTGAAAGAATATAAAAATCAAAATAAATGAAAGAAATTTAAGAAATGTCACTGTGTTACAATTTTATATAGTTTCTGTTTTACATCTGTTTGTGGTAAAATGATGAACAATTACTGCTATAGCATAATTATTTACCTGTGCAATGAGACACGCCCTCGAAAACAAACCTTGATGGATTTCTAAGTGTTGTATAGACATCTTTACAATCTAAAAAAGAGAGGAATAGAAATTTCATAGATGACATGTGTACATGACTATAAATGTTTTAAAGTGAGGAAACAGTTCATTATTATTTTATCCACATTGGAGGTATGAAACAGAAAGTTGACCTTGGGATTTGAAGGTGAAAAGCGGAGCACTTTTACAATTAAATATCACCAAATAACATTGATAATACCTGCTTGTCCTGTTCCACATGAATATGTATGCATACATACATACATACTTACAAACGCACACCCATGCAATACAGCATGAGAAGAGTTTGTACTTCCTGAGCAATAAAAAAACATTTTTAATTAAAAAGCCATGCTTAATCCACTACTGTAGGGTTGTGAATACTGTGTTGATGTCCAGCACAGCACAGCTCATCTAAATTAGGGCAGACAGACCCCTCCAAGAAATTTAAGACTTAAGGATGAGAGAAACAAATATATGAAGTCACACAAGAAACACACACAGTTCGTTATTTATGTGCCTAAATGCATAGCATGGAACCATTTATCTAGAACTCCATTTGACCCATTACACTACAAAGTTCACCTCAGAAATTGTTTAATATCACGTAAATACACTAACATGGGTGCAGGTGGTGTACTATGCACAACACTGCCTTTATATATAGAAGGTTCATAACAATGATTAGATACAAAACGAAACAAATACACAATACAGCGAAAAAAAGTTATTACATAGAAACACATTGCTATACATAATAGATACTACAATATCTATATAAACATATACAAATAGGCACATATATGTATAGAGTTGTGCAGTTGTGTGTGGACATGCAAATAGTTGCATATATAGACAAATGAGACGCACATAAGAATGTTATGTGGAAGAAGAGGTACGTTTGACTCGAGGATTGTAAAGAAAGAGGATGAAAAATACAATCGCTTACAATTTGGAATTTGTAAAAGTTGTGCCTGCAATAACTTGTGCAGTGCAAACAGTAAGTAAAGATATAGACAAATGGTTGAAAGAAATAGGAACATTTCTACAGAAAGTTTGTCTCTTAGGCAATATAATATAATATTTGTGTTTATACAATTCACATACGTACACCATAGAAACAAGCATCAATTGCACAGTATTTTAATGCCTCGAACAAAAACTACAAGTTTTAATTAAAAAGCAATGCTTAATCCACTACTGTAGGGTTGTGAATACTGTGTTGATGTCCAGCACAGCACAGCCCATCCAAATGAGGGCAGACAGACGACCCCTCCAAGCTTGATGAAGCAAATCTGTCTAGAGTAGCGATGAAAATCACTCCTTGCCAACAAAGTTAAAATGGATTCTTCATGTAAAACGCAGATTAGAAACAGATTAGATCTCATCATCCATCACATGGGTTACCAAGGGATGTGTTCCCCACAGCGGAACCAACCTGGGGTCGAAAAGTTGAAAATTGGAATAAACTCCTCTGAAAATGATCTTAATGGAAATCAGAACCGAGAAATCAGCCTCCACACCATAAATTCGAAAGGATCACTAAAAATAGATGGACGTGAGAGGAGTATAAGCAATTTCAGACAGCATTCTACACAGCACAGAACCAACAAGGTCACATTAAGACTGAGTCGTGTTTCAATATTTGGAGAAAAATGATAGGGGATGGCACCCCTGATTATATTGATGCAAGCAAATTAGAAAAAGTACGTGGAGACATTATGTGTAATAAGCACCTGCCAAAAGTAGAATTAGAGACAATAAGAAATAATGCCACTACCATCCCAGAAAATCAAGCTGAACTACATGGTACAGGTACTAGGAGGAAAACATTCAACTTATTAATATAGACACCCCTGAACATGATATTGATTTAGGCAACTTAGAACCTGAAGTTGTAGATGGCCGAACAGAAAGTAAAGTAACAGGAAGTAGAAATGAACCTGAAGCGGCAATGGCTGATGCATTTGCTGAAGCCAATAAAGAGAAAATACTTGAGGCAAAAAAGGATATCCTGTGAGAGCGAGGAATCCCTAAACATCTCGGAATGAGGGTGCTCAACTACCAAAATTTCAAAAAACCAAGTCAAATCACTGTACGATCAAAATATATGACTTTGCCCTGAAGCAGCTTCTCCTTGAGACTGAGAGTGATTTAACTCCATTAAACCACCTTATGTACTCAACAGCTGCTGCTGTCACAAAGAAAATGGGCAATGTCAAAATAAAGAAAAAGGCTCACAAAAAAGCACATGACTATTGAAGGTGGAAAGAGCGCATAAATAAGGCAATCGAGAACTTCCAATTGGAATTATCGATCTCAGACAAACTCTCCAAAAGAAATATTGTAAAGACAAGAATGGCTAGAAAGATACAGTGAAAATACAATCGGATAAACTTGAATGAAGTACTGAGAGCAAAAGAGATGGTTACGCATAACATGCAGGTCCAACGCTTATGGAAAGAGAAACAAATTTTACAAACAAAATAAGATATTTAAAATTGATGTTAAGAAATTTTACAGTGAGTTGGGGAAACAATCGATCAAAGTAAAAGACTCACCTGATACATATATATATGGAGCAGAAGAAAGGAATTCAATAAGGAAGCTGAATGGGTTGGGAGAGAAGAAAGAATGGCTAAAATTGAAGGTCAGGGATGCAACGATGTTACAATGCGGGAACTGAGTTCTATCTAATACTCATAAGTGGAGGTCTCCTAGACATGATAAAATTCCAAACTTCTGGCCTAATTGCCTCTCATCAACACACCGTTAGTTAATGGAATGCTTCTCTAATGTCATCAAAAGCCCCGAAAAGACTCCAAGCTGGCTAACATTAGAGATAACATACCTACTCCCTAAAACAAGTAGTACAAAAACCAAAAAACTACAGGCTGATAACTTGTTTGATTGACTGCTATGTACAAAATACTTACATCCATCCTCACCGAAAGGATGTATCAATTTCCCTATGAAAATAGCATCCTTCTCCTTGAACAAAAAAGAGTGCAAAAGGAACTCATACGTTTGAAAAGATCAGCTATTAATAAACCATGTGATACTTGAAAATTACTCATCCAAAAAACGAAATCTTAGCACAACATGGATTGACTATGGTAAGGCATTTGACAGTGTCCCACATAGCTGGATATTAATGATACTAAATACACACAGGATCACTCCTTTCTTAAAAGCTTTTCTACAGCACAGTATAGGACTGAGGAACACAAAATTATTTCTCAATAAAGAGTATCAAAATATTCCAAGGCGATTTACTTTTCCCTCTCTTTTTCGGTCTTTCTCTCATTTCCTTGTCCCACGAGCTAAATAGAACAAATTACGGTTACAAAATGTTTGACAAGATCATCTCACACTTGTTCTCCATGGATGATCTGAAATTAAATGCAAAAGACGACAAAGATCTGAAAGGGCTACTAGTAAATGTGGAACATTTCAACAATGACATTAGCATGGAATTTGGCCTTGACAAGTGCGCAAAAGCTTCGTTCATATGTGGTAAATTGAAAGCTAATAGCACGACCCAACTTGATCAGGATACATCTATCAAGGACCAGGACCAAGAAGACTTTTATAAGTATCTTGGGATACAGGAAGGGAAAGGGATTCAACACGGATCAATGAAAGAGAAGATCAAGAAAGGGTATTAAAGACTGTCAGAGGGGACCTAAATACTGAGCTGAACTCAAAGAATAGAATTGTAGCTATGAACTCACTGGTGGTACCAGCTGTCCAGTATACATTTAATGCGATGAATTGGAATCCGAGTGATCTCCAGCATTTGGATATAAAGACCAGTAAACTGCTGGCGAGAAACAAGATGCACCACTCAAAATCAGACGTCCACAGGCACTATCTTCCATGAAAGGAAGGCGGCAGAGGCTTTATCCAGCTTGAAATGCCCTATGAAACAACCACAATAGAATTCCAAGTAACACCGACTGGATGATACAGCTGGGAAGACAACATGAACAGAGTAAAAACTGCACTCAATCTCAAAGAGGCATATAAATAGAGACGAGAGCTTAACTCCACTGATTATGATGATGATAGAAGGACACATCACTCACTAAGGCAGCAAAAAAGTATAAAACAAAAGATAGACAAGAAATCTTGAACAAAATATCGTGACTGAGGCAAGAAAACCATTGGACAATGCCCCAAACAAGCTGGGGAAGCTGATGTAGATGTAAGAAGAACCCATCAGTGGCTGCAGTCAGTTTGAAAGCCGAAACAGAAGAATTTATCCTAGTGGCACACAATCAGAGTCTCCCCACTTGGAACTGTCAATCTAATGCCATACACAATGAAGTAGTCACAAAGTGTAGACTCTGCAATGACAAACTTGAGAGTATTGATCACATCGTTGCTGGCTGCCCTTACAGGATATAAAACCAGGCCAATATTTGCACTGGCCTCATATACCATATCCCGCCCACTAAGAACTAGTATGAACACCATCCAGAGCCAGTCACTGAGAGAGAAAATGTTACCATCCTATAGGATTATGGGATACAAACAGGCAAATAAATGCTAACAGACCAGATATCGACATCAGAGATATACAACAAAAAAACTGCCTGTTAATTGATATGACAGTGCTTACTGATAGAAACATCTCAGCAAAGGAATTTGAAAAATTGTCCAAATATAAGAACCTTGAGACTGAGATATCTTGGATGTGGCAAGTAAGAACGTGTATGAAAATCCATATAGCATGCTCTGGTGACAACAGGATCAATGTGAAAGAAGGAGAAAAAATAAACAACTATAACAATTTGAAGTGGGAAATACAAAGGTTGTGGTCAATGAAGAGGGAAGATGTGGTACCAATAGTAATTGGTGCACTTGGCAGTATCATCACTCAACTGCCAACATGGCTGAAAAAGATCAATGCGAGTGTGAAGGTAGAACACCTACAAAAATCAGCATTACTTGGAACTGCGAGAATTCTTTGCGAGGTTCTTGAAGCATTCTCAGTAAACATGTGTCACCCGTGGACAGCTGACATTTTCCATCATATCCAGCAAAATAAGCTGTGAGTTTGCATATAATAATGATAATAATAATAATAACAATCTTGCTATAATGGGCATTATGTCCATTTCTCTTTTCCCTCTTCATGCTCAAATGACTGGACCAATGGTCGGGATTATGAAGCAGGTAATCAGGAAGATTTTTAGCAAAAAAAGTGTGAAAAAGTATGATTATTTAGTGGATATTGTGATTTGTATTACTAAATCACCTTTGATTTTTTTTGTTTTTAAATTCCGGCGACGAGGATTAACTTTGGAATCCCCCCATCCCGTATAGTTCATGAATTTAGAGGGTTTAGATTTGCAATAATATCCCTTTATTTCCCATCGTAGATGAGGAGATTTGCTATCTTACTATAATGGAAGTTACGTCCGTCTCTCAATCTCTTTGTCTGTTCCCTCTTCACAGCTGGACCAATTGTTACAATAGTTTTCAGGATTACAAACATGGTCGTAAGGAAGGCTTTTAGCATTAAAACATCACAAAGTATGATTATTTTGTGGATATTGATTTTTGAATTGCTAAACTACTTTCGCATATTTATGAAAAAATTCACCAACCACGAGTAACTCTGGATTTTCATTGTATAGTTCGTGGCTCCATCGTAGATACGAAGGGGGTCATGAGGACGGTTAATAGCAAAAATAAAATGGAAAAAGTGTGTGTCAGTATACAAGGTCTCGAGCAAGATTCGAAACCGCTAATCGAAGCAGCTGTTGTTTACATCTCAGTTTTGTCGATCAAAATAACCCATGGTACAAGAACATCCAGACATTATTTGCACAGAACAGTGAGCGGCAAGTCTTAGTTTAAGTATTTGCAACCCTAATGATTCAGCATGCACATTTACAGTAAAGAAGACACTGGGCCAGGCTTTAGATTGTGTAGGCGTATTTTTACCCACTCCAATGTTTACATGTGGCCAATTACACATCGCAATGAGTAGAGCAACTTGAAAATTAGTGTACACCAAACAGAAAATATCGTCTACAAAGAAGTTTTGTAATCATATTGATTTTATCGAAAGGAATATGATTCATAATTTAAATAAGGAAATTTGTGAACTTTGAATGTGTAAGAGTATAAACCAGCATAAAATAGTGTAAACAACTAAAATAAAAGTATATCTAAGTAACAATTTTTTCTTAATACTTTTTATGTAGTGGTTGAAAGAAGCTTTGGCTTTCGTTAGGAGTGGTCCACATAACCATTCATGATACAGAGGCTGGGAGCCTATTTCAGTTTGGGAGTGGATCATCATCACGTCACTTAATCGCAAACACATGTCATATAGCTGCTATAGAATGCTGTATTACCAACAATAATGTGATTTTCCCAAGACATCACCCAGTAATCTATCATGGACTTATCTCAATACATACTTCTGTTATGACTTCCTTCCCTCGTTTTATGGCCCCATCGTAGACGGATAGATTTGCTAGAAATAATATCAACAACAGAAAATAAGTAACTGTTATATTAAGAAACTATAGGCGCAGGAGTGGCTGTTTGGTAAGTAGCTTGCTAACCAACCACATGGTTCCGGGTTCAGTCCCACTGCGTGGCATCTTGGGCAAGTGTCTTCTGCTATAGCCCCGGGCCGACCAATGCCTTGTGAGTGGATTTGGTAGACGGAAACTGAAAGAAGCCTGTCGTATATATGTATATATATATATAAGTGTGTGTGAATATGTTTGTGTGTCTGTGTTTGTTCCCCTAGCATTGCTTGACAACCGATGCTGGTGTGTTTACGTCCCTGTCAAAAGAGACCGATAGAATAAGTACTGGGCTTACAAAGAATAAGTCCCGGGGTCGATTTGCTCGACTAAAGGCGGTGCTCCAGCATGGCCGCAGTTAAATGACTGAAACAAGTAAAAAGAGTAAAAAGGAGTAAAAAGAGTACACAATTACAAAAACTCTAAAGTACAGGAAAATTTCACTAAACATTGTAAAAAGAAAAAATAGATCAATGGTGTATACACAGGGTGCCAAATTTCTGGCCCTCATCGCTCCCGTGTGCACACGAAAATTTAATTCAGCTGTTTAATAAAATTATGCGGGATCCTAAGAAAAATGCTTAGTTGATTAGCAAATAGTATTACTTACCTACTCCAAAAGAATAATGAAGCCAAAATTTTAAAAAACCTATATAAAATTTTAACATCTGTCTTCGTGGAGTAAACATATACATTTATGGAACTGGACAATATTTTCCTCACTGAACAAAAAGGGTACCGTCGAGGCTCATATGGATGCAAAGATCAACACCTAATTAATCACATGATCCTGAAGAACTGTCACAACAATTGCAGAAATCTCAGTCTCGCATGGATTGATTTAAAAAAAGGCTCTGAACAGCATATCGCATTCATTGATCTTGAAATCGCTGGACATCTTCAAAATTTCTCCAGTAATTTCAAACTTCCTGAAGCATAATGTGACATTGGGGAATACAAATCTCACTATATTGGGATGATAGCTTCAAACAATATTATCATCAATTGTGACATTTTCTAAGGTGACTCACTTTCATCTCTAATTTTTTTACATAGCTCTAAAACCCCTTACAAATGAACATAACAGAACAGGGTATGGGTGTAAACTTGACATTAAGAAAATAAGCTATCTATTTTATATGGATGATGTAAAATGCTATGGCAAAGATAGTAATAAGCTTGAAGGTCTATTACGTACTGTGAAAGTATTCGTTGATGATATCGGGATGAAGTTTGGTATTGATAAGTGTGCCAAGCCCACTTCCCAGAAATGGAAATTGAAGACCACAAATTCAGTTGTATTAGATGTTGACCACTTTCCATACCTTAGAAATTTGCTTTCGAATAAGTGCACATCAGAAGAGGACCTGGAGAACCGATTAAGAGCAGCTCACACCGCGTTTGTTGGACTCGCAAAAGGGTCTTTAAGAACAAAGATCTGAACCACAAAACAAAATTGAGTGCCTACCAAGCAGTTGTGATCTCTACTCTCCTCTATGGTTGTGAAATCTGGACTCTTTACTGAAGTGACATCAAAAAACTAGAGTGATTTCATCAGCAGAAGCTCTGCTCTTTATGAATATCAAATGGAATGGCTATGTTACCGATGTTTCCATTTTGGAGAGAACTAAAATCAGTAGCATCGTGGCTACCATCCTGAAACATTGTCTGAGATTTGCGGGCCACATAACAAGAATGAAAGAAACCAGGCTGCCGCGTTAAATTTTATATGGTGAACTTTCCACTGGAAGACGACTCCTTGGCCTTCCCCTCTGTCGATACAAAGATCAACTGTAGCAAAGCCTAAAACTGACTGGAATCAATCCCAAAGCTTGAGACATTGAAGTTCAGGACAGGCCCTGCTGGCATCATTCCATCTCCACTGTGACATTTTGAAGCTGAACGACAGAAGAAAGAGAAAGAGGAATGACAAGAAATAAAATGGAGGCTGCAATGACCAAAGTCTCTATCATGGATCTCTTGTGAAATTTGCACCAGACGCTTCCATCCAAGAATCGGCCTCATTAGTCATAAGAGGCATAAACCCGAACAGAGGAGAAGAATTTGTCAAGAAGAAAGCAAATAAATTATTGGACATGATAAAATGCCACCGAGATGTTGACAAAGTTATAAAAGAACTTCTGCCAGAACAAATCAGAATAAATGAAGACTGTGGTATTTAACATGCAATCATGAAAGGGAAGATCAGGAAGGAATGTTCTAGGAGAGTTTGAGCAGTCTTAAAATCTGAGCTAAATGCACATAAATTTCTTAGCAGTTCCAGTTGTTACTTATAAATATAATGCGTTGAATTGGAATACCACTGAAGTGAAGAAAATCGACAAAAATACGCAAGTTGCTCATTTGTAATAAGATGCACCATCCAAAGGTAGATGTGGATCCTTTTTACCTTCTCAGAATCCATGGAGGTCAAGGCCTGATCCAATTTGAAACAACAAACGACTGGATGCTAAAACTCATTGAAAACCAAGAGAGACGTAAGAAACTTCATTCTGTCATAAAGGAGAGCAAAAATAAAAATGATGTTGATTTTACACATGATGCCCAGGCTGGACAACCTGAGGGAAGTAAAATGCGTACAAGCAGTTGGCTGATAGGTGGGAGCAGAAATCACTGCATGGCAAATATGTGGTCCGTAGCAAACAAAATGATGTAGATCAGAAGCATACCCATCTGTGGCTATGGTGTTCAGGGCTAAAGGTAGAGAGCGAGAGCTTCATATTAGCTGCCCTGTATCAAAACTTATTGACCTGGAAATACCAAGCCAATATGAAGAAAATGGGAGTTGATTCAAAATGCAAATTCTGACAGGATATAATTGAGTCAGTGAACCACCTACTCTCTAGATCTAAAGTTTTAGTACCAGCAGAGTAAACATCAAAACACGACAGAGCTAGCCTATATCTACGCTGGTTAATATGACAGTATTATAAAGTCAAAATTACTGACAAGGTTTATAATCACTGCCCTAAGGTTGTAACAGAGGAAGAAAATCTAACGATTCTTTGGGACTTCCATGTCCAGTACATACAGTCAGAAACCATCAAAGCTAATAAACCGGATATTGTGAAAGACCAAAACAATAAAGTTTGTTTATCGATCAACATGAACATTCCTTGTGAACATAATATCTTGGAAAAAGAATTAGACAAGCTCAGAAAATTTTAAGATTTTGCTCATTCAAATTGAAAAAATGTGGCATTTCAAGGCGGTTACAATACCAGTGATTGTAGGAACACTAAGAATGATCAAAGAAGGAACTCAAAATTATTTGAGAATGATCCCTTGTTTACCAAGAAGTACAAAAGATTGTTTTAACTGGAACGTCACATGTATTAAGAAGGGCATTGTCGATGTGATTGCCACCATGCATTTGTTTGTGAACATAACTTCATTTCATTTTGAAAATGAACAATGTAGTGTGTTTAATTTAGTGGTCTATCAATATATACAGCATGTATGTATGTATGTATATATATATATATATATATATATATATATATATATATATATATATATATATATATATACTTCCAAGTAGAAGATGATTATGTGTCTGATGAATCAGGTATGAATAATCACAAAGAAAGTTAACTGTTAGCTAGACTATGTATGAATAAAGATGGATGCTAATCAGGAACAATAGCCAAAATGAAAGACTAAATACTTTGAACTGTTGAATTCTATCAAAGGCAAAACAGCACACATTTTGAAGAAATGTAATATTGATTTAATTACCCCAGTACTCTGCTGGTACTCGATAAAACAAGTACTTGAAGAGTATTGGAGTAATTAAATCGATTTTATCCATCGTACTCAAAAGTATATGAGCTTGTCGCTTTGATAGAATTCGGTATTTGAAATTATTAATCACTGCAGAAAATGTTAGTGTATTCTTACCTATGAAAGCACCGATCACTCGCCATTCTTCGTAGACACATCGACATTCCCTCATCATACATAGATCTACTGTTTCAGTAACCCAAACCGACCTGCCACAAATACATTCACCCAAAACCTTGCAGCCGATGCATTTTGGTTGTAAAGCTAAAGAAAAAAAACAACAACAACAAATATATAAAGATAATTGCCAAAGCAAAATGATCTAAAATGAGTTGCTGATCATTGTAAAGAATTTATTTTGTGATCGCAGAAATAAGAAGCAGGCAGTGTGAATCCTCTACTCCCCACCTCTGCTACATGATCTTGTAAAGGAACATACAACCAGTGCAAGGCTCTTACGTAGTATGAAGAGTGCTTCTAGTATGAGAAAATAATATAAAACATGAAATTTCTTCTATTTGATGTATGTTACGAATGTTTCTGTGATCAATGAAGACCAATGAATAATCACAGATATGAAATATGATTTGTAAAATATATTCGATTATGTCAATCCAGAATCACATCATCAAATAAAATTGAAATATAAAACAGATACAAACAAGTAGCATACACAAATGGCCGACACAAAGCAAAAACAATAAATAAGGTATAAGAGTCATCCCGAAGTATATGAAAAAGTTGGTCAGTACTGTGTTTTGACATTTACAGATCAGAAGCGGAAAAGCAGGGCAAGAGACGATCTGGTTACCAAGGGGCAGTGTGATATAAAGATATAGAAATAATAAGATGTGTATTAAAAGGGTTATAATCCACTATTATTGGGCGGGGAAGAAGGCAAATGAGGTTGTCTGCTTGCATGTCCCGGATGGTAAAAGAGTGGTCTACACACACAATGATACAGTTGCATATATATGTGGAGGCACAATGGCCCAGTGGTTAGGGCAGCGGGCTTGTGGTCATATGATTGCGGTTTCAATTCCCAGACCGGGCATTGTGAGTGTTTATTGAGCGAAAACACCTAAAGCTCCACGAGGCTCCGGCAGGGGGATGATGGCAAACCCTGCTGTACTCTTTCGCCACAACTTTCTCTCACTCTTACTTCCTGTTTCTGCTGTGCCTGTAATTCAAAGGCCAAGCCCTGTCACACTCTGTGTGACACTGAATATCCCCGAGAACTACATTAAGGGTATACGTGTATGTGGAGTCCTCAGCCACTTGCACGTTAATTTCACAAGCAGGCTGTTCCGTTGATCGGATTCAACTGGAACCCTCGTCATTGTAAGCGATGGAGTGCCATGTGTATATATAATAATAATAATAATATTAGGGAATATGATTCCAAACTTACAGGGAAAAATTCAATTTAGTAATACTAAATTGAATTTAACAATATATAATATATGTATATAAATTAGGGAAGAACCACCATGTAGCAATTCAACAATGATATACTTAAATCATACCATACAGAAAAAAAATTGAAGATATGATAAAACATTTACCTAAAACTAAATTAAGTACAAAATAATAAATAAATAGTATATAATTAGTAAATAGACTACATGCGTTTCGTGGCTATATTTTCAAACTGATAACAGTAAAATCAATTCAATTTAAATATAGTCACTCATCAGGTCCAAGATAAAGACAATAAAATAATTAAATGAATATACGTATATTATCTAATAAGAAAGTATAAATATATATAAAAATACGTAATCTTTCAATAAAAAATCGAACAAAAATCCAACAGTATATCTTAAAGCAAAAACACAAAATATCTTATTGAATATATTCTGTTAACTAAAATCTTTAAACTTAATACGTAGGACTTAGTGTTTAAAATAAATTTATCTTGTTAAAAATGTGGTATAAATAAAAGTAGAATAAATAGATATAAATATTTATTTTATCTATGAAAATATATTCAAGCTTATAGAAGCAAAAAATACCAAGCTATAGTATATTATTACTGGAAAATTTGACAGGGTCCCCGATCCCTTATCTGGTGGGCGATGCGGAAGCTGGAGATTGGTGAATGGTTAATAAGGGCTGTACAGGCCCTATACAGAGAGGCCGCCAGCAAGGTTAGGATTGGCAATGAGTATAGTGGAGAATTCCGGGTAGAAGTAGGCGTCCACCAAGGTTCAGCCCTCATCCCCCTTTTATTCATCATAATCCTCCAGGCTATAACAGAGGAATTCAAGAAGGATTGCCCCTGGGAGTTGCTCTATGCTGATAACCTGGCCCTCATAGCAGAATCACTACCAGAACTAGAAAAGAAATTTCAGGTGTGGAAGCTAGGTTTAGAATCAAAAGGCCTTAGAGTCAATGTAACAAAGACCAAAGTTCTAGTGAGTAGGAAGGCAAACACACCACACACCCCTTCAGGCAGGTGGCCCTGCTCGATTTGGAGAAAAGGGCTTGGTAGAAACTCCATATGATGTACCCAGTGTAAGCTATGGACACATAAGAGGTGCAGCACCATCAAAGGAAAATTAACCGAGATGATAGCTTTTGTGTGCGACTCAGAAAACAGATTCCATTACACTCCTGGGGGAGAAACTAGAAGTAGTTGATAGTTTCCGCTACCTACATGACCAAGTTAGTAGTAGGGGTGGATGCTCAGAGAGTGTCATCACTAGAATAAGAATAGCCTGGGAAAAGTTTAGAAAGCTCCTACCCCTACTGGTGACAAAGGGTCTCTTGTTCAGAGTAAAAGATAGATTGTACGACATATGTGTGCAAACTTCTATGCTTCACGGTAGTGAAACATGGGCTGTGACTGCAGAGGACATCCGTAGGCTTGAAAGAAATGAAGCTAGCATGATCCGCTGGATGTGTAATGTCAGTGTGCATACACAACAGAGTGTAAGTGCCCTGAGAGAAATGCAGGACATAAGAAGCATCAGATGTGGTGTGCAAGAGAGACGTCTGTGCTGGTATGGTCATATACTACGGATGGATGAGGAGAGATGTGTGAAGAAGTGCCACTTCCAAACAGTTGAAGGAATCCGGGATAGAGGTAGACCCAGAAAGACATGGGATGAGGTGGTCAAGCATGACCTCTAACAGAGGCAATGACGAAAGACCAAGACCTCTGGAGATATGCTGTGACTGCGAAGACCCGACAAATAATGTGAGCTCATAGCTGTTTCCTGCACCAGCTTCACATAGAAGCCCCAGCCCATCTAAAGTGGTTTGGATCACAGGACGGCCTGCTGTGCTTGAGTCAAGTACATCAGCATGAAAAAAATCAAATGGAAATTGTAGTTGTGTTACCTGTGCCGGTGGCACGTTAAAAGCACCATCCGTACGTGGCCGATGCCAGCACAGCCTTTACTGGCTTCTGTGCCAGTGGCACGTAAAAAGCACCATCCGATTGTGGACGTTGCCAGCCTCCGCTGACACCTGCGCTGGTGGCACGTAAAAAGCATCCACTACACTCGCGTTGACATTAGGAACGGCATCTAGCTGTAGAAACACTGCCATATCAGACTGGAGCCTGGTGCAGCCTCCTGGCTTCCCAGACCCTGGTCAAACCGTCCATGGAAAACGGACGTTAAACGATGATGATGATGATGATACATATGCATATACATATTTATATATCTTTATAAATTTTCTACACACACATACACCCCGCCCCACACATGTACATGTGTGTATATATATATATATATATATATCAAGCAAGCAAGGTGTTTAACTTGTACAAGCAGAGGTAAGCTGTCATAAGAATGAAACTCTTTTGAATGTATTAAATGTATAACGAGATATCAGCATATTTTTGATAGATTAATCTCCCTTGAAGTAATTGTTTTAATATCTGTAATCTCATCTCAATATATTCAACAACAAAATGATGACAATAAATTGATTGGATTTACACTTCTGAGCAGGAAAAGGAGTCTACTAGATATGTAAATAGATACGAATAACGAAGGAAGCTGAACGGAAAGGAACTTCAGTCATCCATTAGTTGATAGACCCTCTGAAAAGCAATCTACAATCTCTCCAGTTTGTTGAATCAACAATTATGACATTGACCTTCTTAACCGATATATATATATATATATAATGAAGATAATATGTCTCGTTTTTATTGATTACATAATCTTTATTATTGATAAAATAATGCTTGGACGATTGTTGATTCGGTGGGCGTAAAATTCTTCTGGTTTCAAAGCAAAAAAACAATCAGTATCACATTTAATCTCTTCACGATTACCAAACTGTTTTCCCTCCAAATAATATTGCAATGATCTGAAAAGATGGTAGTCTGATGGATCAAGACAAAACTTACATATTTAATGCTGTAATCTTTTCCTGGGTGACCATGGAAATATGTAGTCTTGCACTATTATTTAAGAGCAACATCCTTTTATGACTGACCAATGATAGGCCCCTTTTCTGCTAATTTTGTGTAAAGCTTCCAGTTGATGATTCAGAGCATTATGTCTTTCGAGGGTACCCCTAGTCTTGGGATGTATTTTTACATTGGCTGTATTCGTTGGATACCATCATAAAGAACCCACATTTCCTCACTTGTGATGATTCTACCCAGGAAAGCTTCAGTAGCAAGTCTCCTCTTCAATGATGAGCAGAGTGCAACTCCTTGATTCAGCTGAGAAACAACCAGATGCTGAGGGGCCCACTGACCAAATTTAAACACTTGTTGATGAAGGTGTTTTTTAATCAAAATATGACTCGAATTGAACTGTTTTGCTAATTCTCATGCATCTTGTTTTGTAGTTTCCTCACTACGGTTTTCAGAATCTCGATATTTTCAGATCGAGAGGAATCTACAAGAAAAAATTTTCCAAGCAAAATTGTTGTCATTTTTAGACATTTAAAACTTCATTTTCAAAGACAGAATGAAAATTTCTTGTTACGTCTTTTATTGAAGAATTCCTTTTAAATTTATACAGGATACAGTGTCTGACAGTTCATCATCATCATCATCGTTTAACGTCCGTTTTCCATGCTAGCGTGGTTTGGGCAATTTGACTGAGGTCTGACGAACAAGACTCCAATCTGATTTGGCAGAGTTTCTACAGCTGGATGCCGTTCCTAACGCCAACCACTCCGAGAGTGTAGTGGGTGCTTTTACGTGCCACCTGCACGAGGGCCAGTCAGGTGGTACTGGCAACAGCCATGTTCAAATGGTCCTTTTATGTGCCACCTGCACAGGAGCCAGTCCGGCGGCACTGGCAACGACCTCGCTCAAATGTTTTTTCACATGCTCCCAGCACAAGTGTTAGTAAGGCGACGCAGGTAACGATTACACTTGAATGGTGTTTTTAACATGCCATTGGCACGAAGGCTAGCTTGTTACTCTGGTAATGATCTCACTCGTATGGTACTCTTAGTGCTCCACTAGCAACGGATGCCAGTCACCGAGTTTGATTTCAATTTCGATTTCACTTGCCTCAACAGGTCTTTGCAAGCAGAGTTTAGTGTCCAATGAAGGAAAGGCACGCATAAGTGGACTGGTTACACCCCTGGCATAGGCCACAAGGTTATAGTCTCACTTGCGCTTGCTGGGAAGGTTATGGTTTCACTTGCACTTGCCGAGTCTTCTCAAGCATAGCATAACTCCAGAGGTCCTGGTCACTAATCATTGCCTCGGTGAGACCCAATGTTTGAAGGTCATGCTTCACCACCTCATCTCAGGTCTTCCTGGGTCTACCTCTTCCACAGGTTCCCTCAACTGCTAGGGTGTGGTACTTTTTCACACAGCTATCCACATCCATTCTCGCCACATGACCATACCAGTGCAGTCGTCTCTCTTGTACACCACATCTGACTCATTTTAAAAGGGTAAAATCGATACAAATTTTACCACTATGGTCTAAAGAACTCTGCAAAAGAAAAAAATAACATCAGAATGTAAAAATTAATGCTTAATTTGGTGTAAGTATTGAAAATGTATTCATAATTTGGTCATATAAAAATGTGACAAGACTTTCTTTCCAACCTAGTATCTCAAAATTGAGTACCACCAAATTCAAAGAATAACTATTTCCAAGAACTTGCTATCATTGATAATCGAGAAAACTTGTCTGAAGACATAGATATAGAGGAGATTTGCGGGTGGACGATATAAATGATAAAATAATATGATGATACTAGGTGCTACTTACACGGTGGACTTTACCTTGAAGATCATGATAATATTTTTTCACCCGAAATGATAATTCAAAGAACAATATCTTTAATAAGACATCATTTAGTGAGTACAATGAAACATGTGTGTGCAGAACGACATCTAAGCCAGAAAATATAAAACTGTTGCTGTAAACTACGAACGGAAAGATGACCGACAGATAAGCATTCTTTAAATTCATCCAGTTACCTACCTAGTAATATTTCTGCGCAATTGATTAACCTTTAGTTATCTCTATTCTGTTTGACTCTGTCCATTTCAGCCTCACGTCTCGTGTTAAATATATATATAATTCTATGGTTCCTCTCAATTGTCTAAGATAAATTTAGCTCACGCATCTCCCCTAAATCTGCAAAATATCTCTCTCTCAATTAGGTCTCTTATACCTACTACTAAGTATTCCTTTTTCAAGAAATGAGAGGCGCCTCTTCATGGCTGCTAGTTTTCGCGGTGTACCCACCCTCTCCCCCTTTACAGGAAGTCCCAGATTTTGTCATCCTTGGTTGTCTCCCATGTACACATCAAAAGTCTTACGTCACCCCCACCCCCTGCCATAAAAGGTAGTGATCATACATTGCAAAATACGATAGTGTAGTGTACGCGGTTTGAACTTAAGTCTTTTGTTTGTCTATGAATCCTGCTAAACGCGAGTTTTCTTTTCAGGTTCATGAAGCTACTGTCCCCCAGTCCCAAGGTGCCTAGGGCCTATACCCCCCACACCCTCAGGTTTGGCACCCTCAACGTTGGCACACTGAAAGGTAGGTCTGGTGAGATTGTTGCGTTGCTTGAATGGAAGTGTGTTGATATGTGCTGCATTCAAGTAGTGAGGTGGAGATGAGGTTCTGCTAGGTTCCTCACAGGCAAAGAACACAGGTACAAGATTTTCTAGGCTGGGAACACTGACGGGGTCGGGGGCGTGGGTATACTTATCGCTGAAAAATGGGTAGATAAGGTAATTGAGGCAATCAGAGTATGTGACAGAATACTTAAGATTAGATTAGTGCTTCATCATGGATTAGCAACCATTATATCGGCCTATGCCCCTCAACCAGGGTTACCCGATGGACAGAAAGACCGATTCTATGACAGCCTACTGCAGACTACCTCATCGACGAACGACATGCTGGGGGCTTCCATGGCATACATGGAGGCTACGGTTATGGTTCCCGCAATGAGGAGTAGATGCTACCTAAATGATGATGATGATGATGATGATGATGATCTTCATCATATAAGAATTGAAATCTTTTTTAAGACTGGCAAACTTTAAAGTCAATATTTGTGAAAACAGTCTAAAATAAACGAATCATTTGGAAATGTTCGTAAATAAAATATTGAAATCAATTCGATAAATGTGCTGCAAAGAGCATTCAATAGTTTAAAAAGTCCTCTTGCTGAAAATTTTGTAGTATCACTTTATCAGGGATTTCGTCCAGTAGTCCTATTATCAAAAGTATTCCAGCCATGACCACCTCCAATACGATAGAGTCTCGTGAAGAGGTGCTGACTGCTGTTTTTAGCAGGCTAACTAATTATGTAGAAGCTCACCCGTTGCTTCATTTTTAGAGTCGGTCTAGTGAGAGACGAGCGAATACACAGGAGTACAGAAGCAACGGCCACCACTGCTGCAACTAAATCTGAGCCCTGCGCAAAAGAAGGAAGCACTGTCAACAGCAACACAACATTTATGTTTAGTAAACGATAGAGTGGTGTACAAGGGTGGTGTCCCTTAAGCACACTCAACTCATGAACATTAGGCACATACGTGTACTGACATGTAAGAAGTGAATAATGTAATTACAACAAGCCGTCTTTCATAATTTCATCCTAAATGTTCCACAGTAATATCGATAAGATAGATGAGAAATAATAACAAACCTTCATTAGTTGGTGTAATTAGAAAAATAAACATAATCATCAGAAAAGCCTTCATCTGCAATGGAAAAAAATAGATACAAATAAAAGATTGGTATGTTTGCAGGCATGATGATGTTTGCTTCACAACCTTAAAATTTTGGTTTTGATCTCACTATACCGCCTTCGAGTACACATTTTCTGACGAAGCATGCACAATAGGGACTAGAGTACCAGCATGAAAAAGAAAAGAACAGTACCACTAGGTAGATGTGTATCACACATATCAACATATCCATTGGCAAAGGTTTTTTCCAACATATGTTGTAGTAACTAGGATTACATTGCCCAGGATGGAAAAGTTTGTATATATATGTGTATATATATATATATATATGTGTGTGTGTGTGTGTGTATGTAGCTGAGTATCCCATCGTTGCCGGGTAATTTTCAAAATATAATGATTTAGCACACATCCACATAAGTTGGATTTTCTCTGTTTATGAATTCCTTTTCCCCAACTTCTTGACCGATTTTGTCCAATTTTTTTTACGCACTTTGTAAAACAATGAGAGACACCTTTGCAGTAAAAAAACCCCGACAATTTATGAATTTTTTCATCCCCCTCCACTCCGTAGTATATTTGGTCAAAAGCAACTGATGAAGTCAAAGAGTTCAGGAATTAAAATTAAAATGGATTAATGTGTAACAAGCAGCCAGGAAAAGAGAACCTATTTGTTTAACTGTTGCATGTTTTGAGTTGAATGCAGATGAATTTGACTCTCAGAGCTGGCCTCACAACCTGAAGGCAGAAAATTAGTTTTCTCCTTTCTGGTTTTGAGAAGCCTAATTTCTCAAGATTGGTATTTAGGCAGTGTGTAACAAATCCTAGAGTCCCAATAATTGCAGGTATAAACCTGAACTTGTAATCTGGATAGAGTAACTGCAAATTTCTCGATAGTTCAGCATAGGTGTTCTCTTTTCCACTGATCTTCAGCTTTATGATAACATCTGCTGGGCAGCTAATTTCCACAGCTGTGGCACAGTTTCTCTTTTCTATCCCAAATCTTTATATCAGGTCTGTTGCACTTAAATTTTATTGAAGTCTTTACTGGTACATTCCACCAGTATTCCTTTTTATTATGAGAGGCTTCTACCATATTGTGGATTTTTATTTCTTTGTCTTCAGGATTATCCTTCCGACGGATTTCATTATAGAGTAATTGATGTTACTATCATCGCACAGCTTTCTACTAACATATCCATACATAGTCTTCTGCTCATATAGGCTCATCTTTTCATCTGATAATATGTTGCGGTAGAGTCATGCGACTTCTATGGGTATGTATTCTAGGTTATCAGACAAGGAATGTTACTCAAGGTGCTGCCTGCCAAGTCTTATCATGTTATCAGCCTCATGTATGCAAACTTGGTCAAGGGATGCACTTAGACGCTTGGTGGTTAAATCATGTTGCCAAAGGGATATGATGCGATATTCAAAGGCATTTTGGATTGACATTAAGCCTTTGCCGCCTTGTTTACGTTTTAGGTAGAGACAGTCTACGTCACTTTTTATGTGAAAATTATATGTGCTTGTTAGTATTTCTCAGATTTCCACATCAATGGCTCAGATCTCATCAAGCGTCCACTCAAGCAGCCCAAATGTTGGTATAAATACTGGCATTGAAAACACATTGTGGGCCAATGCAGAGAGTTCCGAGGTCCAAATTTTCTTTATTCAGTTGTAATATTCTTTAGTGACACATGTTTTGTTGCAAGTGCCATTGTAAAACATATTTTCAGCCACCCCTAGATATGTGTAACATTCCTCGTCAGATACGGGGGAAACAGTCAAATCGTTGATGGAGATGTTATTAGTCTGGTTTATAATTTTGCCCCTTTTCACAACCATATAACAACATTTATCCTGACCAAACTCCAACTCTACATCCTTTGAGAATGTTGCAACTAGGTCAAGGCTCTTTTTCCTCACATGCATATTCTTTGCATAATGTTTTAAGTCGTCTACAAAGAAACAGTGTGTAATTTTGGTATTTCTGTTTCCTTGTGAACCAGTGCGATATCCTTCAGACTTCCTCAACACGAATGACAAGGGGTTTTCAGAAAGTATGTATGTATGTGTATATATATATATGTATGTGTGTGTGTGCATTACTACTACTGCTGTTTAGGGTTACGCAAATATTATAAACAATACATTCAAAAGAGATATCTCAAGAATTCAAAAACTACTACCATCCACAAGTCACTTTTAGGGCATTAGACCATTTAACACCATACTACTATCATAGCACTCCCGCATTATTTTCTTCTTCTCTGCCAAGAATTCATAACGACCTCGAACCCACAAGAGTAAACAAGAGAGACAGAGAAAATGCCCCTTGTATTTGAATTCTATGCAAATATTGTTTTTAAATAATTATCATTTAATTTTTCCAAAATTTAATTGTTTTCCATACTTACAGTTGAAAAAGTCTCAATTACTGAAACCAGTACTGAAATGTTTTTTATAAAATTATTTTAGCATTTTCTACCTTAACTTTTTTTTTCCATATATATATATATATATATACACACATATTCTTTTTTTTTTTCTTTATCCCCGTCTGTCTTGATAGACAATGGGTTGCGCCAAGGGTGGGGCCTACTTTGATGATGTGCAGCGTCTGCTGTGACTGAACAGTCCAATTCTAGAGTGGCAGTCCTTGGTACAGTTGCTGCACACGAACATCGATGGGTACGTGTGGGGTGTTGCTGCAGTTGTCCTCCTCCTGTCCCGCCTGTCCAACCACAGCTGTGCTCTCCTCTCCTCAGCCATGGAAACCATATTCTATATGTATATATATGTATATGTATATATATATAAAATACAAAATGGGACAAGAATGCAAAACATCTGGACAACTAGGTGATACAAAAAGGGACAACTAAACATCCAGATAGACGATACACAAAAAAAAGAAGGGTTCTTCATTAGGCTTTGGGCCCAGCAATGACACTTCAAGCATTGAGTACATATTAAATTTTATTAACTTGAACAATATTTTTTAAGCAATGAACAATTTTCATCAGAACAATGATATAATTTGTCTGACTTGGAACTTATTGCAAAGCTTCATGATAAACAACAGTACCCCCACTATCTCCATTGTATCTGCCATACACACACACCATTCAGGCGTATGACACTACCACCATCAATACCTTTGACTCCACCTTCCCCTCCACCACCATCACCACTGTCTTTCATACCACTTACTCTCATTGCCTCAGCTACCACCACCACTATCACCGCTGCCTCCACCTCTATCATAACTACAGGTCATACTATAACTATCACCCCATTACCATCTCAAAAAGGCTAAATGTGTGTGTAAAAGAATTGTGTTCAGCATGTTCCTTCATTATGTTGGCTCAGTGTTCAGTTCCTCTTTCTCTCACACACCCACACTTTCTCTCTCTGCTATTATTACTCCCACTGCCACCATCAACACTACTACTTTTAATAAAAACATCATCAACTCTCCTTAAATTTCTTTATCTCTCATTCTCTCTCTCTTTCTCTCTCTCTCTCTCTCTCTCTCTCTCTGTCTTTGCCACAACCCTCATCGTCTCTATTCCTACAATTACTCTCACTCCAGTGTGAGAAATAGTAGAAGTGTCAATGAATAGTGAAAGACAGGATTGAAGTGTAACGCACAGAAATTACTTTTCGCATTTATGATATATATATATATATATATACACATATATATATTTGTTGTGCAAGATTTTTTATGTGAAATCGTGTGTTGAAACAGATATTGTTATATTTCGGAATGGTCATTTTGCCAGTTTAGCCAATAAAAACACACGCACTATATATTTGGTGTTATTTTGCTTCAGTGTTATTTATTTTTACCATTAATCTTAATCTTATTTCGGCCAAAGTTCTTTCGTCACACTCCTGTGACCGCATCAGTGGTTCTTTGCTTTCTTCTTTCTTATTTATGTGTCTCTCCTTACTAACCGTCAGCCATTTTGTATTTCTATTGTATCAATAAGGAGAGACACATAAATAAGAAAGAAGAAAACAAAGGACCACTGATGCGGTCACAGGAGTGTGACGAAAGAACTCTGACCGAAATAAGATTAAGATTAATGTAAATAATAAATATCACTGAAGCAAAATAATACCAAATATATAGTGCGTGTGTTTTTATTGGCTAAACTGGCAAAATGACCATTCCGAAATATAACAATATATATATATATATATATATATATATATATATATATATATATATATATATATATATATATATATATATATATATATGAATCTTTTTACTTCATTATAATCAGCGCGCTCATCCGCTTCCCGAACTTGTCAATTAAAATTTTGTGAATGTACAAACAGCTTGTTCCTCTGTCTATCTATCTATCTATATATATATATATATATATTTATCTATCTACTTACTACCTACCTACCTACCTACCTACCTACCTACCTACCTACCTACCTACCTACCTACCTATATTTCTATCTATCTGTCTCCATTATCATGGAACTTCGCCCGGGGTGGGGCAGAAACAATGTTCGCCCCTTCTAGACAGAAACCCCGGGGAGCATCTGTTTTATATATATGAACAAGCTGTTTGTACATTCACAAAATTCTATTTGACAAGTTCGAGAAGCGTTGAGGACGCTGATGATGATGAACTAAAATGATTTTTTTTCCAAGATTCTGACAACCTTTTTTCTTAATATATATATATACATATATTTTTTAATAATGTATTATTATTATTATTAATATAAGGAAATCAATATTGAACTCATCATAAAGATATACCCGTGTGAAAAACCTTATTGTATTAAAAATATATATAAATAAATATAAAATTATAAATATAATGTATAAGATAAATATATGCTTATCAATATAGGATTTCATTCTAGGGACAACTCTTCTGCGAAACGATCGTAAGATGCTTTAAATAATGAATTCAAAACTTTTAATCTTTCAAATTTATCTTATACACTATATTTATAATTTTATATTTATTTATTTATATATATTTTTAATACAATAAGGTTGATTTCCTTATATTATTAATAATAATATATTATTAAAAAATATAAGTATATATCGCTCATATTAAATATATACTTTAATAGTATTAATATTTTTATACAATGGAGCACTCAATATAAATTCAGTATATAATATTCTTATTGAATATATTTACCTAAAGATTTATATATATATATATATGAAGGACAACAAAAGGACGTGCACAAGGAATGTATTAGATTGACAGTCGATGAAAATAGAGAGTTTGGTGTTTCGAGGATAGCTCTTTGTCAGAAAGGAGAAAGGGAAAAGGCCAAAGAAGGAAAGGAAATTGCAAACAGCACGTGTGTGGTTACATTGCTGAAGTAACTAGAAGTAGAAAGAGATAGAGAAAGTGTTTTTTGGGGGACAAGCGAGTACGTAGACAGTCAATATGTATGTGTGTGGTAGTATCTGTTTGTGTTTGTGTGAGTGATGTGCGTTTGATGGTGTGAGTCAACGAGCAGGGAGGTGGAAAGTGTGAGTGTGTGTGTGTGTGTGTTTGCATGTCTGCATATGACAGAGTGGGAATGTATGTGTTTGAGAGTGTGTGCGTGTGTCTATATATATATATATATATATATATATATATATAATTACTCTGCAATTTCAATTCCCGACATATAAAAACCAAACCAGCCAATCCCACTTCATGGCACTCATTTGACAACATAAACTTCCACAAAGCGGACTGGGGAGCAATCAGAAAGGATCTATCTTGCATCGACTGGTCTTTTACTCTCAATTCCACCCATACTGAGACCGCATGGCAGCACTTTGAAAACATTGTCACCTATACATGCTCTAAACACGCTCCCATGAAATCTACTAACACAAACAGAAACCGGCTCCCTAAAAAGAAAAAAACACTCATCAGGCGCATCAAAAGACTCAACAAAAATATCAACCAATTAAAATATTCCCACATACAACATCCAAATTCAACAACAATGAAAAGGCTAGAGCTGGAAAAACTTCATCTACAGAACGACATGAAAACCTCCATTGAAAATCAAAGAGCTGTGGAGGAACAGTGGGTAATCAAAAACATCAAACAGAACCCAAAAGTGTTCTATTCTTATGCAAATAAGCATAGAACCACTGTCTCACCCATTGGGCCATTGATTGATGATAACGGCATTCCCTAACACGATGCTAAAGAAATGGCAGAAATACTGCAGAAACAATACTACTCTGTCTTTAGTGTTCCCACTGATATTGACGCAAGAGAAGCGAACGAAGTTGAATCTCAACATAAAATCTCAGACATAACCTTCACTGCCACTGACATCACAGCAGCAATAAATGAGGTCAAATACTACTCTGCTGTAGGCCCTGATAGATTCCCCGCTAGTCTCCTGAAGGAATGTAGACACCAACTTGCAGTCCCTCTGACCAACCTCTGGAGAAATTCGTTAGACGCAGGTTATATACCGAAACAGTTTCTATCCCAGTCAGTCATCCCGGTTTTCAAACAGGGAAACAGATCCCTCGCACTCAACTATCGCCCAATATCACTCACCTCCCCCATTATTCAAAGTGTTTGAAATAGTGTTATGATCAAGGATAGCTGACTTCCTGGAGACCCACAAACTCCTAAATGCAAATCAGCATGGCTTTCGCTGTGGCAGGGAATGTCTAACACAGCTCTTACACCACATTGAAGATGTACTCAAAGCCTTGGGAACAGGTTCGAACTCTGATGTCATATATCTTGACTTCAGTAAAGCGTTCGACAGGGTAGACCATAATATCCTACTCTCAAAATTGGCAAATGTTGGAATCCGCGGAAAAGTTCTACACTGGATCAAGTATTTCCTGGTGAATAGAACACATGTTGTAGTTGATGGAGTCCACTCAAGCCCAGCAAAAGTCACCAGCAGTGTCCCCCAGGGGACTGTCTTGGGTCCGCTACTCTTCATAATCTACATAAACGACCTTTCCAGTGTCGTACATTACTGCAAAGTGAAAATATTTGCTGATGACACTAAGCTCCAGCAAATCGTCAATGAAGAAGCAGACCGAACTCAACTCCAGTCTGATCTATATGCTGTGAGTCAATGGGCAGACAGAAACAAAATGCAACTGAACGAGGGAAAATTTGAGCTGATGCATTTTGGAAGAAATTCCTCACTAAAACAGCCATACTCTCTTCCTTCAGGGGAACCGCTCACAGCCTCTAACAATATCAGAGACCTGGGTGTAATTGTTGATGACGATCTCAGTTGGAGTGCACACATCAACAAGAAGGTCGATATAGCTCGTAGGATGAGTTCCTGGATCTTAAGAACTTTCTGGTCCAGAGAACAAGGTGTCATCATACCACTTTTCTCCTCCTTTGTACAGCCACACCTCGAATACTGCTGCCCACTGTGGTCTCCCCATACAAGACAAAACATCTCGAGGATTGAATCACCCCAGAGAGCACTCACTAAACGAATTGAAGGCATGGCTGCTCTCGATTATTGGGATTGCCTTAAAGCCTTGAAACTCTACTCTCTCCAGCATCGCCGTGAGCGGTACATCATTTGTACGATGTGGAGAATATACCGCCAACTTTGCCCAAACAACCTGAACATTAGCTTCAAGGTTCATCCAAGACTGGGACCACGGGCCATACGTCCCCTGCCCAATTCAAGATCACAGCATACATGTACACTACAACATAATTTCTTTTCCTCAACAGGCCCTAGATTAAAGAAGAACAGGATCCCATCAACTTTAAACGGAGTCTGGATAGATTCCTTCAAGGAATACCAGATAAGCCACCCATAATTGAATACAACTCATCCAACAAAAACTCACAACTTGAATGGACCATAAACAAAACTTGACTTAAACAGGATTCAAATAATCCTATCAGGTGGTGCTATTAAGTTAGACATGGCCTGGACCAATCTTTGGTCGAAACATATCTAAGTTTATCTAAGTTTATATATATATATATATATATATATATATATATATATATATATATATATATATATATATATATATATATATATATGTATGTCTCTTCTACTTTTTAATTATTATAAATCTTCCACTGAGGAAGTTTCCAACAAAGATACAAGGCGCCATCTTTGGGATGTAGTTAACACAGACAAATTCATATTTGGAACTTTAAAAAAATCTTGTATATTTTTACTGTTCCACTCACAGATTGCACTTGTATGAATTAGCCGGTCAATTTGTCTTTCTGAAAATCCCAGTTTATCCAGATTCCCCTTTAAGCATTTATTAACGAAAACTAATGCGTCAATTATTGTATGTACATATATATAAAAGTATGTATGAATGTATGTATGTATACACACACACGTGTGTGCGTATATATGTGCATGAGGTCTTGTGTGTGGAAGTATTTGTACGTGCGCGTGTCTACATATGAGTGTGTATGTATATATATGTGGTGTGTGTGTGTGTGTGTATATAAGTGCGTATAAGTGTATGTCTCTCTCTCTATATATATATAAACTTTCGATCAATGCTGATAAAACTAATCAGCAAAATGCTCCAGAGATGGTCAAACAATTGATGAGAAATAGTGCTGCTCTTAAGATGGTGGATTGTATGAAGTTTTTGGGTATAGCAATAAATGAAGATCTAAATTGGAAAAAATAATAGTGGGGATTTCAATATATATTGTCCAGTCTCATGGGTATTGCTTTCAAGATTAGACCCTATGTAAATAATAGACCATTACTATCTCACTACAGTTCGATGATATATCTGACATTCATATATTCAAATGTGGTATGGTGCAATAAATACAATTATTTTATAGACAAAATTTTACTGTATCAAAAATGTTCTTGAGAATATTGGAAGGAACACATCGAATAGCATACACCTCTAAAAAGTCTTCTTTTTAAAAAATACAAGGTTTCAAATATCTTCCTAATGAATAAGAAAAGCTATCATTATTTGCTCATAAGCACCAAATTGATATGTATATGCCTTTCTTGTTGAGGAAAAAGACTAACTTCGAAGAGAATGGCAGAGAGAATAGAAACCAGAACAAAACATTCATTGGTATGATTAGCCTAAATAGATCGAAGAACATATTTAATTTGGTGCATATTTTATGAACAATGGTTTGCTTGATGGTACCAAAGCTACACAAAATACAAATACTTTTAAGCGAAAGCAGTTAGATTTATTGATAATAATATCTAGAATGCAGTGTAAGATCACCCTTTGTTGGTCCTGCCTTGATGTTGATTTTCTTTGACTACATACTATCCTTACACTAGGAATAGTAACACACATTCTTCTATTGTTAATCTCTTATTGGATAGATTGAACCTTGTAACCTCCGCTCTGGTGTGAATATGGTAACCATTAGGTTATTTATTATGTTCATAAAATATCATATGATTGTAGTTGTACTCATGCTTGTCTTCAACAGAGAGACTGTGCATCAACAGACGTTTCTACTGAGTCACGTTACTGCCTCGTAGCCAAACTAAAAAGAATACAAAAAATCCCATTTCATAGTGAGGTGTGTGTGTAAGTTTGCATTGATAAAGTATTGGTAGTAATCAAAGAAACAAATAAGAAATATTGAATTTTACGGAAGCTAAAGCAATACATTTTAGCCAAAAATAGTGTTCGCTATTTCAGTATAATATACCATACTGATCAAGTGGTGTAAACAGATAGGTATGTTTGAAAGATAGAAATCGGTCTGATAAAGTATAG
This sequence comes from Octopus sinensis, assembly GCF_006345805.1. Taxonomy (NCBI): domain Eukaryota; kingdom Metazoa; phylum Mollusca; class Cephalopoda; order Octopoda; family Octopodidae; genus Octopus; species Octopus sinensis. The sequence goes on along the minus strand of NC_043019.1, from coordinate 18,558,089 downwards.
ATATTCATGTGAACCACGAAATATAGTGAATATCGGCTGACATCTAATCACGTGGAGGTTTATTATAGTGAAATGGAGAAGACTGAAAAAATATCTAACATGCATCATTTCAGCTTTCAAAGCATTTTTTACCCTTTTAAATTATCTAAGACAATTCTAGGGATGCTGTAAGTAAGGTTAGGGTTGGCAACGTGTACACTGAAGAATTCAAGGTAGAGGTTGGGGTCCACCAGGGTTCAGTCCTCAGCCCCCTCCTATTTATCATAGTCCTCCAGGCAATTACGGAGGAATTCAAGACAGGATGCCCCTGGGAGCTCCTCTATGCTGACGACCTTGCTCTAATTGCTGAGTCACTATCAGAACTGGAGGAGAAGTTTCAGGTGTGGAAGGAGGGTTTAGAACCGAGGGGCCTTAGAGTCAACCTAGCTAAAACCAAAGTCCTAATAAGTAGGAAGGTAGACAAACCACAAACGCCGTCAGGTAGATGGCCCTGCTCGATCTGTAGAAAAGGCGTAGGTAGAAACTCTATAAGATGTACCCAGTGTAAGCTATGGACACATAAGAGGTGCAGCAATGTCAAAGGAAGGCTAACTGAGAAGATAGCTTTTGTATGTGGCAGATGCTCAGGTGCAATAAACACTGACAATGCGCAGGGAACAACTTCCGCCACATTCCAGGGGGAAAAACTAGAAATAGTTGATAGCTTCCGTTATCTAGGTGACCAATTCAGTAGCGGAGGAGGGTGCGCTGAAAGTGTAACTGCTAGAATAAGTATAGCTTGGGCAAAGTTCAGAGAGCTCTTACCTCTGCTGGCGACAAAGGGCCTCTCGCTCAGAGTAAAAGGTAGACTGTATGATGCATGTGTACGAACAGCCATGCTACATGGCAGTGAAACATAAGCTGTGACTGCTGAGGACATGCATAAGCTTGCAAGGAATGAAGCCAGTATGCTCCAATGGATGTGTAATGTCAGTGTGCATACTCGACAGAGTGTAAGTACCTTGAGAGAAATGTTGGACCTAAGAAGCATCAGCTGTGGTGTGCAAGAGACACGATTGCGCTGGTATGGTCATGTGGCGAGAATGGATGAAGATAGGTGTGTGAAAAAGTGCCAATCTCTAGCAGTTGAGGGAACCCGTGGAAGAGGTAGACCCAGGAAAATCTGAGACAAGGTGGTGAAGCACGACCATCAAACTTTAGGCCTCACCGAGGCAATGACTAGCGACCGAGACCTTTGGAAATATGCTGTGCGTGAGAAAACCCGGCAGGACAAGTGAGTCCAGCCCACTTATGAATGCCTTTTCTCCCTTGGACACACGAAAACCTGTTGAGGCAAGCGAAGTCGAAATCGAACCTCATCCGACGACAGGCACCCATGCCAACCTCCCTTCATTGGACACTAAACTCTGCTTGCGAAGACCTGTTGGGGCAAGTGAAATCGGAATCGAAATTGAACCAATCCTATGACTAGCACCCGGCAGTTGCCAGGACCGCTGGACTTACTCCTGTGCAGGTGGCAAGTGAAGAAACACCATTTCTACCCTGCTTGAGGAGATCCATTGAGTCAAGTACACCAACATCAAAATCAATGGAAACTGCAGTTGTGATCCCTGTACCGGTGGCACATAAAAAGCACCATCTGAATGTGGCTGATGCCAGCGCTGCCTAGACTGGCTTCCGTGCCGGTGGCACGTAAAAAGCACCATCCGAATCGTAGCCGATGCCAGCGCCGCCTTGACTGGCTTCCGTGCCGGTGGCACGTAAAATGCACCAATCCGATCATGGCCGTTGCCAGCCTCGCCTGGCACCTGTGTCGGTGGCACGTAAAAAGCACCCACTACAATCACGGAGTGGTTGGCGTTAGGAAGGGCATCCAGCTGTAGAAACATTGCTAGATCAGACTGGAGCCTGGTGCAGCCTTCTGGCTTCCCAGATCCCCGGTCGAACTGTCCAACCCATGCTAGCATGGAGAACGGACGTTAAACGATGATGATGTATGTGTGTGTCTCTTATATTTTTTAATTACTATAAATATTCCATTGAGGAGGGAGCTGGTTTCCAACAGATACAAGGCTCCATCTTTGGGATGTAGTTAACACGCATACAGGGATGTAGCTCAATGATAGAGCATTCGCTTAGCATGCAAAAGGCCCTGGGTTCGATCCCCGGCATCTCCAAACTGCTTTATATTATATATGTATGTATATATAAGTCCTTACAAATGTAGTTTAGAAACTTGCTGACTTACCTTTCAGTAAAAAAATTGTATATGCTAGTTCTTGGTACAGCATAAAGGATATGTTAGACAGATATTATGGCAGTAAGGAAGAATTGCATTTATGTGTGCATTTATGTGTGCATCTATGTGTGTATATGCCTGCTTATGCATGTAAGTACATGTGAAAATCTACGAGCGCGAGTAGTATGTGTTTTCTGTTAACATTTCGCCATCAGTAGTTTGCGTTCTATAAATTATCAGATGATGTATTTCAAACAGCGATTTACCATATGTACTTATAAATTTATGTCTATCTACCAACTGACATGTTTTAGAATTAGCTTAGTTGAGGCAGCAGCTGTAATGAGCCAGGGGAGTGGGAGAATTCACATACTTAGGGACTTGCAAGATACTTGTTGTTGCAGTTAAGTTATCAGCCGAATAAAAAGATTTCTCACCAATAGATATATCGTGTCACTGTCTAGCTCGAGACAATTCAGTACATTTACACATTAAATAACATTGTATTGGGTGTAGTGTTTCAGTTTTGAAACTTTGTACTCTGTCCACAGACCAAGCTGTTTCTTTACACAGTAACATGAAGCAAAGAATAGTATGTGGCACAGTGTAATAATCTCAACATGTTACAGTCACTCTACCATTCAATAATTTTCTCTACATCTGGTGATATTTTAGCAGCATAACTAACCTGAATCAAAAGACCATTTTCCCCAACCACCCAAAATATTATAACCACGACATCATTATATCCTTCTGAAAGAATGTAATTTGAAAGAGATTTTCCTACTCTTTCCACAGATAGAGTGATTATGTGCAAGGTCAATTTGAAACTCGTACACAGCAGGTGTGTGGTTGCATGGTTTTTCAGTCAAAATTGTCTCACCTTTCTTTAACCTATGTCTATGTCTCACAATGTCTTGTGAGGGACATGAGTCTGTTATTTCTAACATATCTAGTGATCCCGCAGAGGCTTCTTTGATGGTTTGTATATCAAGGATATCTTGCATATTTGCCTGTGTATGTATCTGCATATGTATATATAATATATATTCAATATAATATAACCATAATTTGAGAAACAAATCTAATGTACACTCAGAACCACACTCTCACACAAACATGTATTTTTGCCTCTCATATGGTGGATTATATATATATATATATATATATATATACACACACACATACAAGAGTTATGGAATGGAGTTTGTGAAATCTGGGCTATATATATTTCATAGCAAATGGAGCCTAAGAAGTGGTAAAATCCAAGTATGGTGTATACCATCAGCTACTGTTTAGGCCAAGGATATCTTGATTGGATTAAAGGCTACTGAAAAGTATCCGCCGGTATACACCTCACTTGGATTTTACCACTTCTGAGGTTCCAGTCGCTATGAAACATATGTAGCCCGAATTTCCCATACTCTATTCCTTAACTCTTGTGTTATTTATCGCACACTTGGCAAATGAGGTTGTGATGGTGAACACATAAATCAAACTTGGACAGGAGACTGACAAGAACATGTCTTCCTTGTTTCAGCTACAACAGAGAGAAAGAAACACAAATTAGGAGTAGAAAGAAAGATAGCTGATGGTCACGTATGAACCATGTGAACAAGGGAGGAGGAGTGAGGGAGAGAGAGGGACAAACACACACACACATGTATATATGTGTGTGTGTATGTATGTATGTATGTATGTATATATATATATACAATAGATTCATTGATGATCAAGGCTTATCAAAGTGAAAAATGCAACAAATTAACTTGACAGAAGCACCCAGAGAAGATAGTGAAGTAATCTGTTATCCAAGCATATAAAGTATTGATGAAGTAAAGTCAGTGTTAGGTACTTCGCAATTCCAAGAGTGGAACCTTGAATGTGGTGTAACAGATAAAACAAACGAATTGGTTTTCAAGCATTGCTACAATTGTTTCACTAGGAGTTTTTTTTTTTTGATGTATCATTTAGAGTACGCAACACAGTATATAACTTCCAAGCTCATCAAGCAGCCATGTAAACAAGTGAACAACGACTTGTTGGGTAATCCACAGAATTTTCAACAGCTGAAATTTCAAAACAGATCATTAATTCACCATCATTATATGGCAGAACTTTACTTGTTATAGATAATTTTATATCATACCTAACAATCCTCTCCTTTAGGCTCCGGACGAATTTTTTGAAGAGAAATGATGTTTTCTTTTTTTTCCTAAATTTGAACGAAGTGATGTGATCATGTAACAGTTGCATAAAAACCTAAGTGATAGTAAGTAGGTTCCCTGTTGTTAATGAGCATTTGTACACTAAGTTCTTTCTTAGTGGACATTTTAGGCGATTTGCTTTATAGCTATATAAACGGTTTAGCCTGTAATTAAGAGACTTATTAAAAAATTTCACATTCTATCTATATTAGGTGTTTAGCAAGTAGTCCCATCTACATTAAGATACGACACATCCGATATATATGCTTTCATAATTCATGCTTGTTACTTCGGTATTATTACGTGTAATCCTTTGTAGTTTTTTATCATTACTTTCCTTAACCTCATTATTACTAGTACTATGACCTTTAGTACCACTATCATTACTAAAATATTATCTTCCTTACTATTGCCACTGTGGTTAATATTATTATTGCCAATATTATTGTTATTGTTGCTACTACAATCCATATTACAGTTATTAAATGAGTTGGCCAAATTCACTTCAAGAAACTTCTTTGTGTTACGTACTGCTATAATTTCAGCCAAGCTTCTTTTAGCCAAGTAAATTTAGCATAAATGAATATGAATTGATCAATATGCTTATTGAATTAATCCCAGAATTATATAATACCAATGGATCCGAATGTACGTAAGCTGATTAAAAATGTATACTTCTCCACTTTTGTGGGTGGGACTAAAAGGATCGGGTACAGTTTAGATGGCAAAATAGCTTGAGGGACATACAATGCACTAAATTACCTTTTGCGATTTGGGAAGTGACCTTGAAGATGTAGTGCTTGGTAAACACCACCCAAACTGTAAGGATGATGTATGATATAAGAATGTGCTGGCTAACTACAACGAGGCAGTAACGGATGACCCGGTAGTTGCAGGTGAGAAAGAAATCATAGTACTTGGAGTATCTGAGAGTCAATCAGGGATGCGTATATGGGATGAGACAAATCGACGAAGGGAGTTGGGGTGTGGAAAAGATTCAGGTTTTGCACTGGCGACACCAGCGGCAAGAATGTGGGAAAGAGTAAGACAGCTACAAAGACTTACAAAAGATAAAAGTCACCAAGAACAATAAGAAATATGTTCCATGTGTTAGCTTCATTACATTATGTCTTAGTAACTTTATAGATTAACAACTGTTTTATTAGTAGCAATTCATCATTTTATGACACCAGTCAGCATCGAATATACAATATAAATATATTTAACAATGTATTCTTACCAGATGTTACCTGTTTTGGTGTAGTCTTCACTTTTTTCCCCTACTCAACTAACGTAAGTATAATGCTTGTAAGTGGTCACTTGATAGAAAGCAGAGCAAAATCTCCCTCAAACCACACCCTACTATCCTAAAAAAGAAAAGAGAAATAGGATAATGCAGTCTTAGATAAATATGCCTGAAAACAGAAAGGCTGGTGATGGCTGGAACGCCTTTGATCACAGGTCTGCTCTATCAAAACTGACATTGGGCTTAACGATAGCAAAATCTTCTACCTAAACTATTGATTAACGATATAGACATAAATCACTTGAAGGAACACAAACATGCCTATGTGGTTAAAAGTTTAAATTCACATCTAGGTGGTTCTGAGTTCGAACTAGCTGTATGGCAGCCTTAGCAGGTATCTTCTATAGTGCCTCACTTTGACCAGCCACATTGTGAGTTGAAAGTGTTTGGTCACTTCATATCAATGTAAAATGTATACCCGTTAGCCAGACAGAACCATGGTATATCTGGTGCAACACATTTGTGAATCGAACCTAATTGATGGTTTACTATCTGTGTGTCAAAAGTTTGCTGGACCAGATCTCAACTGAGGCTGTACAACACCAAGATTGATGAACATGAAGTTGTCCATAAACGCACTACAACTTCTGACACACGAAAGTTCCCTTTCCTCACTATCTACCTTTGTTACTACCATTGCAATGGTGTCTACTTCTGGAAGTTGTTTGGTCTCTCACCACCTACATTAACCCTCTCCAGACTCACTAAACTCTCTTATATGTGTCTTTCATAATGTGGTAGCCCATATTAAAATCTCTGAAATAACTGAATAATTACACGTTTTTCTTCTTGCCATCAACTTCAAATGTTTTAAGAAACAGTAACCATGTTGACCTCAAAGGCCATGAAAACAACCCCTTCCTTTAGAAAACAGATTCACAATATTTTGTAGCTGGTATTTGACAAATGTCTTTCCCACCGTTTTACAAAAAAATAAAGATTATTGTAATCAAATTGAACCCAATTTTGCGCAGTGGTGTCCATAAGTTTTTACAGTAGGTCCGCCGTGCATGTGCATCGTTTTAGATATTTTACATGAAGTAGTGTGCTCTTATGCTGAATTTGTACAGAAATTCTGAAAGAAAGAGAAGACTTATTATTTTGGAACTTGAAACTCATCAGCCATATTTCTGATTACACTGTTCTTCTCATATCCCAATTCTTGCAACTATTTCGAAAATGTGTTTAAACGAATGTGCTGTATTTGTTAAAATATTTCTTCAGCGACCCTGTAGTAACTACTTCACATTTTTTTTTGAGCCTCTGTGAACTCGCAACGCTCCAAAACTGGCGCTATCATCTAGGTTAAGATCCACTGCTCTAAACCATGCCAGTCTAAAAAGAAAAGTAAATAGCTCTATGAGTGAATTATTATTACTCCAACTCTGCAGATTACCCGTTTGTTCTTAACAAAGCGTTAAAGAAAGATATAGATAAGTAAACAGGCATAAATATATAATTGCAGCTAGTAAACAAGTGTTTGGTGGGATTTTCTATTGAATTTTCAACTGATGATAAATTACTAATGGCTATTATAACAGACATTACGAGTGCGCACACACACACACACCTTTGCTGATGTGTCACAGTTGATGACAAAATCCACCTTTTCTGCCGTAGCATCAGTGTAACGTATTCCTTAGACTGTACTCAAAAATATAACAAACAACTTTCTAATTAAACGGTAAGTCTGCAAAGTCCTTAGCCTTATTCTTAAATGTATAAATATCTATCTATATATCTACCTCTCTCCTTTTATCTCTTTCTCTCTCTCTCTCTCTCTCTCTCTCTCTCTCTCTCTCTCTCTCTCTCTCTCTCTCTCTCTCTCTCATTATTCATCTTTTTACTCTTTTCATTTGTTTCGCCATCTGACTGCGGTCATGCTGAAACACCACCTTAAAGAGTGTTAGTCGAAAAAATCGACCCCAGAACTTATTCTTTGTAAGCCTAGCACTAATTCTATCGGACTGTTTTGCTGAGCCACTAAGTTACAGGGACATAAACACACCAGCATCACTTGTCAAGCGATGGTAGAGGGACAAATACAAACATACAAACACAAATATATACATACATATATATGACAGACTTCTTTCAATTTCCGTCTACAAATCCCCTCATAGGTCTTCGGTAAGCTTCTTACCACACAGCCACGCTTATGCCTATATATATATATATATATATACCATCATCATCATCGTTTAACGTCCGCTTTCCATGCTAGCATGGGTCGGACGATTTTGACTGAGGGCTGGCGAACCAGATGTCTGCACCAGTCTCCAATCTTGATCTAGTAGAGTTTCTACAACTGGATGCCCTTCCTAACGCCAACCACTCCGAGAGTGTAGTGCGTGCTTTTTACGTGCCACCAGCACGAGGGCCAGTCAGGCAGTACTGGCAATGATCTCGCTTGAATCTTTTTACACGTGCCACTTGCACAGGTGCCAGTGAAGCGACGTTGGTAACGATCAGGCTCGAATGGTTCCCTTTTACGTGCCACGGGTACGGAAGCCAGTTGGCTGCTCTGGCAACGATCACGCTCAGCTGGTGCTCTTGGCACCCTACTAGCACAGGCGTAAGTGCCAGTAAGGCGACGCTGGTAACGATCACACTCGAATAGCCACTCTGTCAACGATCACACTCGTATGGTGTTCTTTGCACCCTGCTAGCACAAATGCCAGTCATCGAATTGATTTTGATTTTGATTTCACTTGCCTCAACAGGTCTTTGCCAGCAGAGTTTAGTGACCAAAGAAGGAAGGAAAAGGTACGCATAAGCGGGCTGGTTACGCTCCTGGCATAGGCCACGGGTTATGGTCTCATTTGGCTTGCCGGGTCTTCTCGAGCACAGCATATTTCCAAAAGTCTCAGTCGCTAGTCGTTTCCTTGGTGAGACCTAATGTTCGAAGGTCGTGCTTCACCACTTCCTCCCAGGTCTTCCACAGATTCCCTCAACCGCTAGGGTGTGGCACTTTTTCACACAACTATCTTCATACATTCTCGCAACATGACCATACCAGCGCAGTCGTGTCTCTTGCACACCACATCTAATGCTTCTTAGGTCCAACATTTCTCTCAAGGTACTTACAATCTGTCGAGTATGCACACTGACATTACACATCCATTGGATCATACGGGCTTCATTCCTTGTGAGCTTACGCATGTCCTCAGCAGTCACAGCCCATGTTTCACTGCCATGTAACATGGCTATTCGTACACATGCATCATACAGTCTACCTTTTACTCTGAGCGAGAGGCCCTTTGTCGCCAGCAGAGGTAAGAGCTCTCTGAACTTTGCCCAAGCTATACTTATTCTAGCAGCTACACTTTCAGCGCACCCTCCTCCGCTACTGAGTTGGTCACCTAGATAACGGAAGCTATCAACTATTTCTAGTTTTTCCCCCTGGAATGTGGCGGAAGTTGTTCCCTGCGCATTGTCAGTGTTTATTGCACCTGAGCATCTGCCACATACAAAAGCTATCTTCCCAGTTAGTCTTCCACTGGGTACATCTTATAGAGCTTCCACCTACGCCTCTACTACAGATCGAGCAGGGCCATCTACCTGAAGGCATTTGTGGTTTGCCAACCTTCCTACTTATTAGGACTTCGGTTTTAGTCAGGTTGACTCTAAGGCCCTTCGATTCTAATCCTTGTTTCCACACTTCTCCTCTAGTTCTGATAGTGACTCAGCAATTAGAGCAAGGTCGTCAGCATAGAGGAGCTCCCATGGGGCATCCTATCTTGAATTCCTCTGTTATTGCCTGGAGGACTATGATAAATAGGAGGGGGCTGAGGACTGGACCCCAAACTCTACCTTGAATTCTTCAGTGTACTCGTTGCCAACCCTAACCTTACTTACAGCCTCCCTGTACATGGCTTGCACAGCTCTCACTAACCATTCATCTATCCCTAGTTTCCTCATTGACCATCAGATAAGGAATGGGGGGACCCTATCAAAAGCTCTCTCCATGTCAACGAAAGCCAGGTACAGGGGTTTATCTTTGGCTAGATATTTCTCCTGCAGATGTCTTACCAGAAATATGGCATTAGTGGTGCTTTTCCCTGGCACGAACTCAAACTGCATCTCATCTAAACTAACTCTCTCTCTAATTAGTTGGGCTATGACCCTCTCCATAACCTTCATTACCTGATCCAACAGCTTGATACTTCTGTAATTATTTGTATCTAGGGCGTCACTGCTACACCAGTCATTGGGTATGACTCCTTCGTGTATCATCTGGTTAACTATATGAGTGACTAGGCTATAGCTGACACTTCCCTATATTTTTGAGCATCTCTGCAGTGATTCCTCATGGGCCTGGGGCTTTCCCTGTCTTCATACTTCTAATTTCCTTAACTACCATGGAACTGTCAACTCGGATAGCTGGTCCCTCTGTTGGGTCGACATTCAGCAGACTCTCTTTATCCCATTCATTTTCTTTATTCAGCAACCTTTCATAGTGGCGTCTCCAAACCTCTCTCTTTGCATCCTCATTTAGCGCAAGTGACCCGTCTTCCATGTGAACACATTTCTCTCCTACCACATCACGATTCTCTCTCACTCACTGTCTTTGCAACACAAAATACCTCAAGTCTTTGGTCCTCACAGCACAGAACATTGGTAAATTTTTTCTTATCTGCTTCCCCTCTGGCTAAATAAACCTGCCTCCTAGCTTCCCTTCTGGCAGTCTGATACACTTCCCTGCTACCACCGTTCTTCAAGTCCTTCCAAGCCTGTCTCTTTTGTCTAATAGCCTTATAAACAACATTGTTCCACCACGTTAATTTGGGTTGAGAGGGGACTTTGCACCATCCACAGAGCTGGTCGGTGGCCCTTAGCAGGTTGTCCCGTAGGAACCTCCAGTTCTCTTCTATACCATGTGAAGCTATATCCGCTTCTATTTCGTCAAAGGCTCCGAGTAATATGTCTCTAAATCTATGTCCGTTAGCAGGATCTTTAAGTCTCCAGACCCTTCTTCTCCTTGCGGGTCGTCTTCTGGGCATCCATGCAAGATAACAAACGAACAAATGATTACCTTATGAACATCATTAGTTCACAGCTTCTATAAGATGCAGTGGACTCATTGTTGAGTACCTGAATAACACTCCATAGCTTCATCGGAGCTCCGGCTTCATATTCGAAGGTCCGATGAAGCTATAGAGTGTTATTTAGGCAGACAACTGTGAGTTTACTGCTTCTTATATAACAGAAACAGCTGTAAGCTAATGAAGTCCATAAGATGATAATTTATTCCGTTGTCATCTCTCTTTCTTATTTCTATACTTAGCTAATACTTCGTACTAAAATATATGTATAGTGGCTTCTACAATGGGTTATTAGTCTCTCAATGCAGATGCTAATTATATATATATATATCGAACACACATACACTGGTGTTTTAACGCCAGGTGCATTGCTGAGAATATATTCTCTTACGCTTATCCACGAACTAGCAAAATACATACCTTTATATGTGTGTTCGATATTGTTTACATGCCTTGAGCTGCTTCTAATCCATATTTTCATTGACATATATTAATATGTGTGTGTGTGTGTGTGTGTGTGTGTGAAGGATCTTTGCAGATGTCCTGTTACACTCAAATAAAAAATATCCTTTCTTTCTTAAATAGCTTCTCTTAATGTTTTTCTTTCCGTGGGAATTCTACAGATCCCCCTTGTAATAATAATTATAATAGTAATGATACATAAATGATCTCATGTACAGGTAAACTATTTGCGAAAATCAAAGACGGGAACATAACAAAAGTAAATTATCTAATATATTGCGCAGCTTCTGTTGCTGTAAAAATTAAGAGTTAAAAGTCAAACAGGAAAAATAGAGTAGAAACCTAAGGCAGAAAAAAAGCAAAAACAAAGAAAGTGTAGCATGACACAAGAAGCCAGCGCCATTTTATATGAGATCTCGCTGGCGGCCATTGCCAGGTCCAAGACAAGAGCAAGATCTCGCCTAGAACCATGTTTGCCATGCGCGAGAAGACAGCAAGCCTCTCGTGGGCAACATCTATTTAAGGAGGTGTATTGAGCAACCCGTTCTCTTCTCTCGCGTTGGCGCTCGCGATGAACAACACTGCAACCTAGCAGCTCACAGCAGATTCTTAACTCCTTAACTCGCTCTAACTTTACCCATTATCTCCAGAGGTAATGTATCTCTCCCAAACGGAGCTAACGAACTACGCGCTGACATACAGATGGTCACTGGGAGCAAACCCCATGAAATGAGAACCAAATAAACAACTATTGAATTGCATCCGCTTGTAAGCCTCTTCGTCTTCAAGTTCCAGAATCCTAAGACTATAAAAAAATCATTGTAATGAGAGAAGGAGACACTCCACAGGTATCGGGAGCCTTCTAGTTCCATTCTAAAAGTATTATCAGTAAAACAGGATATTTAGGAACAACGAAAGGAAATTTTATCAATGGCTGAACAAAGAGAATGAATATCAAAGGAATAATATACCAAATGTTGAAGCAGCAAGGATCTTTTGGTTAGATGTCTGGAGCAAGGAAGTTCAACACAACAACAAAACAGATTAGTTTCAGGAGTTTAAAAGTGAACAGGAAAATAAGTCAAGGCTAGAGAATATAGATATTACGAAGGGAAATTTTTTTTTTAAATGTTTGAAAAAGATATCAAACTAGAAAGCCCCTGGTCCAGCTTATGTTCAGACACTTTAGTTGTAAAATCCTACATAACTGTTTCCGAATGCTTTTACAGAAAAGAGATCACGGCTCTGTTATGTCGGCTGGCCTATACTCGAAAATGTATCGAACTTAGTCTCATTTATTTTTCACAAAATTTCTCTTCTCACTCGTGACTTTACAGAGTAGCCCTATCAAATAGTTCATGTGTTATTCGAACAGGTTTGATGACTGTAATATTTTTTCTTCAGACCCACTTAGGATCTATTCCATAAAGGAAACCAGCTGTATTCTGCATACTCATAAGTAAGATAGTGTTTTAGTCATCATCTGAATTAAATTTTCTCACAAGATATGTTTGCAAACGTATCACATCTTTATTTAATTTTTCATTACAGATGACGACTGTTCTGGCAATTATGCTTTTATTTTTTGCTGAACCAGCAGCTGCAGGTTTGTCATTATTTCTTATCTATCGTATCAACATTACTGTGGAAATTTAGGACGAGGTTAGGAAAGAAATCTTGTCATTACATGATATGCTTCTTGCGTGTCGGTACAGGGACGTGCCTTAAATCTCTGCTGTAAATGTGCTTGTGTTCCACCATCATTGTACACGGCACCACCGTTTATTGCACATAAATATCCTCTGTTGCTCTTGACACTACCTTCATCTCTTATAGGTGCCCGTCATTGTCTCAGCCACTGGTTCTGTGTCAGTTTGCCTGCATATTTGCTTGTCGTATTTGTTGAGGATGTTTGTTCACCAGGAACAATGTACAGTGATTTAATGGCTTAGTATTTGTAGCGCCAATGAGTGTGTCTTTGTGAAGTTGAAAGAGAAAATAATTTGTATAAACCCAGTGGAAGGTATTTTCAAGCACTCTGTTAATATATTCAGGCCAGGTTTAGCCCAACAGACTGTAATTGCATGCAGGTGTAGCATATGAGCAGAAGATGAAGGAATAATAAAGTGTAGTAACATCTACGTACAGGGTTGGTCTTAGGCCAATTGAACCGATTGACCCCAAACGGGCCACATCCTATATCACGATATTTCATGAAGGTGGTCCCCCTGAAGTTTAAAAAAACTACATAATAATGCTCTTTAAAAAACATACTTACTACACTTTAGTAGAACAAGATAACAAAAGATAAACCCATTCATCCAAAATTACTTAGGTCAGCCTCACTTATATTTTTAGTGTAAGGGTCAATTGTATGTGTATGCACGTTGTGTATGTGAATGTTTGTGAGTGTTTATGGGCATGTTTGGGTAAAATGTGTATGATAGTGTGTATGTGGTTAAGTGTATGGTGAATTGTATTTATATATGTGTGAGTTGCTATAAATATACTTTGCATACGTTTAATTTTGGGGAAACGTATTTATTTCAATAAAGTGTGTCAATATCCACACAATTTCTCCTCACTCTTATTACATTTTAATCGCTATGCATCCTAAATACCTTCATGCATGCACATTGGACTCATTGCACAATATATCTGTTATTGACGAAAATAGACCAATATTTCTCAAAATTTCACCTTAATTCAACTAACTATCGAGGATGCCTGGAAGCTTAAAATAGTGGAGGGTAGCTGGTAATACATGAACATCAAAAAAACTTGCACTCAAACTGGAAAATCAGGGATATAAAAACCTCTGCATTTGAATGTTTCAATGGAGAAAACTTTTGTGCACAATGTGTAAGAGTAATTGAGATGACAGAGCATCAATATTCATTCGGGATTTGTGGAAGGCTCGTTATTCGAAGATGTACTTGATCTTCCCTATATTGCGTGGCATTTAATCATTGTACCAGTATCGGAAGTTTCAAAGTGTTTAGTTAAAAGAATTAATTAAATAACCTGTACGTCACTTTGAATAGATCCAAAAGGGATAAAAGGCAAAATCGACCTCAGCAGAATTTGAACTCAGTGGAAATACCGCTAAGCATTTCACCCGGCACACTAACTTTTCTGCCATCTCACCGCCTTAGAAAGTAAACATTCATTTTAGAAATACATTCTTTATTCTTATTGCATGGGACATTACACCCTTACTTCCTAACTTACTGACATTAAATTTCGTGGTATTCTACCTGATACTTATTTCTACTAATGTTTGTTCAATGCAACTAACGATTCTGAATTCCTTCTGCATTTTTCTATCATTTAAGCCTAAGAAAAGTATACACTTATATTAAAATTTTTAAAATTATGCTAATTGAAGATGAATACCTACCTTACTGCCTCCCTTGAGGTCGCAGATATTTTGATGTAACTTTTGTTCCACTGAACCAAATCTCAAACTATTTATGCCAAAGTGTAACTAAGGAGGTGTCCTCTTTAAAACTGTTAACAGTTTGAAATTTAGTTGAGAACTGAATTAGTGGTGAAGCTTGGAAGTTGCTGTGACTGACGTAATGGTGGACTTAACCACTACTGTGGTTGAATGATAATATTTTGTATTTCATACCCCAAAAATGTTATTCAATATATTTGAAATAATTAATCTACCTAATTTATTTATCTGCATAATTGCCTATACATATATACATGTAATATATATACATACATACATATATATATATATATAAATATATATATATATATATATATATATATATATATATATATAATAGTTATCGCCATACTAATATGGCATTCTTATAAAAATAAGAATAAAGCTGTCCGCTTATTAGCTCCATGAGGCCATCGCCTTAAGTTAGCTATTTGATACACAAACTGTATCCATATAACCTTCGAACAAGGGAGGTCAGTCGCTCCACACTACTTGATCGACAGCTACAGACGCGTTTTGGGGTATTGCCCCTTTTCAATGTAGCGTAGTCAGACCAGTAGGTGTCGCTTCCGACAATCTCTGTTCGAAGGTTTTATTTACCTAGTTTCAGTGGAATACATCCACTTGTTTTCAATAATAGAAATATTAAAATTACTAAGTCTCTCTAAAAGAGATCACGGCAGCGTTCCTGGAAAATAATAGTTATCGCCATACTAATATGGCATTCTTATAAAAATAAGAATAAAGCTGTCCGCTTATTAGCTCCATGAGGCCACTGAAACTAGGTAAATAAAACCTTCGAACAGAGATTGTCGGAAGCGACACCTACTGGTCTGACTACGCTACATTGAAAAGGGGCAATACCCCGAAACGCGTCTGTAGCTGTCGATCAAGTAGTGTGGAGCGACTGACCTCCCTTGTTCGAAGGTTATATGGATACAGTTTGTGTATCAAATAGCTAACTTAAGGCGATGGCCTCATGGAGCTAATAAGCGGACAGCTTTATTCTTATTTTTATAAGAATGCCATGTTAGTATGGCGATAACTATTATTTTCCAGGAACGCTGCCGTGATCTCTTTTAGAGAGACTTAGTAATTTTAATATTTCTATTATATATATATATATATATATATATATATATATATATATATATATATATATATATATATATATATATATATATATAAAATTGAGGGAGATAAATTAATATTAATTTTAATATCAATTTAAAACCAGTAGTCCAGCATTCAAAAAATCTGAGGAGTCAGAGAAAATTCAAATATATGTGTATATTGGCAGGGCTGGCCTGCTAGGTAGCCGGCCAGAATGCTAGAAGAAGATCATCAACGATCAAACTACAAGGGAAATTCTCTAGAGGAAGAATTCAGCGAACACCAGAACCAACTTTGGCGGGCAGGACATATGAAAAATTAAATAAATAACAGACTTAAATGCATACCTCGGTTTCGGTCTTAACAAAAGAATTACTTGCATAATTCAAGTGTCCGTGACTTCTTCAGCACATTCGGTCCTCGTGATGCAAACCGCAAGACTAACCCCAGCTCTCTGTGTCAAGACAGACACGTGCTTAGTCTTACTGATTACATCGGGAATAAAATTTCAAATGTCTTGGTTCTGGCGCGCTGAGAGACTCCTGAAGCGAAGGACTGCAGTGAATAATTCACTGCGGATAGTGCTTACAACTAGGGAACGCATTTATTTAAATATTTAAAAATTGAGGGAGATAAATTAATATTAATTTTAATATCAATTTAAAACCAGTAGTCCAGCATTCAAAAAATCTGAGGAGTCAGATATATATATGTATATATATATGTATATATACATGTATGTATGCGTCCATGTTTGTTTATTCAGTTATGATTAAAAATAATTACATTAATATGAGCGATTACTCCATTCTTTTGTAGAGTACAAAAGTATGGAGTACAGAGTAAGCTCGACCAAATAACGTCAGTGACAAGTAATGAAACTTGCTGACCAACTGAATCATACCACTTACATTCTTATGTGAAGCCTTAAAAATCTCTTGTGAAAAAGCTGACACACCCAATTACAAATTATTAAATGTGGACTAAACTTTGAATTCTGACCTCTACATTCTCAAAGTAAAGGATTAAACCCAATGAAGCCAACAATAATGAAAACTAGTTATACATCTGCTGACAAAATATATATATATATATATCCATCACATCGTACCCTACAACCTAATTACTGTTCAAGAGAACTCTGCCTGCCCAAGATAATCTTTTTATCTCAACAAAGACAATATAAAGCCAAGCAATGACTGAAATGCATCAGTCTGATGGTGGATTACTTGACCGAAACTTCAATGCCATTCTTAATAGTAATTTAGATATTTGTTATTTCATAATGTCTTCCATTTCCTTTTTTTAGTAGCTTGCTCTGGTTGCCCTATATTTGGTTACTGCATCTGCAGCAAGGCAGCTTGGTTTTCCCGTGCATTTGATACGTGTATATTTAAAGACTGTAGATGGTTCAATAATCGATGGAGAATCGTTGATACAAACATAGGTAATATTCCTATCATAACACAATCACACATTTTGGAAGGAGGGTAAAGTTGTAGCTTAATCCATCCCCAGTATTTGACTGGTTATGTCACAAAACAAGTTGACCCTTTCGTTACTGTGTTTTTTTGAGATGCTGTGTTTCTTTCAATTACTTTAAATATAACAAAGAATTTAGTAAAATAATTTAGCTATTAGGAAACATAAATTGTGACTAAGGTTTGGTGGAAGATTTTTATTCAAAACTTATGAAAATAAGGCATTTGTACCCAGAGCCAGTTTCAGCCGGGTTCGTAACAAAAGGGTTAAATATATAACTCTTTGACAATGTTAGAGTTCATTATTTCGTTGTTTTTGTTGTTATTATTTAATTCTTTTTCAAACGAGGGCGAGCCGATCTATAAAGCGACTTCCCGTGTACTGCTAGAAATGTACCGTAAATATTCGATTATATTAAAATCCAGTGTGTATGGGGACCAGTCCAACATGGCTACGTTACTTTTGTGCTCTCCATACTGATTTTGACTAACATTAGCTGTATTAATCAAGGCATTCTCCAAGGGAAAGTTAGTATAAGGACGTAATCAGCCAGAATATTCAGATAATCCTTCGCAGGTTTATAGAGTTCATGACGAACAGCTTTGGTTGGCACAAGTTATGGCAAGGTGGTGGTTTAGCACAATGTATGGCAAGGTGGTGGGAGGAGTGGCTGTGTGGTAAGAAGCTTGCTTCCCTGCGCATGCGTTGGTCAGTGTTTTCTTTGCACTGCTAGGAGTCATGTCGCTGCACACTAACATCGTGAATTATTGAACAAGCACAACTACAAGGTAAGGCATTTGTTTTTTGGGGATTCAGTAGGGATTTGTTGCTCGTTTTTGCTTTTTTGAACTCCCCCTCCCCAAAAATGGCAAAAAAGTCAAACAACACTGAGTTGGAGTGGGAGATTGTCCTATCCAAACAGTGGATGAAAGACTGTGAAGAGAAGATGGTGGTGCTAAGGACTTATTCAAAGTCGCTCGACACCATCGCCCTCTTATAAAAGACTCAAATTGAAAAAGAGTTGGCAGAGTATTTGCCAACTATTAAATTCACCTCCTGTGGGGTCAAATATGCAACGGTGTGGTTGCTATTTGACACCCCTGAGGAGGTTTGCAAATTTGCAAGCCAGCCGTTGGAAGGCAAAGATATTTTGTTTCTTCCCACGTAAGGTGGGAAGAAGTTGACAAGAGCTTGGGTCTGCAGGTTGCCACCCAGGAAATAACCCGAGTGGATAGAGGACACTCTCTGCCGGGGTCTGGGTGGCAGTGGATCCAAGTAGCTTAATGTTAAAATTTTGCTGGTGGCTGATTGGGTAGGGTCAAAAGCTGACCAGCTAAGAATCTGGCTTTTCCAAATTGTTTTAAACTGGCCGGTTGCAGGTACCCAGCGATTCTTGAGGGATACCCCCCACCAAAAGTGTCACCTGTGCCTGGAACTGGGCCACATCAAAAAGAACTGTCCCCAGGACCAGAGTAGGATCCTGGAACAGTTGGTTGTAGAAGAGACCCCTCCTCCTCTTGAGGGAGAGATGGAGGTAGTCGAGGAGGTAGAGACCTCTCCGGAAAAAAAGGGGAAAAAAAGGAAGGTAGGCAACCTTTAATTTTCAAAGTTGTCAATGTAGACTTCTGAAACTCTATTAACTCTATTAAGTATGTTTGCAAACATATACACAAAAGTTTAGATGTTACAACATACATTCTTATGTAAAATGGCAGTCAACAGATAAATAAAAATGACGAAGTTGCAAAGTATAACAAAGGAAGATACATGAGTACCAATGAGACTTTTTGGCACTTCTTCAATTTTCTCATTTGTGAGAGGCACCCAGCCATCATTCATTTGAGTGACCATCGAGAGAATGACCACAGGGTTATCTTCACAAAACAAACAGCCTTGCAACAAACACTTTCTACAAATGAAACTACCCTTACTGCCTTTTTTAAGTTGTGTCAAGTAGATGAAGATGCAAGAAAACTTCTTTACCCACAATTACTCAAGTATTACACTTGGAGAAACAATAAATGGTATGAGAGGAAACATGGGGCTGATGCTCTTGCACAAGTTTACAGTGTCCACCCAAGCCAAGCAGAATGCATGAAGTATGTGGTCCCAAATCATTTTCAGATTTGAGGAAAGTAAATGGTTGCATGTGTGAAACTTATAGGGAAGCATGCTATCAACAAGGCTTTTTTTAAAAATGGTGAGCATTGGGACCTTGCATTGACTGAAGTACCTGTATCAGATTCTCCAAGGAAACTCCGCAACCTTTTTTGCAATTATACTGAACATGTGTCAACTTGGCATTCTCCTACAGCTTTGGATGAAACATCGTGAGGACATGTCTGAGGACTTAAAGTATGCAGTTCAACAGGAAAACCCAGATATCAATATTCAGTTCTCTGAAACAATTTTTAATGAAGCATTGATTGAAATTGAGGATCAAGTTGTGGCCATGGGTGACAAAAATTTGCAAGAGTCTGCCAAAAACAAACTATCAAATTAGTGATTTAACTTTAAGAAACATAGCAAGAGAGCCAAATTATGGCATCACAGAGTTTGACTGCATTTATTAATGAACATGAACCTAAATTTCTTCCAGAATAACGTTGAGCATATGTTAAAATTATTTCGTCAGTCACAGAAAAAATGTAGAGGAATTTTCTTTCTTGATGCTCCTGGTGGTACAGGTAAAATATTTGTAACGACATTGCTTTTCTTCAAGGCAAGGCAGCACAAAAGAATTGCAGTTGCTGTAACATCGTCTGACATTGCTGCCACCATTCTCCCAGGAGGACAAACAGCTCATTTTGCTAAACCTGGTCACAAATGACAGTCCAATTTGTAACATAAGCAAAGGTTCAAGTTCAGCAGAAGTGTTACAGGACATAAGAGGCAACAATAAGTCTATAGGGGGAATTACATTAGTTTTATCAGAAGACTTCAGGCAGACATTACCAATCATTCCGAGACGAACAAGGTCTGATGAAATAAAAAACATGCATTAAGTCTTCACACCTTTGAAATAAAGTACAGAAATTCTCCTTCAATACTAACGTGTGAGCTTTATTATTAGCTTTGACAAATTTGAACTCTGCCTACTGCTTATCTCATCAGTAATTTGCTACATATGTGCAATCAATTCTATTTTATCTTTAACATATTTCGATTGTACTTCTCAGTAATTAAGACTCCTTTGGCACTCGACATTTCATTTTTAATCGCGAAGAGAGGAAGTTCTCCTGTAGCTTGTTGATCAGAAGCGACAAATAGGTTGTATGTTATAACTGAACATAGCCTGACACAGTAGATGTATGAACGCACACATACACAAACACACACGTCTATTCTTCGATGTATGTGTAAATTATGTACGTAATTCTCTCAAGAGAGTACAATACTGTGAGCTATTTGCAGGTGAGTGAATAGAAAAATAGACAGCTTAAACTTGGATGTGTAAAAGCGAATTGGAAAATATCTATTATTTATCGGTGCTACACACTTTGTACGAGAGTAAAGGGCATTTTTGTAAATGGAAGAAACTAAATTTCTATTAACCCGTTTACAAGCAAATCAACAAAATAAGATACCTGTTAAGTACTGGGATCGAATAACCGAATCTGGCAACCTTTCGTTACAAGAACACACGACTGCTAGTTACAAACCACTTTTGTGAAAATGATCGTCGATTTCCGTAAAAAAATAATTAATTTTTACATATGGGGTTGGGGGAAAATGGGGTCTTTGAAGTTGGTGTGAAAGCGAGAGAGAGAGAGTGCGCGATTGTATGAGGGAAGTTCTTTTGAAGTTGGCGTGAATCGGAAGAATTGATGTGCATGTGTGTGTGTGAGAGAGAGAGTGTTTGTGTGTCTGTGTGCTTGTGAGTCGGTGTTTGTGTGTACAGGTGTGTGTGTGCAAAATTTTGTCTCTGCTTGTGTTTGTGCGTACAGGCGTGTGTGTGCAAAACGAAAATAAAATGAAAGATTTTAAGTTCCAAATGTCTCTGCATCTAAGGGCTTCCTGATTCATACTAACAAGAATGGAATTACGGGCCTGTATTTATATAATACTGTTACGCCGTCGCTCAACTCAACTCAGGACCTTAAGTCGGCGACGACGACTACTCTCAGTCAAACGGAAATCCACCACAGAAAGCAGAGATGGGCAGCGAACGCAAGCCAGTAACCAACACAACAACAAAGACAGCGGGACAATTTAACAATTTTTATATAATTCACAACATCAATTGAAACATTTCAAATACATTTAAAACGTAATACAACTGTTCGATTACCCCAAATCAATTAACAGATCGTACACAGAGTTAAAAACAAAGCAATCAATGTCATTTAGCAAAACACAACGTCCGACTTTTCTAAACAAATCAATTGGTTGACATGCAACACAATACAAAATCACAACAAATAGTCTTTCTCCTTTCTTTTCCTACACAGAGAGTTCGTTCTCAAAGATCCTTTTTCATCAGCTTTTCTGTTTTTTTTAAACATTTACAAGTTCTTTTTTTTCCTTTTCTTTTCAACGGATTACGTCACAGAGTCCCTTCTCTTTTTTTTCATTTTTTTTACAGTTTATGTCACAGAGTCTCTTTTTCAAACATCATAATTCAAATCACAAATAAAAACACAAATCAATCAAAAACATTACCGACACGTTCCGAGTCTGCAACAATTTCAGCTCCTACTACAAATATTCATTTCGCTAACTGACCGTCTTTCGTGCCTGTCTGTCTCTCGCCGTCATCATCTCTTGGCTGGCTGTCCGCATCGACTCGCCGCATCTCCCAACTACTGCGATATATATAGGGTAACATTTTTTATTTTTTTATAAACTTTCCCTGGCCGTGGAGATCAGAGATCAGTCCCTAAAACTCATTAATTTTTACCGTTGCCGTTGACAAGACAAAGAACATTTTTTTCCCCGCCGGTTCAACTCCATAACGTTTTCCCGTTAATTTTACCTTCGTAACACTACATTTCAAAACAAATATAAACGAAAAAAACATTGATAAAAACGTATCTATGAATCTGATCATTAAATCACCAACAAACAAAAAAAAAAAATAAACCGAGAGAAAAAAAGGTTAGCAGCAGGAACAAAATTGTAGCACTCACACAGACACAGACGGAAGGCCAACTTCAAAAGAACTTCCCCGATCCAATCTCTGTCTCGCTTTTACGCCGACTTCAAAAGATACCCTTCCCTGTCACCCCACGTATGTAAATTTTTTTTTATAAATCTACGGAAAGCGACGATCTTCTTCAAATGTTAACAAAAGCATGTTCTCCAGTTTGACAGTAACAGTACTCATCGTAATTTTGCCCTGAATCCTTTTCCCCAATCTTCAAAATAAATTGTATCATTCTACACATATTAACAATTTACTATTTTATATAATTTATACTTTTCTTTTCTTCTATTTTAGACTGTAAGCAAGTCCCTGAAATATTTAAATACCGGCCAAAATATCTTGTCGGTGGAACAGTTCTTTGTAAACAGTAATAATTATACTGTAACTGTACAACTTTTACCGTACTTGAATAAAAACAAGAATCCTTTATTACATTCAACAAGATTCAATGCTAGGAGTAAAGATAGAAAAAGTTTTTAGTTGACTGTATCGTACTTATATATGAATAAATACATATACATTGATACTTAGAATATAGACGAGTATTTTGTCTCTTGGTTTATTACCTCTAGAAAATCGCAGATAATCAGTATCGAGAAAAACTTTTATCCTTCACAGTAAATAAAATGTCAAAGTTTATTACATGAAAGTATTTCTGACTTGATCGTGCTATGTCCAGTGTCTTTAAACATTGATATCGCAAAAACGAAATTGTTCTCAAGCAACACGTTCTTTTATAGTAATAGTAAGTCTCAACGTAAGTTTCTTTTCCTTACCCCTCGCTAGAAGATAAGGCAAGATGCATCTATTCTTACTTTGGATTTTTTCCTTTTGAACGGCACTTTGTAACATAATTTCTAGGTAACTAAAAAGTTTTAAACTTCGTATACTGGTAGAATGTTAGGGTTAGGGTTAGGGGTGGGGGAAGGGGAAGGGTATCTTTTTTCTTCACAAATGTAAATAAACCCAATCTGTTTCTTAAAGGAGGGACATATTCATTATGCACAGAATGTTATTTACCTAAATGGACGTAAGCGATTGGTTAAAACTGCCGAAAT
Organism: Octopus sinensis; assembly: GCF_006345805.1. Taxonomy (NCBI): domain Eukaryota; kingdom Metazoa; phylum Mollusca; class Cephalopoda; order Octopoda; family Octopodidae; genus Octopus; species Octopus sinensis. The sequence continues at coordinate 18,534,571 of NC_043019.1, read as the reverse complement.
GCTCGAAATTAAAAATATAGAATTTTCTCAATAAAGCCAAGAAAAAATGATGTTTTATAAACACATTCTACCAGTATACGAAGCTTAAAAGTGTTTAGTTAACTAGAAATTGTGTTGAAAAGTGCCGTTCAAAAGGAAAAAATCCCTTACTTTTAATACATCCCAAGTAAGTACGTCATTGAAAATTCTTAAAAGTTAAATATTTCATTTCTGTTTATCACACAACCACAACACCTTTCCTTTCTTCTGCCTTCATAAACATTACAGTCTCTCACCTTTTTTGTTACAAACATTTTTTGCTTCCCACTGCTCATTCTACGATCTTTTGAATTATCTTCATAAGCAATACTGTTGAAATAACCATTCTTTTATTTCTTTATTTATCCTTCTTGTACATCTCTATCTCCTATTTTCGTAAACATTCTCGCTTCTCTTTTATAACATTCTTTTTGGAAATAGTTTCTTCTTTTGTTTTTCTTAGTACCAATCTATCTTTGCAAACGTTACACTTATTAAATCAGTTACTAAGTAATATCGCACACCTCTATACATAAGATACCAACAAATGGACAGCAACAGTCACAAATTTGTAATGAGCCAGATTGAGGCTAACACCTTGCAAAAGATGTATCGAAATTGATAAATCGAGGTACTTCTCTTTCTTCAAGCATGGATCATGATTAAAGGATCACCGCCGAACGGCCTAATAAGTTACAGTTTCCATAGGTATATGTTACAAACTGAACGAAAAAAGCACTGACAGCAGCAATGGTTGTCATGACAACTGTCAAAACGTTTAGTAAATAAATGTTTTTTATGGTAAAGGATCAAGTTTTGCTTAGTTTTGATGACGTGTTTTTATTTTTCAAGAACACAACACACCACTCGGTCTAGAAACTGAAAGTACACAAAGTAGATATTCACCCCCACTCTCTATCTACCTACCTACCTACATACATACATCACATTGTTCTACAGTTACTTTGGTACTTGACGCGTGGTAAACCGCGCACCTCTTCAGACAACATCGATTTGAAGGAGACAGTGAGCCAATATGCAGCACGAACATTTGATCACTATAAACAAGTCATTTGTGCAGGTCGTTCGACACACGTCCTCTTCGATGGGAGAGTCCATCATACGGCCACCGACAACCAAACTTGCGAAGGCCAATCAACCATTCGTGAGTCCACTCCCATCCATTAATCTCAACAAATATCTACTGACAATTATCGATGAATTTTCTCACTTTCCGTTTGCGTTCGCATGTTCAAGTGTATCAGCCGCTACTGTTATTCATTGTCTCTGCCAACTATTTTCGATGTTTGGACTCCCTTCTTTTATCCATTTTGATCGTAGCGCTACCTTCATATCAGCTGAACTGAGGCAATTCCTCCAGCAGGACGACCCCATACAATCCAGTGGGGAAGAGCCAGGTCGAAAGGCTCAATTCAATCTTATGAAAGACCATTACTTTGGCACTGAAGTCTAAAGGATTGAATGCAAATCACCGGCAGCACGTACTCCCTGACGCTCAGTACTCTACTCGCTCCCTCCTATTTACGGCCACTAACACTACGCCTCACAAAAGGCGTTCAGTTTTCGCCGCCGCTCAACTCCTGGGACCTAACTAACAGAATGGCTAGGAAGAGTGGATCAGTGCTTCTGAAGCAACAACAATAGTTCTCAAAGTACAATCCAGCAGTAGAAAAGGTTGAATTACTATAGTTTCTCTCGGTTAATGTTTAATCTTGACCCGGAAATGGAAATCCAAAAAATATACTGGAATGGATGTAAAACAATGTTTAAGGAAACGAATATGAAAAAAAAAAAAAATTGTGCGCAAAGCAACGGGAGGGTAGGGAGAGGACTTCGGAAAATTAACAAGGTCCGAGCTTTTCCCTCGTAACTTTTAGGAAAATGGGATTTTTTCTCTATAAAATTTTAAACAAATACCTTTCAAACGGCATACATTACGATTCCAAAGAAATTTCTGAGGAAAATCTTTTCCAACGGGGTAGGGAGAGGACTTCGAAAAATTCACAAGATCCGAGCTTTTCGCTTGTAACTTTTAGGAAAGTGGCGGGGTATATTTTTTCATTGAAATTTTATAGAAATACCTTTCAAACGGTATAGATTACAATTATAAAGAAAATTATGAGGGAAAATCTTTTCCAAGGAGGTGGGGAGAGGACTTCGTAAAATTTACAATTTAGTCTCTTTCGCTTCCATTACTTCAAAAGATCCCATTTCCTCCCAACCCCATATGTAAAAAAATAAAAGTTTTTTATGGAAATTGACGATCATATGTAAACAAATACACGTGGTCAGTTGACGTAAAATATACTAGAACCGTAACATCGCCCATCGCTGGTCACAATGCGCTTCACATTGTTTTTTAGCCTTCAAATGACGCCACCATGCTGGCTAAGCGAGCAGGCCAACAGAAGAAAGAGTGAGAGAAAGAGTACAGCAGGGATCGCCACCACCCATTGCTGGAGCCTAGAGGAGCTTTAGGTGTTTTCGCTCAATAAACACTCACAACGCCCGGTCTGGGAAACGAAACCGCGATCCTACGACTGCGAGTCCGCTGCCCTAACCACTGGGCCATTGCGACTCCATATATATATATATATATGTGTGTGTGTGTGTGTGTGTATGTACAGCTAAACATTAATAGCGAATGATCGCCTTCCTGAGGACTTGGAAGAATTGGTTTTTGATGTTCAGTCACCCTTAACTTTGTCTATCATGAAACGATATTCAACACCATATCTATGAAACAATTTGGATAAATTTTTACAAGTGCACCTCCACGCAGTTCATAAAAAAAAAACTCGGATTTCTCGCATGTAAATCACCGACCCTGGCCTCCTAATCTGCTGCAAACCCCTTATTTTTCTTCATAAAAAAGGATAGGGTAGGAAACTGGAACCCCCACCTGCCTGAAATTATTTAAAAATCTGCATAAATAGGATATATATTGTACAGGCCAAAAAAAGAAGAAAAATACCGAAATGACAAAACACACCTTTGCTCACTCACTCTCTCTCTCTCCATAAGACATCGAAGAGTATTTGTTACCCGCTTAAGATTTCGGCAAGAAACATTGCCAAAGGACAAAACTGTTTTGCAGCTTAGGTCTTTTATGTCCTGGCATCTATATTATATCCAGTCATTTTAGTAGGTATGTTTTAATATTGTTTTAATACACTTTGACTTGTTTCACACAAACACTAACATGTTTTTTTTTTGTTTTGTCCAGAGACATTGTTACCACTTCGTTTTCAAAGTTCTTTGATCTTTCAGTCGAATGTAATCCACACTCTGTAAAACGTATTTCTGCAAAATGTTATCTTAAAATATGTGTAAAGAAAGGCGGCTGTGATGCAGTTTCGCGCCTCACCTTCAAAAGTGCATTTAAAAAAAAAAAAGATAGACAAATTATTTTAATTAACAGTTCAACAGCACTTTTCTCACGGTAAAACAATGGTTTTTTTCTGTGACATAAATTAATTTTGCCAAATGCCTTCGCTAAGCAAAATATTTTGCTTCGCCACTTCTATTTCCAACCTCTTCTATTTCACCAATGGCTAGAATAGATATCACAGAGCTGCAACGAATTCTGTTGTTGGAGAAGCGAGTTGGGGAAAACGCAATGGCAGTGACCATTAGGGAAAAGGAAGCTTACGAGACACAACATCCCTAAATAACTTATACTAGCTCGATTTCTTTTCTCTTACGACATCATTCTATCTTTATCTGTGGGTTTCTACAACGAGGACGTGTACACACATACAGATTAACTTTTCTTTTTACCTTGCATGCTTTTCCATTTACGAGTTATACTTTCCAACCCGTCGTGGTTTTCGGTTTATACAATGTAACCATAAATAAATAACCTTTTCTAACCTAAACATTAACCCCTACACCTTGACCCACAAAATTCGGATCTTGTAAATTTTACGAAGTCCTCTCCCCACCTCCTTGGAAAAGATTTTCCCTCATAATTTTCTTTATAATTGTAATCTATACCGTTTGAAAGGTATTTCTATAAAATTTCAATGAAAAAATATACCCCGCCACTTTCCTAAAAGTTACAAGCAAAAAGCTCGGATCTTGTGAATTTTTCGAAGTCCTCTCCCTATCCCGTTGGAAAAGATTTTCCTCAGAAATTTCTTTGGAATCGTAATGTATTCCGTTTGAAAGGTATTTGTTTAAAATTTTATAGAGAAAAAATCCCATTTTCCTAAAAGTTACGAGGGAAAAGCTCGGACCTTGTTAATTTTCCGAAGTCCTCTCCCGTTGCTTTGCGTGCATTTTTTTTTTTTTTTCATATTCGTTTCCTTAAACATTGTTTTACATCCATTTCAGTATATTTTTTGGATTTCCATTTCCGGGTCAAGATTAAACATTAACCTTTCTCTCATCTCTCTGTCTCCCTCATCTTTTCTCTTTACTCATTTCCTTTCTCCCTTCATCTGAGCAACCCTAACCATTCCTCACTTTTTCTTTCTCAGCCTCGCATCATTTTATTCCTTATCTCAGCCTCGCATCCTTTTATCTCCTTTTCCATTGTGGTTCTGACGTTTTATTTATTCTCTAATTTAAATTTTATTTTCTATTATTTTTACATATATTTCCAAAACTATTTTCAGATTTTAAATCTATATTTGCCAGCCAACCATATCATTTATTCTCTACTCTATCACACACATGGGCTATTTTCAACAGAAACAACCTTTGTAATAAATATTAATTAGCACACGCAACTTAATTAGGATGTGTTGGTTTAACATCCAAAAAAAATCCTTTCGTGTGATGACAAATGCTAAAATGTATCGAAATTCTATCGATTTACGAAATTTCATCAGCACCGGTGGATGGCACCACTATATTAAATGATTTCAACTGAGGTCAGTTTAATGACTGAAACAATTTTTTTTATGTTACCGTTTGATAATTTTATTATAATTTTTGCATAGTAAATTAATGTAATGTAAAAAGAGCGATAGTATGTTTCAAATTGTGCAATAAGACAGTGGTTCCGTGGTATACCTTGTCTGATCATGGACTGTATCAATTATCTTTGCACAATCTAAAAAAAAATGAAAAGAAGAATAGAAAGTGAATAAAATAATACTTTCTGACATGGAAACAATTGTGAAAAATTTATTACGAGGAATGACTAGAATCCAAAACCACCACCAACAACAACAACAATCACAACTGCAAGAATGACAATAAAGTAGTAAATACTTCGAAGTATTAAATTCTACCATAGCTAGAATTCCACCCGTTTTATAGAGTACCAGTGGAATACAGTGAGTCGATTTACTTGACTTTGCCTCCCCCAAAATATGTGGCCTGGTCACTATGATAAAATGAAATATTTCTAAACAAGATGACAGTATTTGATCGTATGCTTACCTATGAAAGAACCGACAACCCTCCACTTATTGTGAATCCATCGACAATCTCGTTTTACGCATAAACCATCCGTAACGGAAATCCAAAATGCTCGACCGCAAATACAATCGCCTAAATATTTACAGCCAATGCATTCTGCCATATAAGCTAAAAATATAAACAACAATAAACTATAAAAAATAAATAATTATCTAAAATGTTTCATTCATAATATTATTAATTTTTTATGCTGTTAACTTCGTCTTTGAAGACGAAACGTTATTAATATTCAAGTCTGCACTGGTTTTTGATTTTTTAAATCGCTGATTATAATCGAGTATCTTGTTCGTGTATATCAATATGAGAACAATTCTTTTAATCCGATTGGTTTTATTGAAACTAGTGTATAAAGCCGTTACTACATTTATGTTAAGAAGTAAAGACTATAGTTAGAATCCTGTACGCTATTGCTTCTATATCCATGTATAAAATCTCTGAGGGCAATCAAAGATCGAAGCGATCGTAATGGCTTGCAATTGAAAAAATGCTTGGACTGATTTAGTAAACATGCAGTGAAAAGCACTTAGCCGTGACTATCTCATCTTTTTGTACGTGTCATTTGCTGCTATCTCCCGGCAAAAGGCTTGCATCGAGCTCATTGATTGGCTCATAAATGGGGGGGACTTCAAATTGAACCATGGATGTAATACATGTGGAAAGACAGACATACTGGATATCGTAGTCATGGTTACAACATATGTGGGGGGAAAATATTCTTACCAGTGGATATCTAGGTTTGTGGTTCGTTCTTATTCAGCGGTTCTGGTTCTCTTTCCTATTTCAGTTTGGTACTTTAGAATGTATTTTGTATAAACGGAGAATCATTTAACCATTTCTCTTTTAATTAATGATCTACTCAGATGAGAGAGATCAGCGTCAATGATATAACAGATTGGTGGGTGGAAAAGGAACAAACTGTCAATGTTCTTAGATTGGAGAACTGGTCAGAAGGTGTACTACAGACTGAAATCTGTTAAAGTTATTAGAAGGAGAGTGGGTCTGTTAATCTGGTTATGTCTATCACCCAGAAGAAACCTGGACAGCCTGCAGAATAGTTTTAGTCTATCTCATTTCTATCAGAAAACTTGGATGGTTAAAAAGATTTACTCAGTATGGCAGAGAGTGTGATTGAACCAGGCATCAAAATGATTAAGTAGCGAACTTCTTAACCAACTTGGACTGATATTAAATTGATGCCAAAGAAAGGAATTGTTGTTGTTAAACCTGATAACAGATATATGACCAAAGGCATTCAAGAATTGACCATCTTTTTGACTAGTGTCGAGAATAATTTGAGGGAGATTTGGCTGCTATATTTTTAGGTGGTGGTATTGCATAGAAGTGGCTTGTATCCAGCTTTACTCTAGTTAAAATGCAAGGAACCAGATGCGTTATTTGGTAGCAGAGACAATACTTTCGGTGATTACTGCAGCTGTTGATGTGTCCCTCTCAAGAGATGACAGCAGGATCAGCAGCGGAAATAGAGGATATTTATGTGCAATAAACGACTGGGCAATGAAGAAAGACAGTGGTCCGTAAGCACACTCATGAGGAAGACTTTGGCCATGTTCTCGTATGACACTCAACAAGTAAATCCTATAGTGGCAACACGTCTTCTTTCATAATCTTGTCCTGAATGTTCCACAGTAATATTTATACGATAGATGAGAAATGAATACAAACCTGTAGCAGTTGATGCAACAAGAAATATAAGCATTATTGTCAGAACAGACCTCATCTGCAATGGAAAAGTCAATTAAAAACGTAATATTTGCAGCAATGACCGTGCTATTAGCACGTTCGCTTATCAATCTTGTGGTTCTGGATTCAAGCAAACTTAGTCTTCTTCCAGAAATTTGTCCAAAGACTTTTGTTCATATATGCAGGAACACAAGTCTGGCCTTGAAATAGAGCTTGTATTAAGGCTATACTTCCGGAAGCTGTGAACTTTTAACAATTTTCAGCAAATTTTAAGTCTTTCCAGCAAGTATACAGATTAATTTGAGTTCTGACTTAAGGAATCAAGGAAATCCTGGAGATTATGGTCTTAAAAGAAAAAACTGAAAATTTTAGCAAGATTATTGCGCTTTGTGGATTTGTGTGTGCGCACTTCACCATAAGTTTCTTGACGATGCCATCATTTTAATGAAATTTTAGTTTTAAGAGATTTTGATTATGATGATGTTGATGAACTTACAAAGTAATTGATGCGAACACCAATAACCACTTGCACTCTGATGCTTTATTTTCCATTTTTAATGAAGACCATAAACTCCAGGGTAGCACAAGTTGATTTCCTTTGTGGAATTTGGTGAAAACGAAATTCTTTAACAACCAACAGACAATATTATTTTGAGAAAATAAAAAAATAAAAAAAACGAAAACATCTATCAATTGAAAAATTTATAGAAAATAGAAACATTATGTTAGCATTCTTGACAGCGCTCAGTATTATAGAATTTAGACTGATTACAATTAATCGAAAGAGGGCTTAGGGGACCTCATTAAAGTAAGGTGACGGGTTGGCAAAATCGTTAGAACATTGGAAAAATGCTTTGTGGTATTCGTATCAGTCTTTACGTTCTGAGTTCAAATTCTGCTGTTGTCGAGTTGATAAAATAAAGTACTAGAGACTAACTCTACCCCTCAAAATTGTTAACCTTGTGGCTCATTAAGAAACAAATATTTTTACTGAAATTATTTTCTCCCGTAAGTTTATTATCATTGCTAAATAAAGACAAGTAAGTCATTTAATCTTTTCAAGAACTTTTTAATTTGATTTTAATTTGCTAAAATATCTTTCAGCAGATGCCACTATAACTGGCAATGTGCAGAATATTGTCAGTGTAATACATACATTTTGAAATATGTAATTTAACTTGTACATTGATATACCAGGAGCGAACTAACAGCTACGAGTTTGCACTTACACATGCATGCTGCATGCACACACGCCCATATGAAACATATATATAACAATGGTGTGTATGTTTACGAGTAAAGAAAAAGAGTACTCAATATTTGTGTACAACAAATGTTTAATATGCTGGTTATAGACCAGAGTAGCATTTTGTTACTTTCAGTATCATATCCTGTGGATATTCATAGAATAACCCTAAAGTAACCATTAGACACGAACGCAGTATCAGAGCAGCGAGCTTCTCACTATCGGATCGCAGTGGGACTGAATTATTTAGATTTTCATTTAGATATTTACGCTTTTCTGGATTGCTTGCTATTTACATATATGCAAATACTCCTGTACATATATACAAACAAATATACCAGGCCA